>NC_056431.1:73484553-73827053 GCF_018296145.1 Oncorhynchus tshawytscha | reverse complement strand
GCGAGAGAGACAGAGAGCGAGAGAGACAGAGAGAGACAGAGAGACAGAGAGAGAGAGAGAGAGAGAGAGAGAAAGAGAGACAGAGAGACAGAGAGAGAGAAAGAGAGAGAGAGAGAGAGAGACAGAGAGAGACAGAGAGAGACAGAGAGAGAGACAGAGAGCGAGAGAGACAGAGAGCGAGAGACAGAGAGAGACAGAGAGACAGAGAGAGAGAGAGAGAGAGAGAGAGAGAGAGAGACAGAGAGACAGAGAGAGAGAGAGGGAGAGGGAGAGAGAGAGACAGATAGAGACAGAGAGAGACAGAGAGAGACAGAGAGAGAGAGAGAGCGAGAGAGACAGAGAGCGAGAGAGACAGAGAGCGAGAGAGACAGAGAGAGACAGAGAGACAGAGAGAGAGAGAGAGAGAGAGAGACAGAGAGAGTGAGCGAGAGAGAGAGTGAGAGAGAGACAGACACAGAGAGAGAGAGACAGAGAGACAGAGAGAATGAGAGAGACAGAGAGAGTGAGAGAGAGACAGACACAGAGAGAGAGAGACAGAGAGACAGAGAGAATGAGAGAGACAGAGAGAGAGAGTAAGAGACAGAGAGAATGAGAGAGAGAGAGTGAGAGCGAGAGAGAGAGAGACAGAGAGAGAGAGAGAGAGACAGAGAGAGAGAGAGAGAGAGAGAGAGAGTGAGAGAGGGAGTTGGATAGAGACTTGGTAAATATTTTATTCTTCTTGAACTGCACTGTTGGTTAATTACTTGTAAGTAAACATTTCACGGTAAAGTCTACACTTGTTGTATTCGAAGCAAATAAAGTTGAATTTACTACTGGCCAGCAACTTCCTGACGTTGGCTTTAGCCCTAACAGGTTCCCAATCTCCCAACCTCATACGTAACTAGATACCAAGAGCTAGCTTGTCTACATATCGTAGATGGCATGCCTGCAGGCAAGGTTGGTAAATGTACTGATTAGGACTCACATTCCTTTAAATCTTTTACCCAGATTTGAACAGAGATGTAGAGAAGCATATATCCACCACTTTTTTTTTTTAAACATAGAATTAAACATAATGATTATGGCTTTAGATTGCAAGAAAAAAAGTGTTTCAGGTGTTTGAAAAATTCAATTCAGGACATGTGTGTGTGGGGGGGGGGCTGTCCAGACCCCCCTGCCATCTTCACATACTTTGTGTCCACTGTCAGATTTTGAAGGTTTAGGTCCTGGTCAGTAAAGAGCAGACCCCTCACCCTGTCTGGTATTACTACATCCTGGGTACGCAGCAGGAGCAGAGCACAAAGGCCTTGTTTTGTTGTTCCCTCAGACTCTGTGTGTGTAATGCTCCCTCTCAGGCTACTGTGCTCCCTAAGTTCCTCCTTATCGCTGTATTACTCAGGTATATGATGGTGGTTCAATCCAGAGGCAACATCCTTTTTTAGAATATTCTGTTCTGTCTTAGACAATAACGCTCTAACCAATATGCTACCTGCTCTAACCAATAGGCTACCTGCTCTAACCAATAGGCTACCTGCTCTAACCAATATGCTACCTGCTCTAACCAATATTCGACCTGCTCTAACCAATATGCTACCTGCTCTAACCAATAGGCTACCTGCTCTAACCAATATGCTACCTGCTCTAACCAATAGGCTACCTGCTCTAACCAATAGGCTACCTGCTCTAACCAATATGCTACCTGCTCTAACCAATATTCGACCTGCTCTAACCAATATGCTACCTGCTCTAACCAATAGGCTACCTGCTCTAACCAATAGGGTATCTACTCTAACCAAAAGGCTACCTGCTCTAACCAATAGGGTATCTACTCTAACCAATAGGCTACCTGCTCTAACCAATAGGGTATCTACTCTAACCAAAAGGCTACCTGCTCTAACCAATATGCTACCTGCTCTAACCAATATTCGACCTGCTCTAACCAATATGCTACTCTAACCAATAGGCTACCTGCTCTAACCAATATGCTACCTGCTCTAACCAATAGGCTACCTGCTCTAACCAATAGGCTACCTGCTCTAACCAATATGCTACCTGCTCTAACCAATATTCGACCTGCTCTAACCAATATGCTACCTGCTCTAACCAATAGGCTACCTGCTCTAACCAATAGGGTATCTACTCTAACCAAAAGGCTACCTGCTCTAACCAATAGGCTACCTGCTCTAACCAATAGGCTACCTGCTCTAACCAATAGGCTACCTACTCTAACCAATAGGCTACCTGCTCTAACCAATAGGCTACCTGCTCTAATCAATAGGCTTCCTGCTCTAACCAATAGGCCACCTACTCTAACTAATAGGGTACCTACTCTAACCAATAGGCCACCTACTCTAACTAATAGGGTACCTATTCTAACCAATAGGCTACCTTCTCTAACCAAAAGGCTACCTGCTCTAACCAATAGGCTACCTTCTCTAACCAATAGGCTTCCTGCTCTAACCAATAGTCTACCTGCTCTAACCAATAGGCTACCTTCTCTAACCAATAGGCTTCCTGTTCTAACCAATAGGCTTCCTGCTCTAACCAATAGGCTACCTGCTCTAACCAATAGGCTACCTGCTCTAACCAATAGGCTTCCTGCTCTAACCATCAGAAGCTCTTTCTTCTATCTTGAGCCTTTAAGTCCGACAAATCCTTAGGACTCCTCTGAGCTATCTACTAATAACAGCACTCTGATGGCTAAATCAACAGATGTGGAAGCTTTGTCAGGTCTTGTGTAGGTATCTATTTCAACAGCGGTGGTAGTTCCCCTCACCGTGAAACAGAACACACACTCAGGGTGTCAGTGCGCCGCTCATTGAGTCGTCTGAAAGGTGGCATTTCTCTAAAGTCTTTATGTTATAGCTTTACATGGTCCACCCCCTGGTCTGCTCGTGGAACAACGCTGGTCTTTTAACAGCTCAGTCTGGGATTAACAGCAGCAGGCTGTAATAAACACACACACACACACACACACCTGGTTACCTCACACCTGGTTACCCCACACCTGGTTACCCCACACCTGGTTACCTCACACCTGGTTACCCCACACCTGCTTACCCCCCACCTGGTTACCTCACACCTGGTTACCTCACACCTGGTTACCTCACACCTGGTTACCCCACACCTGGTTACCTCACACCTGGTTTCCCCACACCTGGTTACCTCACACCTGGCTACCTCACACCTGGTTACCCCACACCTGGTTATATCACACCTGGTTACCTCACACCTGGCTAAGCCACACCTGGTGAGGTAGAAGCACACCTTCCTTCCCTCTTACCTCAGCTTGCACCTCCTGCATCTAATCTACAAAGTGACTGAGAAAATACTTAACTGAACTGCTTTGGCCCCTTCTCACACTTTAGTCTGCCACACGAACACATACATACACAATCATTTACATTCTTTAGAAATGCATAAATTCATAGGCATCTTGCTCTCTCTCTCAATTCAATTCAAGGGGCTTTATTGGCATGGGAAACATGCCAATAAAGTAGATAACATACAAAAGTGAAATAAACAATAAAAATGAACAGTAAACATTTCACTCACAGAAGTTCCAAAACAATAAAGACATTACAAATGTCACATTATGTATATATACAGTGTTGTACAGTGTTGTAACAATGTGCAAATGGTTAAGGTACAAAAGGGAAAATAAATAAACATAAATCTCCCTCTCTCTCTGGCTCTGTCTCTCTCTCTCTTGCTCTCGCTCTCGCTCTCTCTCTGTCTCTTTCTCTTCTCTCTCTCTCTCTCTCTCTCTGTCTCTTTCTCTCTCTCTGCTCTCTCTCTGTCTCTTTCTCTCTCTCTCTCTCTCGCTCTCTCTCTGTCTCTTTCTCTCTCTCTCTCTCTCTCTCTCTCTCTCTCTCTCTGTCTCTTTCTCTCTCTCTTGCTCTCTCTGTCTCTTTCTCTCTCTCTTTCTCTCTCTCTCTCTCTCTCTCTCTCTCTCTCTCTCTCTCTCTCTCTGTCTCTTTCTCTCTCTCTTGCTCTCGCTCTGTCTCTTTCTCTCTCTCTTTCTCTCTCTCTCTCTCTCTCTTCTCTCTCTCTCTCTCTCTGTCTCTCTCTCTCTCTCTGTCTCTTTCTCTCTCTCTTGCTCTCGCTCTGTCTCTCTCTCTCCCTCTCTCTCTCTCTCTCTCTCTCTCTCCCTCTCTCTCTCTCTCTCTCTCTTTCGCATACAGACACACATGGCACCCCAGACATCTGTAAAAGGGCCTGTAAACTGTGGTTGTTCTGTCTTTGTTATTCATCGTTTCAGCCAAAGCCACAAACAGTAACCGTAACTGAGCTGTTGTTTAGACAGATGTGTCCCCAACAGAGGCCAGCGGTGGGCACCAAGCCTGCGTCCGTGAACCCTGAACCCAGGGTCAACCACAGTCTGATGTCACTTGACACAGGACCCATACAGATATCACAGATATGTGATGATATCACGGAGGTATTCTGGTATCACCTACGGAAACCCCTTTATGTTAATGAACATTCAGCCCCTTTAGAGAGCAAAGTGTAAATTCCACAGACTTTATTTAGCTGTCTGGCTGCATTGTTGTTAGCTCCTCACCACTCTGCACAGAAGTTAACCTCTACGGGATCGGTGCCCCCCCCCCCCTCCCCACAGGACGCTTGAGCTAAAGTGCACTAATGTGATTAGCATGACATTTTAAGTAACAAGAAAAGAATGTATTTGTGTTATCTTTTACCAGATTTAATGTCTTATATTCTCCTACATTGATTTAACATTTCCACAAACTTTAACGTGTTTCCTTTTCAAATAGTATCTAGAATATGAATGTCCTTGCTTCAGGGCCTGAGCTACAGGCAGGTAGATTTGGGTATGTCCTTTTAGGCATTTTAGTCCAATCCTTAAGAGGTTTTAACAAAGTTGAATAATGCAACACGGCCAAACTGTTCATTACTGTTCTCAAAACAATGTCCATACAGACTAGAACACTTTACAATGCAAGAAGATATCGGTAGCTTTCAGCTTTAATTGTTGGCTAACTTTCATTGCTTTCTTACAGCTGAATTCACTATAATTTCTTTGTGATAATATGCTAACCATAACACAAAATCTGCTGATTTCAAAGCTGATCGTCACCAAAAAAACGTTGTTAATTCACCTTGTCTCCCTCGCCACCAAAAAATTAATATAATTCTTCATCACCCTCAACTCCCGTCTGGTTTCCACTAGATTCCATAGCCACAAAGTCAGATTCCACAGCCACTTCCTGCCTAGCAAATGACATCATTACTAAATGACATCATTGCTTTCTTAAAGGGATAGCGCACATTTTTAAAAATAAAATATACAATTGCTTCTTCTATGCAAATGTTGTTGATCACTACAATAAAATAATAAGTTCTCCTAGCAGTTGCCAATAAAATAAGTCCTAAATGTAAGGGATTGTTTGTCATCTGTAGCCCCATGCTATCAGCTAAAACAAGCTGAATAAACTCTATGCATTCACACACGCCTATTGAATAATATGCATTCACCTGTGTTGTAGTCAGATTGTAAAAAAAAAATATCTAATTGATTGTATGACTGTATAATTGATTAATTAATCCATACATGGCTCTGTCTAAACAATTGAAATGAAAATGTTCAGATGTAACAGTTGAACAGAGCAGGAGCTGAGTTTATCTGTCCGGATCAAGTGCCATTCTGTGACTCTGGCTAATACGCCTTTCATTTCGGTATCGTTTCGAGTATAGTTATGGTATCGAGTACCGTGAAGCTAAACGGTATCGACGTCAAAATTCTGGTATCGTGACAACACTAATACCCACAGTATAGTACAATTAGTTATATTTGTATTTTCCTATTCATTTCCTTTTAGTTTCCTATTAGTTTCCTGTTTGTTTCCTGTTAGTTTCCTGTTAGTTACCTATTAGTTTCCTGTTTGTTTCCTGTTAGTTACCTATTAGTTTCCTGTTTGTTTCCTGTTAGTTACCTATTAGTTTCCTATTAGTTTCCTGTTAGTTTCCTGTTAGTTATCTATTCATTTCCTTTTAGTTTCCTATTAGATTCCTGTTAGTTACCTATTAGTTTCTTGTTGTTTTCCTGTTAGTTACCTAATAGTTTCCTGTTTGTTTGCTGTTATTACCTATTAGTTTCCTGTTTGTTTCCTGTTAGTTTCCTGTTAGTTACCTATTAGTTTCCTGTTTGTTTCCTGTTAGTTACCTATTAGTTTCCTGTTTGTTTCCTGTTAGTTACCTATTAGTTTCCTATTAGTTTCCTGTTAGTTTCCTGTTAGTTTCCTGCTAGTTACCTGTTAGTTTCCTGTTTGTTTCCTGTTAGTTACCTATTAGTTTCCTGTTTGTTTCCTGTTAGTTTCCTGTTAGTTACCCATGTGTATTTTATTGTCATGGATCAGGTGGGAATGGTGCCTCTCTGCTCTCATCTCCTCTCCACCGTGACCCATCCTTGAGAAAGGCCTAATACACACACACACACACACACACACACACACACACACACACACACACACACACACACACACACACACACACACACACACAAACACTTTCACCCTCACACACACTCACAAACACACACACACGCACTCTCACACTCACACACACTTCCCTTCTCCAGCACTCTAACGGCCACTTTACACTTTACAATGTGACATCCTTCTCCTACCGTCCATTCCTAATCTCAAACCCCTTGTTTGAACAGCGGCCATACATAAAACATCTCCCTCCATTTTTGATTTATTTGTAAAGGAGGAGTGAAAGTGAAACAATGGGGGGTCAGCGACATAATTTTGACCTTGTGACACAGGAAACCCCAGAGAAGCAGAGTGACATCTCTGTCACTGTGGACACCTGTCACAGGGCCACTGGTTTTAGAGTCTAAGAAGGCATCCTATTCCCTACACAGTGCACTACTACTGGTCAAAAGGAGTGCACTACTACTGGTCAAAAGGAGTGCACTACTACTGGTCAAAAGGAGTGCACTACTACTGGTCAAAAGGAGTGCACTACTACTGGTCAAAAGCAGTGCACTACTACTGGTCAAAAGGAGTGCACTACTACTGGTCAAAAGGAGTGCACTACTACTGGTCAAAAGCAGTGCACTACTACTGGTCAAAAGGAGTGCACTACTACTGGTCAAAAGGAGTGCACTACTACTGGTCAAAAGGAGTGCACTACTACTGGTCAAAAGGAGTGCACTACTACTGGTCAAAAGGAGTGCACTACTACTGGTCAAAAGGAGTGCACTACTACTGGTCAAAAGGAGTGCACTACTACTGGTCAAAAGGAGTGCACTACTACTGGTCAAAGGAGTGCACTACTACTGGTCAAAAGGAGTGCACTACTACTGGTCAAAAGGAGTGCACTACTACTGGTCAAAAGCAGTGCACTACTACTGGTCAAAAGGAGTGCACTACTACTGGTCAAAAGGAGTGCACTACTACTGGTCAAAAGCAGTGCACTACTACTGGTCAAAAGGAGTGCACTACTACTGGTCAAAAGGAGTGCACTACTACTGGTCAAAAGGAGTGCACTACTACTGGTCAAAAGGAGTGCACTACTACTGGTCAAAAGGAGTGCACTACTACTGGTCAAAAGGAGTGCACTACTACTGGTCAAAAGGAGTGCACTACTACTGGTCAAAAGGAGTGCACTACTACTGGTCAAAAGGAGTGCACTACTACTGGTCAAAAGGAGTGCACTACTACTGGTCAAAAGGAGTGCACTACTACTGGTCAAAAGGAGTGCACTACTACTGGTCAAAAGGAGTGCACTACTACTGGTCAAAAGGAGTGCACTACTACTGGTCAAAAGGAGTGCACTACTACTGGTCAAAAGGAGTGCACTACTACTGGTCAAAAGGAGTGCACTACTACTGGTCAAAAGGAGTGCACTACTTAAGAAATAGAGTGCCATTTTGGGATGTAGTCTAATAGTGTTTAGTGATGGGCTGAGAAGAGAAGTATCAGCTTAGGCCAGTCAACCCAGGCAGCTCTGTCCCATTCAACTAACTCTGTCAATCAATATCTCCCCCCCCCCCCATTCACAGAGAGGTCCCTGGCTGGATCCTCAGGTCCCTGTCCACTGGCTCTATGGGGATTGACTTGTTGTTAGTTCTACTATTGATAAGGGAGGTGTCTCTTGAGTCCTTTTTTTAATCAACTACCTCATCTGTAAACTGAGTGGACCTGAAGTGTGTGTCTGTGTGTGTGTATTGGTGTGTGTGTGTCTGTCTGTGTGTGTAATTGTGTGTGTATGTGTGTGCTTGCATGTGTGCTTGCGTGTGGCTTCTCAGCCGAACACTAGAGTCCAGAATACCTTAGTTAATTTCTACTGAAGAGAGTCATACTGGCTGACATGCTGAGAACGTGGCCTTTGGATAGCTGATTGTATGGGCTGTGGCTGTCTGGGGGAGGACAAGGGGACTGTATGGGCTGTGGCTGTCTGATGGAGGACAAGGGGACTGTATGTGCTGTGGAGGTCTGGGGAGGACAAGGGGATTGTATGGGCTGTCGCTGTCTGGGGGAGGACAAGGGGACTGTATGTGCTGTGGCTGTCTGGGGAGGACAAGGGGATTGTATGTGCTGTGGCTGTCTGGGGGGGACAAGGGGACTGTATGGGCTGTTGCTGTCTGGGGGAGGACACGGGGACTGTATGTGCTGTGGCTGTCTGGGGAGGGCAAGGGGACTGTATGTGCTGTGGCCGTCTGGAGGAGGACAAGGGGACTGTATGGGCTGTGGCTGTCTGGGGAGGACAATGGGACTGTATGGGCTGTGGAGGTCTGGGGAGGACAAAGGGACTGTATGGGCTGTGGCTGTCTGGGGGAGGACAAGGGGACTGTATGTGCTGTGGCTGTCTGGGGGAGGACAAGGGGATTGTATGGGCTGTGGAGGTCTGGGGAGGACAAGGTGATTGTATGTGCTGTGGCTGTCTGGGGGAGGACAAGGGGATTGTATGGGCTGTGGAGGTCTGGGGAGGACAAGGGGACTGTATGGGCTGTGCAGGTCTGGGGAGGACAAGGGGACTGTATGGGCTGTGGCTGTCTGGGGGAGGACACGAGTATTGTATGGGCTGTGGCTGTCTGGGGGAGGACACGAGTATTGTATGGGCTGTGGCTGTCTGGGGGAGGACACAAGTATTGTATGGGCTGTGCTTCCACCTACTGGACATTGAGGCAACTTCTTTAATTGAAGGCTCTCATACACACCCTTACACACTCATTGTTATCATGAAGTGTTGTTTATTTGACTCCTCTGTCAAACACACACACACACACACATGCACGCACACACACAAAAACACACTCTCACACACTCTCACACACAGACACTCTCTCTCACACACACACACACACACACACACACACACACACACACACACACACATCATAATCAGCTAATCAGCAGAACACAGAGGGAGTATTATAATGGAAGCCTCTCCCCAGAGCAGCTACCTGTCCAGCAGAACACAGAGGGAGTATTATAATGGAAGCCTCTCCCCAGAGCAGCTACCTGTCCAGCAGAACACAGAGGGAGTATTATAATGGAAGCCTCTCCCCAGAGCAGCTACCTGTCCAGCAGAACACAGAGGGAGAATTATAACAGAAGCCTCTCCCCAGAGCAGCTACCTGTCCAGCAGAACACAGAGGGAGAATTATAACAGAAGCCTCTCCCCAGAGCAGCTGGATTGTAAACTGTCATGGTCACCACATATTGATACAACAGTAGCTAAGATGAGGAGAAGTCTGTCCATAATAAAGTGATGCTCTACCTTCTTTGACAACACACTGTAATCAAATTATTAAAACCGTTTGGAAGTTTTGACTAACTCAAGATTGAGCTTCTCTTCCACTACCTCTTCCAACATGCAATGCCCGTAGAAAAAGCGACTGATGTCGTCAATATGAAATGATAAACTTCACCTGTTATATCTAAAAATGACCATATATATTGATTGTTTCAAGCAAAGCTACCCAAACTATTTCTGATGGTGAACCTGAACAATGGAAATGATGTAAAATCCTGATCAGCAGGTAGGCTGCAGAGTTGTCTCCGGGGGGGTACCTTACCTTTTATTCCAGTAAAACACCGTCTTCAACAGCGCATTTGATTTTAAAAAATTACCTAGAAAAATTACGCTAGTTGTCACTCAACAAATAAAGCGTAATATTGCGTAACATTTGAATGTTGTTGATTTGCAGATGTTGGGGTTATCCACGTTCTGTTACTGGGGTTATCCACGTTCTGTTACTGGGGTTATCTATGTTCTGTTACTGGGGTTATCCACATTCTGTTACTGGGGTTATCCACGTTCTGTTACTGGGGTTATCCACGTTCTGTTACTGGGGTTATCTATGTTCTGTTACTGGGGTTATACGTTCTGTTACTGGGGTTATCTATGTTCTGTTACTGGGGTTATCCACGTTCTGTTACTGGGGTTATCTACGTTCTGTTACTGGGGTTATCCACGTTCTGTTACTGGGGTTATCCACGTTCTGTTACTGGGGTTATCCACGTTCTGTTACTGGGGTTATCTACGTTCTGTTACTGGGGTTATCCACGTTCTGTTGCTAGGGTTATCTATGTTCTGTTACTGGGGTTATCTATGTTCTGTTACTGGGGTTATCTACGTTCTGTTACTGGGGTTATCCACGTTCTGTTACTGGGGTTATCCACGTTCTGTTACTGGGGTTATCTACGTTCTGTTACTGGGGTTATCTACGTTCTGTTACTGGGGTTATCCACGTTCTGTTGCTAGGGTTATCCACGTTCTGTTACTGGGGTTATCCACATTCTGTTACTGGGGTTATCCACATTCTGTTACTGGGGTTATCCACGTTCTGTTACTGGGGGGTTATCTACGTTCTGTTACTGGGGTTATCTACGTTCTGTTACTGGGGGGGTTATGGGGTTATCTACGTTCTGTTACTGGGGTTATCCACGTTCTGTTACTGGGGTTATCTGGGGTTATCGTTCTGTTACTGGGGTTATCCACATTCTGTTACTGGGGTTATCCACATTCTGTTACTGGGGTTATCCACGTTCTGTTACTGGGGTTATCTACGTTCTGTTACTGGGGTTATCTATGTTCTGTTACTGGGGTTATCTACGTTCTGTTACTGGGGTTATCCACGTTCTGTTACTGGGGTTATCCACATTCTGTTACTGGGGTTATCCACGTTCTGTTACTGGGGTTATCTACGTTCTGTTACTGGGGTTATCCACGTTCTGTTACTGGGGTTATCTACGTTCTGTTACTGGGGTTATCCACGTTCTGTTACTAGGGTTATCTACGTTCTGTTACTGGGGTTATCCACGTTCTGTTACTGGGGTTATCTATGTTCTGTTACTGGGGTTATCTACGTTCTGTTACTGGGGTTATCCACGTTCTGTTACTGGGGTTATCCACGTTCTGTTACTGGGGTTATCCACGTTCTGTTACTGGGGTTATCCACGTTCTGTTACTGGGGTTATCCACGTTCTGTTACTGGGGTTATCTACGTTCTGTTACTGGGGTTATCCACGTTCTGTTACTGGGGTTATCCACGTTCTGTTACTGGGGTTATCTACGTTCTGTTACTGGGGTTATCTACGTTCTGTTACTGGGGTTATCCACATTCTGTTACTGGGGTTATCCACATTCTGTTACTGGGGTTATCCACATTCTGTTACTGGGCTTATCCACATTCTGTCACTGGGCTTATCCACATTCTGTTACTGGGGTTATCCACATTCTGTTACTGGGGTTATCTACGTTCTGTTACTGGGGTTATCTACGTTCTGTTACTGGGGTTATCTACGTTCTGTTACTGGGGTTATCTACGTTCTGTTACTGGGGTTATCTATGTTCTGTTACTGGGGTTATCTACGTTCTGTTACTGGGGTTATCCACATTCTGTTACTGGGGTTATACATTTTATCTACGCTACTGTGTATTTTGGGTGGTGGTGTACATTTATCAAGGTCTGTTGAATGGAATTTAAAGTGCACTATTTACAGAGACAAGTTAGTGGGCTGTGGGACAGAGACAAGTTAGTGGGCTGTAGGACAGAGACAAGTTAGTGGGCTGTGGGACAGAGACAAGTTAGTGGGCTGTAGGACAGAGACAAGTTAGTGGGCTGTAGGACAGAGACAAGTTAGTGGGCTGTAGGTCAGTAATGAGGTAGTGGGCTGTAGGACAGAGACAAGGTAGTGGGCTGTAGGACAGAGACAAGTTAGTGGGCTGTAGGACAGAGACAAGTTAGTGGGCTGTAGGACAGAGACAAGGTAGTGGGCTGTAGGTCAGTAACGAGGTAGTGGGCTGTAGGACAGTGACGAGGTAGTGGGCTGTATGACAGTGACGAGGTAGTGGGCTTTAGGACAGTGACGAGGTAGTGGGCTGTAGGACAGTGACGAGGTAGTGGGCTGTATGACAGTGACGAGGTAGTGGGCTTTAGGTCAGAGAATTGCAGCATATAATTTAGGTGATTCACTATTGTTTTTGACCTTTATTTAACTAGGCAAGTCAGTTAAGAACAAATTCTTATTTTCAATGACAGCCTAGGAAAAGTGGGTTAACTGCCTGTTCAGGGGCAGAACGACAGATTTGTACCTTGTCAGCTCAGGGGTTTGAACTTGCAACCTTCCGGTTACTAGTCCAACATTCTAACCACTAGGTTACCCTACTATAGACATTTAATGGACATAACATTTTGAAGTTAATTATTACAGTGGGCTACCTTTAAGAGGAATAGGAATGTATTTAGTTTAAATAGCAGAAAACAAATCATTCAGTCAACATCCATACTGGTTATATACTATGGTGATATTTTCTATATGAATGCAGTGGTTGGACGCAGTTTATTATCATCATACTATTCTTTATGACAGCAATAGGTTCGGTACACATCACCGCATTCTGTATCAGAAAGTACACTCTGAGGAAAAAAAAAGTTCCAAAATGATTCTTATGCTTTCCCCCATAGGAGAACCATTTTTGGGTTCCAGGTAAAACCATTTTGGGTTCCATGTAGAACCCTTTGTAGAAAGGGTTCTACATGGAACGCTAAAGGGTTCTACTTGGAACCTAAAAAGGGTTCTACCTGCAATCAAAAGGGGTTATTGAAAGGGTTCTCATATGGGGAAGAACCCGCTAAGGTTCTAGATAACTCTGTGTAGGCTGTCCATCTGAAGATCAATGCATTGCACTGTGTTTATAAAGCCCCTTGCACAAACATTCACCGTATCTTATTTATTACAGTTAACCTGCAGATGTACGAGCTATCATACCTTGTCTCAGGGATGGCTAACTCTGGAGATCCCTTTCAACCTGAGTTAGGTTAACCTGCAGATGTACAGCAGGTTAACCTAGCAGGTTAACCTAACTCAGGTTGAAAGGGATCTCCAGAGTTGGCCATCCCTGAGACAGGGTATGATAGCTCGTACATCTGCAGGTTAACCTATCATACCCTGTCTCAGGGATGGCCAACTCTGGAGATCCCTTTCAACCTGAGTTAGGTTAACCTGCTATTAGTTCTTTTTGCACTTCACTTGTGGAATAATCTCAAACTCTCACATTTTATAATTTGGTGCCTCACGGGCAATTTAGACAGCTGATTTGAGAACCTTTTTTTTTTACTGAAAAATGTGTTTGTTTTCTTTGATTGTGTTTTTCATCTCTGTTTTGCTTTCTGCAGTGTATTGATGTGTATATGTATTTTGTCATTTCAGGGCTCATCTGTAAAAGAGTCCTTGATCTCAGCATGTCTCCCTGTTGAATAAAGGTTAAATAAAAACCTGTTTTTCAAGTGGATCATGACAGATACTACCCCCAACCTTCTACTAACACCCCGGGCCACCAGCCTACATGATGAGTGTACTTACATTCCCCATACTGTCTCTTTGTGCTGGTCCAGGCTTGGTTTGTGGATTAAAGCACAAGCGCAGCTGTTGGCCCCGTGATCAAAGAGGATTGGGGCCCCGTCGCTGTCAGTCCCTATGTCAGCGGGGCCGTTCTGTTTGGGATTACCACACCTGTGGTTCAGGGATTAATCCCACCAGAGACATGGGAACCAGGGACAGGGGGCCCAGCGGTCTGGGGGTAAGGGATGGTGGGGCGGACCACAC
This sequence comes from Oncorhynchus tshawytscha, assembly GCF_018296145.1. Classification (NCBI taxonomy): domain Eukaryota; kingdom Metazoa; phylum Chordata; class Actinopteri; order Salmoniformes; family Salmonidae; genus Oncorhynchus; species Oncorhynchus tshawytscha. The sequence goes on along the minus strand of NC_056431.1, from coordinate 73,812,987 downwards.
CTTTAGGCCTTGCCCTTGTGCCCTGGGTGCATTTTAACATGTTGGGGGGCGAAGGTTGTACAAGTAGGGGAAACCTCAAAATACACACACTAAGAGAATTGATCACAATGAGTCAAAAAGGAAGATATTTTGAATACAATTTATATACAATACATGATCAAAAGTATATGGACACCTGCTCATTGATTATCTTATTCCAAAATCATGGGCATTATTTCGGGGAGGTAGCATTCTCCTGGCATCTGCCAAACCTATATTTGTCCGTCAGACTGCCAGATGGAGAAGCGTGATTCATTACTCCAGGGAAGCTTTACACCACTCCAGCTGATGCTTGGCATTCCACATGGTAATCTAAGGCTTGTGTGCGGATGCTCGGCCACGGAAACCCATTTCATGAAGATCCCGACGAATGTTGCTTCCGGAGGCAGTTTGGAACTCGGTAGTGAGTGTTGCAACCCGTGGTCACTCGTGGTCCTGTTCTGTGAGCTAGTGTGACCTACCACTTCGCGTCTAAGCCAATGTTGCTCCTAGACGTTTCCACTTCACAATAACAGCACTTTCAGTTGACTGGGACAGCTCTAGTAGGGCAGGAATTTGTACAAATTGACTTGTTGGAAAGGTGGCATCTTATGACTGTCCCACGTTGAAAGTCACTGAGCTCTTCAGTAAGGCCATTCTACTGCCAACGTTTGTTTATGGAGATTGCATGGCTGTGTGCTTGATTTTATACCAGTCAGCAACAGGTGTGGCTGAAATAGCCGAATACACTAATTTATGTGGTGTCCACACACTTTTGTGATAAAAGTCAACATGGGCAAGTAAATTCAACATGTTGGATGTATTATATATTTGTATTAATTTAAGCATTTTTAACTATGTTTTTTGTTTGGTATACATTTTAAAGTGAAGAATATGAGTCAAAGCGTAAATCCGGTACCCTGAAGCACAGTGATAACACATGTGTAACCTTTATTTAACCAGGCAAGTCAGTTAAGAAGAAATTCTTAATTACAATGGCGGCCAATGGGCCAATGGGACTATCCCGGCGACGCACTGGGCCAATGGGACTCCCAATCACAGCCGGTTGTGATACAGCCTGGATTCAAACCTGGGTGTCTGTAGTGACACCTCTAACACTGCGATGCAGTGCCTTAGACCGCTACGCCACTCAGGAGCTCAGAAATGAGTGTAATAACCCGCGATCTTCAGTTTCTTTCAGTAATATTGTTAACTACATAATCTACTGTAACATTGAGCTGTAGCATGGTACTTAACTGAACCCCTGTGGTGAGAAAGGGAGATAAACAGCTCTATTGTGTTAGTATCAGTAACAGCTTGTATGTCATATTTCTGGGTGGATCCTAGTCTCCTCTGATCCCGAGGATCATGATGCAGATCCCCAGTTGTGGTTGTTAGTGTTAGATTGACCTCTCGTGTTTCCATCCCATTTGCTCTGGACAGTTTGTCTTACAGCTTAATGTCACTTCCCGCTTTTCTCCCTAAACAAAGAAAGTAGAAGAAGAGAAAAATCCCTTCCAACCTGCTGCATCGAGCACTTTTCTGTTGGATGAGAGGCCAAATCCTCGCTGAGGGTTTAAGTTCCCATCCGTCAGTCTTACCCGGCCATGACGCCCCCCAAACACATGAAATACCGCAGGAGCACCAGCGCTGCATGGGCGCCCATTCTCCCACTGTGTTTCATAAACACGGACTTAACCCCAAGCTCCCCTGAAAGATACACTCCCCGTCACGCACACGGCACATCCCCAACGGAGCTACATTCCTGTCTCTCTCACACACACACACACGCATGCCTGCACGCACACGCACACACACGCACGCACGCACACACACACACACACACACACATATACACACACACACACGCACTCACACACACACACATACACACACACATACTCCCGCACTCTCTCTTATTCCTCTCCTCTCTCTCCTTCTTCCTTCCTCTCTCTCTCTCTCTTCTTCTCTCTCCTCTCTCTCCTCTCCTTCCTCCCCTCTCTCTTCTTCCTCTCCTCTCTCTCCCCTCTCTCTCTCTTCTTCTCCTCTCCTCCCTCTCTCTCTCCTTCTTCCTCTCCTCTCCTCTCCTCTCCTCTCCTCTCCTCTCCTCTCTCTCCCTTATTCCTCTCCTCTCTCTCTTCTTCCTCTCCTCTCTCTCCCTTATTCCTCTCCTCCCTCTCTCTTCTTCCTCTCCTCTCTCTCTTCTTCCTCTCCTCTCTCTCTTCTTCCTCTCCTCTCTCCCTTCTTCCTCTCCTCTCTCTCTCTTCTTCCTCTCCTCTCTCTCTTCTTCCTCTCCTCTCTCTCTCTTCTTCCTCTCCTCTCTCCCTTCTTCCTCTCCTCTCTCTCTTCTTCCTCTCCTCTCTCTCTCTTCTTCCTCTCCTCTCTCTCCCTTCTTCCTCTCCTCCCTGTCTCTTCTTCCTCTCCTCTCTCTCTTCTTCCTCTCCTCTCTCTCTCTTCTTCCTCTCCTCTCTCTCTTCTTCCTCTCCTCTCTCTCTCTTCTTCCTCTCCTCTCTCCCTTCTTCCTCTCCTCTCTCTCTTCTTCCTCTCCTCTCTCTCCCTTCTTCCTCTCCTCCCTGTCTCTTCTTCCTCTCCTCTCTCTCTTCTTCCTCTCCTCTCTCTACCTTCTTCCTCTCCTCCCTCTCTCTTCTTCCTCTCCTCTCTCTCCCTTCTTCCTCTCCTCTCTCTCTCTCTCTTCTTCCTCTCCTCTCTCTCTTCTTCCTCTCCTCTCTCTCTTCTTCCTCTCCTCTCTCTCTTCTTCCTCTCCTCTCTCTCTCTTCTTCCTCTCCTCTCTCTCTTCTTCCTCTCCTCTCTCCCTTCTTCCTCTCCTCTCTCTCTTCATCCTCTCCTCCCTCTCTCTTCTTCCTCTCCTCCCTGTCTCTTCTTCCTCTCCTCCCTCTCTTTTCTTCCTCTCCTCCCTGTCTCTTCTTCCTCTCCTTCCTCTCTCTTCTTCCTCTCCTCTCTCTCCCTTCTTCCTCTCCTCTCCTCTCCTCTCTCTCCCTTATTCCTCTCCTCTCTCTCTTCTTCCTCTCCTCCCTGTCTCTTCATACACTACTCTCTCTCTCTTCTTCCTCTCCTCTCTCTCTTCTTCCTCTCCTCTCTCTCTCTTCTTCCTCTCCTCTCTCTCTTCTTCCTCTCCTCTCTCTCTCTTCTTCCTCTCCTCCCTCTCCCTTCTTCCTCTCCTCTCCTCTCTTCTTCCTCTCCTCTCTCTCCCTTCTTCCTCTCCTCCCTGTCTCTTCTTCCTCTCCTCTCTCTCTTCTTCCTCTCCTCTCTCTACCTTCTTCCTCTCCTCCCTCTCTCTTCTTCCTCTCCTCTCTCTCTCTTCTTCCTCTCCTCTCCTCTCTCTCTCTTCTTCCTCTCTCTCTCTCTCTTCTTCCTCTCCTCTCTCTCTTCTTCCTCTCTCTCTCTCTCTTCTTCCTCTCCTCTCTCTCTCTTCTTCCTCTCTCTCTCTCTCTCTTCTTCCTCTCCTCTCTCTCCCTTCTTCCTCTCCTCTCTCTCTTCATCCTCTCCTCCCTCTCTCTTCTTCCTCTCTCTCCCTGTCTATTCTTCCTCTCCTCCCTCTCTTTTCTTCCTCTCCTCCCTGTCTCTTCTTCCTCTCCTTCCTCTCTCTTCTTCCTCTCCTCTCTCTCCCTTCTTCCTCTCCTCTCCTCTCCTCTCTCTCCCTTATTCCTCTCCTCTCTCTCTTCTTCCTCTCCTCCCTGTCTCTTCATACACTACTCTCTCTCTCTTCTTCCTCTCCTCTCTCTCTTCTTCCTCTCCTCTCTCTCTCTTCTTCCTCTCCTCTCTGTCTCTTCTTCCTCTCCTCCCTCTCTCTTCATCCTCTCCTCCCTCTCTCTTCTTCCTCTCCTCCCTGTCTCTTCTTCCTCTCCTCCCTCTCCCTTCTTCCTCTCCTCCCTGTCTCTTCTTCCTCTCATCCCTCTCTCTTCTTCCTCTCCTCCCTGTCTCTTCTTCCTCTCCTCCCTGTCTCTTCTTCCTCTCCTCTCTCTCTCTTCTTCCTCTCCTCCCTCTCTCTTCTTCCTCTCCTCCCTGTCTCTTCTTCCTCTCCTCCCTCTCTCTTCATCCTCTCCTCTCCCTTCTTCCTCTCCTCTCCTCTCCCTTCTTCCTCTCCTCTCTCTCTCTCTTCTTCCTCTCCTCTCCTCTCTCTCCCGTCTTCCTCTCCTCTCTCTCTTCTTCATCTCCTCTCTCTCTCTTCTTCCTCTCCTCTCTCTCTCTTCTTCCTCTCCTCTCTCTCCCTTCTTCCTCTCCTCTCCTCTCTCCCCATTCTTCCTCTCCTCTCCTCTCTCTCCCTTCTTCCTCTCCTCTCCTCTCTCTTCTTCCTCTCCTCCCTGTCTCTTCTTCCTCTCCTCACTCTCTCTTCATCCTCTCCTCCCTCTCCCTTCTTCCTCTCCTCCCTGTCTCTTCTTCCTCTCCTCCCTCTCTCTTCTTCCTCTCCTCCCTGTCTCTTCTTCCTCTCCTCTCTCTCTCTTCTTCCTCTCCTCCCTCTCTCTTCTTCCTCTCCTCCCTGTCTCTTCTTCCTCTCCTCACTCTCTCTTCATCCTCTCCTCTCCTCTCCCTTCTTCCTCTCCTCTCCCTTCTTCCTCGCCACCCTCTCTCTTCTTCCTCTCCTCCCTGTCTCTTCTTCCTCTCCTCCCTGTCTCTTCTTCCTCTCCTCCCTCTCTCTTCATCCTCTCCTCTCCCTTCTTCCTCTCCTCTCCTCTCTCTTCTTCCTCTCCGCCCTCTCTCTTCTTCCTCTCCTCTCTCTCCTTCTTCCTCTCCTCTCTCTCTTCTTCCTCTCCTCTCTCTACCTTCTTCCTCTCCTCCCTCTACCTTCTTCCTCTCCTCTCCCTCTTCTTCCTCTCCTCTCCTCTCTCTTCTTCCTCTCCTCTCCTCTCTCTTCTTCCTCTCTCTCCTCTCTCTTCTTCCTCTCCTCTCCTCTCTCTTCTTCCTCTCCTCTCCTCTCTCTTCTTCCTCTCCTCTCCTCTCTCTTCTTCCTCTCCGCCCTCTCTCTTCTTCCTCTCCTGTCCTCTCTCTCCCTTATTCCTCTCCTCTCTCTCTTCTTCCTCTCCTCCCTGTCTCTTCATACACCTCTCTCTCTCTTCTTCCTCTCCTCTCTCTCTCTTCTTCCTCTCCTCTCTCTCTTCTTCCTCTCCTCTCTCCCTTCTTCCTCTCCTCTCTCTCTCTTCTTCCTCTCCTCCCTGTCTCTTCTTCCTCTCCTCCCTCTCTCTTCATCCTCTCCTCCCTCTCTCTTCTTCCTCTCCTCCCTGTCTCTTCTTCCTCTCCTCCCTCTCTCTTCTTCCTCTCCTCCCTGTCTCTTCTTCCTCTCCTCCCTCTCTCTTCTTCCTCTCCTCTCTCTCCCTTCTTTCTCCTCTCCTCTCTCTCCCTTATTCCTCTCCTCTCTCTCTTCTTCCTCTCCTCTCTCCATCTTCCTCTCCTCTCTCTCTTCTTCCTCTCCTCTCTCTCTCTTCTTCCTCTCCTCCCTGTCTCTTCTTCCTCTCCTCCCTCTCTCTTCTTCTTCTCCTCTCCTCTCCCTTCTTCCTCTCCTCTCTTCTCCCTCTCCTCTCCTCTCTCTCTCCCTTATTCCTCTCCTCTCTCTCTTCTTCCTCTCCTCTCTCTCTCTCTTCTTCCTCTCCTCTCTCCCATCTTCCTCTCCTCTCTCTCTTCTTCCTCTCCTCTCTCTCCCGTCTTCCTCTCCTCTCTCTCTTCTTCCTCTCCTCTCTCCCGTCTTCCTCTCCTCTCTCTCTCCCTTCTTCCTCTCCTCTCCTCTCTCTCCCTTCTTCCTCTCCTCTCCTCTCTCTCCCTTCTTCCTCTCCTCTCTCTTCTTCCTCTCCTCCCTGTCTCTTCTTCCTCTCCTCCCTCTCTCTTCATCCTCTCCTCTCCTCTCCCTTCTTCCTCTCCTCTCCTCTCTTTCCCTTATTCCTCTCCTCTCTCTCTTCTTCCTCTCCTCTCTCTCTCTTCTTCCTCTCCTCTCTCCCATCTTCCTCTCCTCTCTCTCTTCTTCCTCTCCTCTCTCCCGTCTTCCTCTCCTCTCTCTCTTCTTCTTCTCTCCTCTCCCGTCTTCCTCTCCTCTCTCTCCCTTCTTCCTCTCCTCTCCTCTCTCTCCCTTCTTCCTCTCCTCTCCTCTCTCTCTCCCTTCTTCCTCTCCTCTCTCTTCTTCCTCTCCTCCCTGTCTCTTCTTCCTCTCCTCCCTCTCTCTTCATCCTCTCCTCTCCCTTCTTCCTCTCCTCTCCTCTCCCTTCTTCCTCTCCACCCTCTCTCTTCTTCCTCTCACAAGTGCAAAGTGTATTATGTGGTGGTTGTATGTAATACACAAGGACATGTGCAAAACCTCTTCTCATCAATTGTTTATTACTCCAAGTAGTAGACATGCCGTTGAGATACATAAGAGATAGAATTAGGCTAGATGGTGACATATCGTGATGAGTCTATTATGTTACATCAACACATCCAGATCAAATTCAACAATCTATTCAAGATGCAGGTGCAAACATTTTATTTTCAAATCAAATTTAAATGTTTATACAATCTTTACTGACATGTTAGATATTACTATTAAGAGTGAAGCAAGCAGATACGTCTGACAACGTTTAAGGGATTTAATTTTATATTTTAATTTAACATGGTTTAATACGTATAGCAGAAGTCTGAGCGTTGAGGGGAAGACAGAAAACTAGCTGTCATTGGCAGAGTGGTTTGGAACTCTCTTTCTGATTGGTTTATTAACTCATTTACCTTCTGGTGATGTCACCAGGCATGCCAAAGCTCCATCGCACCAAAACAGCTGGTCTTTTCAAACAGCTCTTACACTAAAAGAGCATTATCGTCATTTTCACAATTTAACACTATTATTCCAACCTCAGTGTGGAAATATATATATATATAAAACACAGGAAAATCTTTTTTGGACTGCACTGGGCCTTTAAACAGTTCTGTTTTCTAATAGCCATGATATACCTTGAATTAGTCCATGGAGGTTTTTGCCCTGAACAGCTCAATCATAATGTTATTTGTGTGGCTCTTTGCTGACAGCTGTTGATGTAATTTGACAGGCGGTCAATGATGAGCAAAGTAAATAATTAAATAGCGTAGTAAAACAAATTGCCCTGAAGTCTGTTCCCACCAGTCTGTGACTCAGAGACCATGAAGCAGAGATATAGCGTCGAGTCCATTTCAATTCGTGTCTGTTAAATAGGACATTGAATTTATCCATGAGGATGTATTGAGAGGAATGGACTTTTGATTAAATGGACACCAACAGCCTCATAGCAGTGCCATAATATGACATTTCATATGTCAAAGTATGTTACTGAATGTGATAAAGCGTATTAGAAACGATGACACATTGACATAACAGTTAAGCACACCTAAACCTCAAATAAAGATTTTACCTCTTATTTGACTAGGCAAGTCAATTAAGAACAAATTCTTATTTACAATGACAGCCTACACCGGCCAAACCTGGACAACACGATGCCGATAGTGCGCCGCACATATGGGATTCACAATCACAGCCAGTTGTGATACAGCCGGGAATCGAACCAGGTGTGTCTGTAGTGATGCCTCTTGCACTGAGATGCAGTGCCTTATACTGCTGCGCTACTCGGGAGCAGAATGTACATTCAGAAGTAATGACTGGAACTTAAGTGGTATTGTGTTTCATTTCCAGTCACTTCATGTCTGATGGAGCCGTGAACAATATATAATGTAACTCTTACCAAACCCTTTCCATGATTTTGAAGATAGCTTCTTCCTCTGGGCCATTTTGTGAATCATCTATTTTAATGTTCTCTACCAAATCCCCCATGGCTAATATGAATCTTTACTAAACACTCTCTGATACTGTCAGGTTGTGCGGTACTGGTGTAGGAGTCAGGTGCAGGAGAGCTGAGAGTTGTGATCTACTGGTGTAGGAGTCAGGTGCAGGAGAGCAGAGAGTTGTGATCTACTGGTGTAGGAGTCAGGTGCAGGAGAGCAGAGAGTTGTGATCTACTGGTGTAGGAGTCCGTTGCAGGAGAGCAGAGAGTTGTGATCTACTGGTGTAGGAGTCCGGTGCAGGAGAGCAGAGAGTTGTGACTGGTGTAGGAGTCCGTTGCAGGAGAGCAGAGAGTTGTGATCTACTGGTGTAGGAGTCAAGTGCAGAGAGAGTTGTGATCAGAGAGGTGCAGAGAGCAGAGAGTTGTGATCTTCAGAGTTGTGATATACCGGTGTAGGAGTCCGTTGCAGGAGAGCAGAGGAGTCCGTCAGAGAGTTGTGATATACCGGTGGGTCCGTTGCAGGAGAGCAGAGAGTTGTGATCTACTGGGTGTAGGAGCAGGAGAGCAGAGTTGTTGTGATCTACTGGTGTAGGAGTCTGGTGCAGGAGAGCAGAGAGTTGTGATATACCGGTGTAGGAGTCCGTTGCAGGAGAGCAGAGAGTTGTGATCTACTGGTGTAGGAGTCCGGTGCAGGAGAGCAGAGAGTTGTGATCTACTGGTGTAGGAGTCCGTTGCAGGAGAGCAGAGAGTTGTGATCTACTGGTGTAGGAGTCCGGTGCAGAGAGTTGTGATCTACTGGTGTAGGAGTCAGGTGCAGGAGAGCAGAGAGTTGTGATCTACTGGTGTAGGAGTCAGGTGCAGGAGAGCAGAGAGTTGTGATCTACTGGTGTAGGAGTCCGTTGCAGGAGAGCAGAGAGTTGTGATCTACTGGTGTAGGAGTCCGGTGCAGGAGAGCAGAGAGTTGTGATCAGACGCACACCTTATTTGGCAGAAGCAAACAACAGACGGACGCAACAATGTCCTACAAACCTCCAGCCAAAGACAAAAGTGAAAAGCGCGACAAAGTCACAAAGATGCAAAATGTTTAAAAATTAAACATACTACGGTTTGAACAATGGTACCCGGAGAAAAAACCAGCCTGGCGCGACACACAAAACAAGTAACAAAAACAATTCCACACAAAGACATGGGAGGAAACAGAGGGAATATATATGTAGATTGATTAGGGAATGTAAACCAGGTGTGCGGGGAAACAAGACAAAACAAATGGAACAATGAAAAGTGGAGCGACGATGGCTAGAAGGCCGGTGACGTCGACCGCCGAACGCCGCCCGAACAAGGAGAGGAGCCGACTTCGGCGGAGGTCGTGACAGATACACAGGGCAGCTGTACTTCCCTTGCCTCCAATATGCCCCTTTTACAGCGCTGGCCAAAGATGTACCCACAGGGAATCTTTGGCCACTGTTCTAATCTACACTGAGTGTACAAAACATTAGGAACACCTTCCTCATATTGAGTTCCCACCGTTGTGTCAAGTTGGCTGGATATCCTGTGGATGGAATACCATTCTTGATACACACAGGAATCTGTTGACCGTGACAAATCCAGCAGCGTTGTAGTTCTTGACACACTCAGGTGCCCGGCACCTACTACCATACCCCGTTCAACGGCATATACATATTATGTCTTGCCCATTTACACTCTGAATGGCACACATACACAATCCATGTTTCAATTGTCTCAAGGCTTAAAAGGCCTTCTTCAACCCGGAAGAGTCTGAGACCTGTCTAAGCTGGTAGGGTTCTACTATGGAATTGGTTATGGAAATAAATCAAATATACATGCTAAATATATGCTATATATACTAAATCTATATGCTAAATGTATTCTATATTAATCTATATGGAATTGGTTATGGAAATAAATCAAATATACATGCTAAATATATGCTATATATACTAAATCTATATGCTAAATGTATTCTATATTAATCTATATGGAATTGGTTATGGAAATAAATCAAATATACATGCTAAATATATGCTATATATACTAAATCTATATGCTAAATGTATTCTATATTAATCTATATGGAATTGTTTTAAGAAGGTCATACCAGGTCATACCATTTAGGTACGTGATTTTGGTTTTTAAGAACACTTGAAGTATTCAAAACTAGATACAGTGAAACAATGATGTGATGAAAATTTGGCTTTACTGCTATTAGCTCATGCAAACGTATGGAATAACACATTCACTACATTGAACAACAGATAGTCTCCCCATCCTAAAACAAAATCTAAATAAAGTTTGTTCTGAAGTGTCTCCATCAAGATTTTTATTTACATTTTTTAAACAGTCTCCATATATAATTCCAAAAATAATTTTAACTGGTACCAGGGAACCTTCAGACGAGTCTTGTGAGGCCTGTCCTAGAGCAAAACAACTGACACGTACGAGTCTTGTGAGGCCTGTGGGCGTCCTAGAGCAAAACAACTGACACGTACGAGTCTTGTGAGGCCTGTGGGCATCCTAGAGCAAAACAACTGACACGTACGAGTCTTGTGAGGCCTGTGGGCGTCCTAGAGCAAAACAACTGACACATACGAGTCTTGTGAGGCCTGTGGGCATCCTAGAGCAAAACAACTGACACGTACGAGTCTTGTGAGGCCTGTGGGCATCCTAGAGCAAAACAACTGACACGTACGAGTCTTGTGAGGCCTGTGGGCGTCCTAGAGCAAAACAACTGACACGTACGAGTCTTGTGAGGCCTGTGGGCGTCCTAGAGCAAAACAACTGACACGTACGAGTCTTGTGAGGCCTGTGGGCATCCTAGAGCAAAACAACTGACACGTACGAGTCTTGTGAGGCCTGTGGGCGTCCAAGAGCAAAACAACTGACACGTACGAGTCTTGTGACAGTCACCTGTCCACAGAGAGGGTATGAGTGTATAGCCCAAACTGTTCGGATGCTCCAAACAGAAGATGGCAGATCGTTTGAATCAAGTCGAGGTCCAAGACGCTTGTGGGGGGAAAAACAGAGAACACCATCGTGCTCGTGAGAGTCACATCTTTCCATTGATTCATAATAGAGATGCAAAAAAAGGACACATTTTTGCGGGATTTTTTTATCATGCTAGTTCAATCTCCTCGGGGGCACAGACATCGAGTTAAGAGTTTTTCAACCTGTCTGGTCCACTTCACCTACACTGATTAAAGTGGATTAAACAGGTGACATCATCAAGGGATCATAGCTTTCACCTGGATTCCAATGATCAGTCTGTCGTAGAAAGGTGTTCCTAATGTTTGGTACCACTCAGTGTTTGATCTCAAGTCTAGTTCTGTGATCTCATCGTGATCAAGTGACATGGACATAACCAGAGGCAGTAATGACATGTTCAGCTCCATGCCCTGCCTAGGCTTTATACTGTTAGACAGATAGCATGAATGATGCCCAGGGACAATGCGACTCTGTATTACAAGACTTGAATGTTTAATCACCGAGTACTACAACTTAGGGACTGACAAAACACTCTAATCCTGACCAACATTACCCAATAGCCTCTGCTCTTCTCCCAACCGCTTACCACTTTGTACCCCTCTCACACAGGTGAGGCAATTGTAATTATCACCTAGGGAACTGCATACAAAAATGTATATAAAATCATTTTGGAACATCTTTTGATGCTCTGATGAAGGTGTAACTGCTGAAACAAAATAAAATAAAAATAGAATCAAATTAAATTTTAAAAAAGGTGAAATGAGACTTTCTGATAACGGCGTTTTGAACATTTTCATTTGAACTATTTTGAGTGCTGCCGTTTCCCAATTTCTGGAATTTGGGATTTCATTTGAGGTCCGTGTCATATACTACAGAGCACCCAGCTATTCAATTATGAACCTCTTCCTGCCCTGACACCGATCCTGCCTGCCGTCCTGTACCTGTGTCACGACTCCTATCGAAGGTGGCCCCCTTCCTGTTCGGGTGGCGCTCGGCGGTCGTCGTCACCGGCCAACTAGCTGCCACTGATCCCTTTTCCCGCTTTTCTGTTTATTAGTTGCACCGGGTGTTTAGTTTAGGATAATTGGTTGGGCTTTATTTACCAGCCGGCCCGCCTGCTGGTTGTGTGGGATTGTTTTCAGTATACATGTTGTACACGGCTGTTGGTCACGGTTGTCCGTGTATTTTGTAATTTGCTGGACTGTTTGGGGCATTTGTTTGGGTTGGCGTCGTTTCACCGTTGTGGTGTAACTAAAGTAGCTCTACCCTGAACTCTCTGCTTCCTGCGCCTGACTTCTTCCTCCACTACACCCCAGGCATTACAGAATCCTGCACCATCATAGAATGGAGTCAGCAGGAGCAGCTGCCAACCCCCTCCCATCGATGGAGGAACATGTCCTCCACCACACCACCGTCATCCATCGGATCAGATCCGCGATAAACCAGATGATGGAGAGAATGGACCAATGGGAGAGGAGTGATCTCCTCTCTTCACCTCCGGTTCCTCCAGCTCTGGATCCCCCTTCTCCTCCCTCCCCCTCCGGCTCCAGCGCTCTCTCCGTCTTGCGCTCCCGAGGGACTATGATGGAGCGGCAGCGGGGTGTCAGGGGTTCCTGCTCCAACTGGAACTGTACCTAGCGACCGTGAGGCCCACTCCCTCGGGAGAGGAGAGGGTGAGTCTCCTCGTCTCCTGCCTGACGGGTCGTGCTCTGGAGTGGGCGAACGCGGTCTGGAATGGCCCAGACTCGGCAAAGGAGCACTACTAATTTACCCGCCGCTTTCGTGCCGTGTTTGATCACCCTCCAGAGGGCCAAGCGGCAGGTGAGCGACTGTTCCACCTTAGGCAGGAGAAGAGGAGTGCACAGGATTACGCTTTGGAGTTCCGGACCTTGGACGCTGGGTCTGGGTGGAATGACAGGGCCCTAATAGACCACTACCGGTGTAGTCTCCGGGAGGACGTCCGCAGGGAGCTAGCGTGACATGTCTTTCCGACTGCACAATCTACTGGCTGCCCGCGGGCGTTTGGAGAGGGTCCTGTTCGTTCCACCACCCAGCGCCCCCGCTCCCATTACTATGGAGTTAGGGGGGGCCGTACCGAGGAGGTGGAGGCTCCCCCTGCACCAGCTGTGGTTGGAGAGGACACATGGCCAATCGGTGCTGGGGGTGCCCGTCTGGGAGTCGAGAGGGCAGGCGGAACGCTTCTCGGTCACCCCAGAACCCCCTGTTGGTCACATGTTTGTCTTGATTTTTTTCCTTGATTTTTTTCCCCCTCTTCCCAGCATAAGGAGCTAGTCGATTCAGGTGCAGCTGGGGACTTTATGGATCGTGGACTTGCCATCAAGCTGGGTGTTCCGCTGGTGCCGATAGATTCTCCTTTTCCCGTGCACTCCCTAGATAGCCGGCCGTTAGGTTCAGGGTTGGTCAGGGAGGCCACGGTTCCACTGGACATCTGGCTCCTGTAGCACCACCTCTGGCTCCTGTAGCAACACCTCTGGCTCCTGTAGCACCACCTCTGGCTCCTGCAGCACCACCTCTGGCTCCTGCAGCACCACCTCTGGCTCCTGCAGCACCACCTCTGGCTCCTGCAGCACCACCTCTGGCTCCTGTAGCACCACCTCTGGCTCCTGTAGCACCACCTCTGGCTCCTGTGGCACCACCTCTGGCTGGCACCACCCTGTGGCCCCATCTCTGGCTCCTGTAGCCCCATCTCTGGCTCCTGTAGCCCCATCTCTGGCTCCTGTAGCCCCATCTCTGGCTCCTGTAGCCCCATCTCTGGCTCCTGTGGCCCCATCTCTGGCTCCTGTGGCCCCATCTCTGGCTCCTGTAGTACCACCTCTGGCTCCTGTAGTACCACCTCTGGCTCCTGTAGCACCACCTCTGGCTCCTGTAGCACCACCTCTGGCTCCTGTAGCACCACCTCTGGCTCCTGTGGCCCCATCTCTGGCTCCTGTAGAACCACCTCTGGCTCCTGTAGCACCACCTCTGGCTCCTGTAGCACCATCTCTGGCTCCTGTGGCCCCATCTCTGGCTCCTGTAGCACCATCTCTGGCTCCTGTAGCACCATCTCGGGCTCCTGTTGGCCCACCTCTGGCTCCTGTAGCACCATCTCTGGCTCCTGTGGAAAATTGGTGGCCCTGTAGCACCATCTCTGGCTCCACAACCTCGATCAACATGGATCAGTGTTTTTAGTCATAATTAACCAGATCAACATGGATCAGTGTTTTTAGTCATAATTAACCAGATCAACATGGATCATTGTTTTTAGTCATAATTAACAATACATCTAACTACTGAATAAAATGTATATAGGGCCAGCTGATATCAACCATACCTGATATAGGGCCAGCACATACTGGTCACACCTGAAATGTGAAATAATATAGTATTTGAATGTAAATGGAGAACAAATCCTTAGATGTGACACTGACAGAGTAATTACAGACTGAGACAACTTTATACAGTACTGAATCTGATTTCATTACAAGAAGTAAAACATCGGAAATTGTAACTTACGTTTTTTGTACACAAAATAACCCCCGATGGAAAACAGAATCAATACTGCAATGATCACTATTGTGATAATGATGGGAGTAAAGCCTTCCTGAACATCACCTGTGAGGAAAAGACAAGATGAGTGATTAAGTTTTCAGTTCATGAATATTAGGCAGTGAGTGGTGGTGTTACGTCCTGTCACATGTACCTGCAGGGTCAGTGTTAATGCTCTTACTGGGGCTGACGATGGTTGTGTTGCTCACAGTCTCTCTCAGAACGGGGTTGAAGATATGGCAGGTCACCGTCTGATTTTCTGTTATATTCACTTGGCTCCAGACGCTGTACAGTCCACTTTCAGAATCCAGAGTAATGTTGGTCTGTACTTCCCACGGGTCCAGAGTGCGGTTCCCACGGTCCTGGATGGTCCATGTGACCATTGGTTGTGGGTATCCACCCTGGGTTGAACACGTGGAATTCATATTTGTCTTGTTCACAGTCACACTGGGTGTCGGGAACCGTGCTGAAAGTGAACAAAATAAATAGAACAAGATGTTAGAAAGGTGCCATAGTAATGTTTGATGATTTCCTACAATGACCGTATTAATGCTGTGAATGATTCACACAGGTGGACATGGTATCAAACACATCCAATACATGGTTCCCATGTGGTTGATGCTATTCCATTACAGACATTATTACGAGCTAGCCTCCCCTCAGAAGCCCCCTGTGTTATTAACTCAACCATACCTGCCACAAGTAGGGTAGTGCGACACGGTTGGATATGCTTATCATTCTCGCCAAACAGTGTAGCGAAAGCCCTGTAGACGTTCTGCTTGTCTTCAAGTGTTACTTGGCTGAGTTTGATAGAGATATTCCCAGAACTCATCTCAGACACAAAGGCTTTAGTTCTGTTTGTGTAAAGACTATCCTGATGTTGATTCTCTTCTCCTTTGTTGAACGAGTACAACACTCTTTCGGACTCGTCTTGCCAATGGAACCGGAGTCTTGCTGTGTCGATGGCCGTGGATGATTTCAGGTCACAGGACAGGAGAACAGACTCTCCTATAATCCCAGTGACTTCATTCTCAGATGCAGCTGGTGCTGAAACGTACCAATATGTCAAAGTTACAAACTAAGCTCAGAATTCAACACAGATAATAAACCAATGTCACTGTGTTAGTGAATGTGTGTGGTTTGCGTATAAGAAAGTCTATGCATGGATCAATTAGATTGTGGTGTAACATAGTGAGGGATTGTCGCTTTGCCTTCAGGTCCACATGGAGCCTGATAGTTTCCTGCCCCTCCATGCCCATATCCTTCATGTTATCAATGGTTTTCGAATCAAATCAAAATCAAATCAAATCAAAAATGGTTAGCAGATGTTAATGCGAGTGTAGCGAAATGCTTGTGCTTCTAGTTCCGACAAGGCAGTAATAACCAACAAGTAATCTAACCTAACAATTTCACAACAACTACCACAAGTGTACAGGGATGAAGAATATGTACATAAAGATATATGAATGAGTGATGGTACAGAACGGCATAGGCAAGATGCAGTAGATGGTATCGACTACAGTATATACATATGAGATGAGTAATGTAGGGTATGTAAACATTATATTAACCTCTAGGGGGCACTATTTTTATGTTTGGAAAAATAACGATCCCAAAGTAAACGGCCTATTTCTCAGGACCAGATGCTAGAATATGCATATAATTGACGGATTAGGATAGAAAACACTCTAAAGTTTCCAAAACTGTCCAAATTTTGTCTGTGAGTTAAACAGAACTGATATTGCAGGCTAAAACCTGAGGAAAATCCAATCAGGTTGGTTGTCCTCACGGTCTGCAAAATAAGGCTAAAAAAACTACAGCCACATGCAAATCACAACCACATTTATTATCTGACATCTATGATTCATTCATTCATTTAACCAGAGCCTTGAGTTTCTGTTTGAATGTGTGTGTGAAAGCCGAGAGAATGAATCATTGATTCGATGGCCACGAGGTGACCAAGAGGAGCCAACTTAATCTTTAGACAAGCTAAAACCCTTTCCTTCCTTCCTAAAACAATGAATGAAATACAAATATTGAGGTAGAGGAGACGTACTAAACAACAAAAATCCCAACACCAGTGTAGACATTCCACCATGCAAGAGACTAAATGAAATACCTTGAATATTGTCGCATCACAAGTTGAAAAAAGAATAGTTACAAGCCAGACAGGGAAGTGAGTGGACACTCCTTCTTTTTCTTTTTTTTCATGAGACGTTCCGAGTCTAGGAGATATAATGCTGCTGATGTAACCGTGATTCTAAAATGATAACAAACTATGGCAATCTGGAGGCAGAAGAAACACACACCTGGTTAGGTGGCTAGGTATACCCTAATGAAGACAGCTAGGCTCTGCTGGCTAGGTATACCCTAGGCTAGGTAGACCCTAATGAAGACAGCTAGGCTCTCTGGCTAGGTATACCCTAATGAAGACAGCTAGGCTCTGCTGACTAGGGATACCCTAGGCTAGGTATACCCTAATGAAGACAGCTAGACTCTGCTGACTAGGTATACCCTAGGCTAGGTAGACCCTAATGAAGACAGCTAGGCTCTGCTGGCTAGGTATACCCTAGGCTAGGTAGACCTAATGAAGACAGCTAGGCTCTGCTGGCTAGGTATACCCTAGGCTAGGTAGACCCTAATGAAGACAGCTAGGCTCTGCTGGCTAGGTATACCCTAGGCTAGGTAGACCCTAATGAAGACAGCTAGGCTCTCTGGCTAGGTATACCCTAATGAAGACAGCTAGGCTCTGCTGACTAGGGATACCCTAGGCTAGGTATACCCTAATGAAGACAGCTAGACTCTGCTGGCTAGGTATACCCTAGGCTAGGTAGACCCTAATGAAGACAGCTAGGCTCTGCTGGCTAGGTATACCCTAGGCTAGGTAGACCCTAATGAAGACAGCTAGGCTCTGCTGGCTAGGTATACCCTAGGCTAGGTAGACCCTAATGAAGACAGCTAGGCTCTGCTGGCTAGGTATACCCTAGGCTAGGTATACCCTAATGAAGACAGCTAGGCTCTCTGGCTAGGTATACCCGAATGAAGACAGCTAGGCTCTGCTGACTAGGGATACCCTAATGAAGACAGCTAGGCTCTCTGACTAGGTATACCCTAATGAAGACAGCTAGGCTCTGCTGGCTAAGTATACCCTAATGAAGACAGCTAGGCTCTCTGGTTAGGTATACCCTAATGAAGACAGCTAGGCTCTCTGGCTAGGGATACCCTAAAGTTGTAATCATCTATGCATAGTCACTTTAATAACTCTACCTACATGTACAACCGCGCCCCTCAACTAACCGGTGCCCCCGCACATTGACTCTGTACCGGTACCCCCCTGTATATAGTCTCGCAATTGTTATTTTACTGCTGCTCTTTAATTGCTTGTTATTTTTTATTTCTTATTCTTAATCGTATTTTAACTGCATTGTTGGTTAGGGGCTCGTAAGTAAGTTTGATTTGATTTGAAATTGTTAACCCAAAGATTATTACCTTCGCCTTGATTTGTCAGTCTCGTCCAGATCCTCATGGTATTTGTAGTTCTTTATGATAGCCATTTGTAGTTCTTTATGATAGCCACATTAGCAGCTAATTAGCATTTCATTTTGGAGGGATAAATAAAGGTTAATATATAAAATAAACGACGCCTTGTCCTAGAGAAATTTACGCAGTTCTCAAAATGTCACGGCAAGGTAAACGTATCAAAAGAGCATAGCTTTATCATATCATTACCAGTCTGGATCTAAGCAGTATTGTGGTAGCATAGCCTACCGATATAAATACTTGGCACGCTAATGCGGCAGCAACTTGCATTCAAACAACCGCGCCCTATCCACACAGCCATTATTTTTCGCACATCGTGATCTAAATAATTAAATCATGAAATGTGCCTTTGGTTGTATGTTGTATTTGTAAGTAAAGGCCCAGGTACAGATGAGGAAGCCACGAGGGACACGACCACAGTGACACGATAGAGAATATAAAACTTACCAGACAACAACAAAACACTGATTAATATCAGGATGGCCAGGATTGGAAAACAGGATGGAAAACAAGATGGAAAACAAGATGGAAAACAGGATGGAAAACAAGATGGAAAACAAGATGGAAAGCAGGATGGAAAACAGGATGGAAAACAAGATGGAAAGCAGGATGGGAAATGAAACAATAAAGTAGTTTGGAGATTACCGAATACTGGGCAATACGCTCCTGAGCGAAGGGAAAAAAATGAATGAGGCTTCAGACACGATGGAGTACTTCTCCTTATTATATCCGGTTCCGGGGTCATTCCGTCACATCCGTATTTACAAAATCCTAACAAACACGTTCAACACAACGCTAGTATCAGTATTTCACCATAACCTGTTGGTCATCGTCTTCGTCAGCCACTGTCTGAGATGTATGACTCACTGTGTCGTGTGTCTGCAGTGTCAAAGCTTTCTGTTTCTAATACAGTCTATTACCACCACGAAGGAGCTAGTTGGGTCACACTACATAAAACATGCTACGAGGATGCAGTACAAAGCAGGTTTTGCTTTGTCAACAGGTCATTACCATCTGCTTGTATTTATGGACCTCATTTAAAATGATCGAAATATTGGATATTCTTAATGTGCCATGCTGCTAAGTCTTTCAAAATACATCCACTAGGGGGCGGTGTCTCAGTTCAGAGGAAGGCATTGATGCTATGGACTGGCCCGACCAATAATTTTGGTTTACTGAGCCTATCCACTAGGGGGCGGTGTTTCAGCTCCATTGGGTTTGAGCTGTACTTGCTTTCACAACTGTCTGAACTGTGATATTTACACATTTGTCATGTGATCTGATACACTTGAAAGACATCCAGCAATGCATCTACTCTAGTTGAGGTGAAATGGTCTCGTCTACTGGTCTAAATCTGATTTATTTAAATCTTTGTAATTACAGCAGTGTAACTGAAATGAGTAGGCCTCACTGTCTCTGTACATTCACTGGATGGTAGAACTCACAGGCTGGTATGACGATAAAGTTACTCTGGGTCTCATTGAGGATGGGGTTGTAGATACTGCAGGTTATATTCTGTCCCTCTGTCACATTCACTCGGCTACTGATGTTGTAGGTTCCTGTTCCAGGATCCTGGGTAGTCTTGGTGACAGCGTCGTGACGCTCCAGAGTACGGTTATGGGTCCTCCATGTCACCTGGTGTTCAGGGAAGCCTCCGTGGGTGGTGCACACAAGCGTCATGTCTGTGAAGTTTAATGTCATTGGAGAACTTTCACTGTGATGTATCAAACTAGGCCTCACAGAGATGAGTGAACAAATTACACAACAATGACTTACTTATTTCATTTATTTCATAAACAAAGTTATGCAAAAACCCAATTCCCTAATCTATTTTGTAACAACATTATAATGGAATCAAATGTAATTAATTAGAAAATTATAGTTTCCCAAATTATATATTTGTTTACAAGTGCATAGAGGCCGACCTGATGATATGTGGCTGCTGTGTTAAACACATTTTTTTAACCTTTGATAGACAACTTTTGCAATCAATCATATGCATTTATAAGGCCCTTTTTTACATCAGCTCATATCTCAAAGTGCTGTACAGAAACCCAGCCTAAAACCACAAACAGCAAGCAATGCAGATGTAGAAAGCACTCTGCCCTCTTTCTAATCTTCTCTACTTCTGCATATTTTTAATACTGAATGTTACCAGATTTTCAACCAAAACCTAATAGAGATTTACGCAGTTATCAAAACGTCACTCCAGGGTAAACCATTAAACACAACCCATTTTTAACGTGTTTCCAAAATCGTTCATGGGACAAATTAATGGTGGAACCATTTCCCTGTTCGACAACTAGGTTTTATGGGTATTATGACTCATACTGTGGTACTCTATAAATAACGTACAGTCCCTGCTCTGGCCAAGACTCTTTCTGAAAGGAAGCAACAAGCCTAGAAATATATGTTTTCTATTTGCCCAACAATGCATCTAAAATCAAAAGTGGATAGCTTTATCAATTCATAACCAGTCTGGATCTAAGCAGTATTGTGGTAGCATAGCCTACCGATATAAATACTTGGCACGCTAATGTGGCAGCAACTTGCATTCAAACAGCCAAGCCTTTTTTTCACACAGCCATTATTTTTTACACATTGTGTTCTAAATAATACATCATAAAATGTGCCTTTGGTTGGTTGTATGTTGTATCTGTGAGTAAAGGCATGTGGATAAAAGGCCCAGGTACAGATGAGGAAGCCACGAGGGACACGACCACAGTGACACGATAGAGAATATAAAACTTACCAGGCAACAACAAAACACTGATTAATATCAGGATGGCCATTGGACTCTGCAGGATTCTGGTGGAAAACAAGATGGAAAACAGGATGGAAAGCAGGATGGAAAACAAGATGGAAAACAAGATGGAAAACAGGATGGAAAACAAGATGGAAAACAAGATGGAAAACAGGATGGAAAACAAGATGGAAAACAAGATGGAAAACAGGATGGAAAACAGGATGGAAAACAAGATGGAAAACAAGATGGAAAACAAGATGGATAGCAGGATGGAAAACAGGATGGAAAACAAGATGGGGCACAAGATGGAAAGCAGGATGGAAAACAAGATGGAAAGCAGGATGGAAAACAAGATGGAAAGCAGGATGGAAAACAAGATGGAAAACAAGATGGAAAACAGGATGGAAAACAAGATGGAAAACAAGATGGAAAGCAGGATGGAAAACAAGATGGAAAACAAGATGGAAAACAAGATGGAAAACAAGATGGAAAGCAGGATGGAAAACAAGATGGAAAGCAGGATGGAAAACAGGATGGAAAACAAGATGGAAAACAAGATGGAAAACAGGATGGAAAACAAGATGGAAAACAAGATGGAAAACAAGATGGAAAACAGGATGGAAAACAAGATGGAAAACAGGATGGAAAACAAGATGGAAAACAAGATGGAAAACAAGATGGAAAACAGGATGGAAAACAAGATGGAAAACAAGATGGAAAATGAAACAAAAATGTAAGTTTGGAGTTTACTGTATACTATGTAAAATGCTGCTGAGCGAGAGAGAAAATGAATGAGTCTTCCGACAAGAGAAACAGTTCTCTTTATTGCAGTATCATATCCTGTTCAGGGGTCAAGCATTCCGGCCACATCCATAGTTACACATTCCTAACAAACAATTTCAACACAAAGCTAGTGCTAGTATTTCACCATAACTTGTTGGTCATCGTCTTCGTCAGTCACTGTCTGAGATGCATGACTGTGTCGTGTGTCTGCAGTGTCAAAGCTTTCTGTTTCTAATACAGTCTATTACCACCACGAAGGAGCTAGTCGGGTCACACTACATAAAACATGCTACGAGGATGCAGTACAAAGCAGGTTTTGCCATCATTACCATCTGCTTGCATGGAGGATACTTGCTTCATAAAAACCCATTCCTGTCAGGAGGATCAGTATCATGCTCATCAACACACTGATGACAGGGATCATAAAGGTTGACCTTACCAGACATGTCTCTCCCTCCTCTTGATAATAGGCATGTTTGACCCCATGTCCTGTCTGTGATGTCCTATGAGAAATGCTTGTCAGCCATATGTTCACTGCTCACAAGCAAATCATGATCCTCCCTTCCCTCCTCACCTCAAACATCTCCCTCCCCTCCTCATCTCAAACATCTCCCTCCCCTCCTCCCCTCCTTATCTCAAACATCTCCCTCCCCTCCTCCCCTCAAACAGCTCCCTTCCTTCCTCCCTTCCCTCCTCATCTCAAACATCTCCCTCCCCCCTCCCCTCCTCATCTCAAACATCTCCCTCCCCTCCTCCCCTCCTCATCTCAAACAGCTCCCTCCCTTCCTCCCCTCCTCATCTCAAACATCTCCCTCCCCTCCTCATCTCAAACATCTCCCTCCCCTCCTCCTCAAACAGCTCCCTTCCTTCCTCCCTCCTCATCATCTCAAACATCTCCCTCCCCTCCTCCCCTCCTCATCTCAAACATCTCTCCCTCCCCTCCTCCCCTCCTCATCTCAAACATCTCCCTCCCCTCCTCATCTCAAACATCTCCCTCCCCTCCTCCCCTCCTCATCTCAAACATCTCCCTCCCCTCCTCATCTCAAACAGCTCCCTCCCTTCCTCCCATCCTCATCTCAAACATCTCCCTCCCCTCCTCATCTCAAACATCTCCCTCCCCTTCTCATCTCAAACATCTCCCTCCTCCTCCCCTCCTCACCTCAAACATCTCCCTCCCTCCTTCCCTCCTCATCTCAAACATCTCCCTCCCTCCTCCCCTCCTCATCTCAAACAGCTCCCTCCCTCCCTTCCTCCCCTCCTAATCTCAAACATCTTCCTCCCCTCCTCCCCTCCTCACCTCAAACATCTCCCTCCCCTCCTCCCCTCCTCATCTCAAACATCTCCCTCTCCTCCTCCCCTCCTCATCTCAAACATCTCCCTCCCCTCCTCCCCTCCTCATCTCAAACATCTCCCTCCCCTCCTCCCCTCCTCATCTCAAACATCTCCCTTCCTTCCTCCCCTCCTCATCTCAAACATCTCCCTCCCCTCCTCCCCTCCTCATCTCAAACATCTCCCTCCCCTCCTACCCTCCTCATCTCAAACAGCTCCCTCCCCTCCTCCCCTCCTCCCCTCCTCATCTCAAGCATCTTCCTCCCCTCCTCCCCTCCTCATCTCAAACATCTCCCTCCCCTCCTCCCCTCCTCATCTCAAACATCTCCCTCCTTTCCTCCCCTCCTCATCTCAAACATCTCCCTCCCCTCCTCCCCTCCTCATCTCAAACAGCTCCCTCCCCTCCTCCCCTCCTCATCTCAAACATCTCCCTCCCCTCCTCCCCTCCTCATCTCAAACAGCTCCCTCCCCTCCTCCCCTCCTCATCTCAAACAGCTCCCTCCCCTCCTCATCTCAAACATCTCCCTCCCCTCCTCCCCTCCTCATCTCAAACACCTCCCTCCCCTCCTCCCCTCCTCATCTCAAACATCTCCCTCCCCTCCTCCCCTCCTCATCTCAAACAGCTCCCTCCCCTCCTCCCCTCCTCCTCTCAAACATCTCCCTCCCCTCCTCCCCTCCTCATCTCAAACAGCTCCCTCCCCCCTCCCCTCCTCATCTCAAACAGCTCCCTCCCTTCCTCCCCTCCTCATCTCAAACATCTCACTCCCCTCCTCCCCTCCTCATCTCAAACATCTCCCTCCCCTCCTCCCCTCCTCATCTCAAACATCTCCCTCCCCTCCTCCCCTCCTCATCTCAAACATCTCCCTCCATCCTCCCCTCCTCATCTCAAACAGCTCCCTCCCCCCTCCCCTCCTCCCCTCCTCATCTCAAACAGCTCCTTCCCCTCCTCCCCTCCTCATCTCAAACAGCTCCTTCCCCTCCTCCCCTCCTCATCTGAAACAGCTCCCTCCCCTCCTCCCCTCCTCCCCTCCTCATCAAACAGCTCCCTCCCCTCCTCAAACAGCTCCCTCCCCTCCTCATCTGAAACAGCTCCCCCCTCCTCCCCTCCTCCCCTCCTCATCTCAAACAGCTCCCTCCCCTCCTCATCTCAAACATCTCCCTCTCCTCCTCCCCTCCTCCCCTCCTCATCTCAAACAGCTCCCTCCCCTCCTCCCCTCCTCCCCTCCTCATCTCAAACAGCTCCCTCCCCTCCTCATCTCAAACAGCTCCCTCTCTTCCTCCCCCCTCCCCTCCCCATCTCAAACAGCTCCCTCTCTGGGTCACCTGATGCTGGAACCCCCTTATGGAAACTCCTCATCCCCTCAAATAACAGGTGACCTAAGGTCAATTTCAACTGACTAATGACAAATATAAGATCTCTCTCTCTCCCCTCCACAATTGAAACAGTGAGGCTAATTAGCAACAACCCTGAACCTAAATCAGATATGTGGTTGAGATTACTTACTTCCTGTGTTTGTGTACGCTGACGTTGTAGAACCGGTTTTGTTACCGCAGTAGCATCATAGAGGAGTACTTGAAGATGCGTCACATTAAAGATATTTTACGTAGGAGGAATATCCATAACCAACTGTATTTCCTGCCTCCTGGTTGAGCACAGAGAGAAATATGGTGTCTCCTATTGGAAGAGGAGTTGAGCACAGAGAGAAATATGGTGTCTCCTATTGGAAGAGGAGTTGAGTACAGAGAGAAATATGGTGTCTCCTATTGCCCTGGAAGAGTTGTTGAGTACAGAGAGGAAATATGGTGTCTCCTATTGCCCTGGAAGAGGTGTTGAGTACAGAGAGAAATATGGTGTCTCTGTTGTTGCCTGGAAGAGTTGTTGAGTACAGAGAGAAATATGGTGTCTCCTATTGGAAGAGGTGTTGAGTACAGAGAGAAATATGGTGTCTCCTATTGTCCTGGAAGAGGTGTTGAGTACAGAGAGAAATATGGTGTCTCTTGTTGCCCAAGAAGAGGAGGTCTTCACTGATTTTAGGTTAGAAGAGAAGTTTAATAGTCAAGAGTTCCTGTTTGTACCATACAACTGTGAAAATATGTAGAACCAGACAACATAGTTTAAATTAAGCCTTTAAAATCGATGGGTCAATATATCACCAAGCCACCGGGGAGAGAGTGAGAGGTCGGTTATACAAAACAGCAAACCAATCTGTGAGTAAAGCGACGCTGACACTCGAACCCAACAAGCCATGACTTGGAGGAAAAGACAAAGATCAACTTGGAGATGAGAGCAACAAACATCTGAAGGATATCCAGGAAAACATAAGAGGAGTGCCAGAATTCGGTGCTGACCTTGGCTAGGGGCCCCTGAGAGATTTGGCAAAGGACAGGGAGTGATTCTCACGGTCCCTAATCTTTGTCGGCTGGGTAGCAGGACATTGTGTGCGTATGTTAGAATGAATGTGTGTGCATGAGAAGCCAGTATAAAATGAATTGTCTTGTACAACAGAGGACCTGTCAATGCTCACCACAACAAAGTAACTGTTACCATCTGTTGTTAAAAAAGTAGATTTGTTAGAAGGGAAAGTAGAGTCAAATATGCATATACTGGGTGGGCGTGGGGACAAACAAGACAACAAGGTTTGGAAGATGAACCTGAATCAGGTAGAAAACAGATTGAGACAACAACAAAAAATGAAAATATTGTCTCTACCGGAAGATGAGTGAAAAGGGGACCTTTCCAGCTTCGTGATCAAGCTGATATTGGAGGGGCTTGGCATGGATGTATCACTGGAGGATCTGGAGCGATGCCATCAGATCGGTGCCAAGCAAACTAATGCTAAATACCCTAGCAGTGTAATCTATAAGCTGTGGAACTATCAGAACAAAGTCAACATTCTGAGGGGATCCACTGTACAGGTAACAGCTACTGGAGATAAAAGTCCGGGGGCAAGTCCATTAGATTCGTCCAGTACCTGTATGCTAGGCTGAGGAAAAAAACGCCAGCAATTCATTACGATCAGACATTCAGTGGAGCATAAAGAAATCAGGTCTCAACTCCAGTTCCCGGCAGTACTGTGTGTATGGAATAGAACACAGAGAATGGAGTTCAAAAGCGCCGATGAAGCCCTGAACAAGCTGCAGGAAACATTTCCAGTTGAAAGACAGCCCAGTGCCCAGAGAAGTGGCAGAAGCGGGAGAAACAGATAAGCACAATAGGCAACATACTGTACAGTGATGCCCCCAGTAGTGGAGTGTGAGTAAAATCACTGAGGAAGCCAAGCCAAGAAAAAAACGTACATATTACAACCAATGTGTTGTGATAATTCATTGTTTGCTCAATAACCTGTTAGTTCATATGCCTTGACACCGTGAAATATAGGCCTAAGACTGAGATAATAAAATACACAGTGGCAGAATAAATTCACCCACATCTTTGTTTCATCACAAAACCGGAGAGAAACATCTGTCCGGTGGAGACCACAAAGCATATTGCATGTAACAAACAGTTAACATGACATAAGATAATACTCTAAATGTTTGGAAGTTCAGGAATTTAGCTTTAAAGCAGCAAAAATATATCTCTACTCCATGGCAAAATGTGGAGGATTGCAGGAAACGTGCTTTATGACTGCAACGTTCTCTCTACACCCTGTGGCAAAATGTGTAGGTTTGCAGGAAATTAACTTTAAACCAAAAAAATCTATCCCAGCTGTCAAGAGTGATTGGGGCAGCAGGTAGCCTAGTGGTTAGAGTGATGGTCCAGCTAACGAAAAAGTTGCTGGATCAAATCGCCGACACGGTGAAAACCTGTTATCCTACCTCTGAACAAGGCAGTTAAACCGCTGTCATTGTAAATAATAATTTGTTCTTAGTTAACTGACTTACCTAGTAAGATGAAATGAAAGAGTCACAGAAATAGTTTGCTTGTGATGTGATCAAAAGGCTAGGTCCCTGTGGGAGACCCACCAGCGTATTTCTGTCAGTTCATGATGGGGCCCTATGTGCTCTTGTTTTCACCCAAAATGTTTTCTTTCATGTTGACAAAGTTTATGATGTTTGGGGCTGTGTGCTTTGAGAGTCATTTATTGTTTTGTCATAAGCAATCTGGAAGTGACAGGGTGTGGCAGGTAGCCTAGTGGTTAGAGCGTTGGACTTGTAACCCAAAGGTTGCAAGATTGAATCCCTGAGCTGACAAGGTAAAACATTTGTCATTCTGCCCCTCATCAACGAGGCAGTTAACCTTCTGTTCCTAGACCATCATTGAAAATAAGAATATGTTCTTAACTGACTTGCCTAGTGAAATAAAATAAACTTGACTATTTAAATAATATTTTGGTGCAATGAAAGGTTTTCAGTTCTTGGAAATCAACCTGTGTAAAATATATTGTTTGTCGATATGAAGAGAATGTGCACTTCATTGTTTTTGTGTCAAATATTCTTTAATACATATTTCTATGATTAAAATAACATTTTTAAAAAATTGACAGTTACACGGTCATTCAAGTTAATGTTTCCTGTCACACCCTGATCTGTTTCACCTGTCTTGTGCTTGTCTCCACCCCCCACGAGGTCTCTCCCATTTTATATTGTGTCAGACCAGGTGGTTGGGTCAAAACGTTTACTCAGATCAGACACGGACAGAGTAGGATTAGCTCAGTTTCAAAGGTGTTTATTCAAACAATAGTCCAAAAGAATAAGTCTCCCCCAAGAGACCCTCTCCGGGATACCGTCTTCTGGGCTCCGGGTCTTACTGTATCCCCCAGGAGACCCTCGCCGGGATACCGTTTTCTAGGCTCCGGGTCTTACTGTATCCCCCAAGAGACCCTCACCGGGATACTGTCTTCTGGGCTCCGGGTCTTACTGTATCCCCCAGGAGACCCTCGCCGGGACACTGTCTTCTGGGCTCTGGGTCTTACTGTATCCCCCAAGAGACCCTCACCAGGATACCGTCTTCTGGGCTCCGGGTCTTACTGTATCCCCCAAGAGACCCTCTCCGGGATACCGTCTTCTTGGCTCCGGGTCTTACTGTATCCCCCAAGAGACCCTCTCCGGGATACCGTCTTCTGGGCTCCGGGTCTTTCTGTATCCTGAGGGGATCAAAAACTGAACTCCCTCCCGTTACTTCTGGTACCGTCCCCAACTATACGAGAGTCCTTTCCTCCCCCAGTCTCTTCCCTGTGTGCTGCCCTTCTGGCAGCTTTATGGGACTTGTACAGCTGGTGAGCAATCTGCCCTTGATTAGTCCAAACCCCAATCAGCCCCAATTAGTCCTGGCCGGAGAGCCCGTCGAGACCTGGCACGTCCAGCAGAGGGAGACGTCGCCTCGTGATGTATACTCCGTCTGTCACCAGGCCTCGACGAGTCTCCCCCTGGTGGCTGACCTGCTGTACACCCCCCTCCCTTAGCTCTGTCGGGGAGGGGACTCTCATCAGTGTGACGTGTCTCCCTTCTCGATAGGGCATCCGCATTTCTATGCATCGCCCCTGACCTGTGCACAACAGAAAAAGGGAAGCATTGAAGGGACAAGAACATCCTGGTGACCTGATCGTTTGTGTCCTTTCCCCTGGCCATCCAGACCAGGGGAGCATGGTCCGTGGCCAGGGTGAAGTGGGTACCTAACAGGTAATACTTGAGAGTGTCCCACTTCACAGCTAGACACTATTTCTCAACAATAGAGTACTTTTTTCTCTAGGTATCAGCTTTCAGCTGATGTACATGATGGGGTACTCCTCCCCATCTGGTATCTGGGACAGAATGGCCCATAGTCCCGAATCACATGCATCCATCTGGACCACCATCGGCACCTGGAAATCGGGTGTTATGAGAATCGGATGGGAGCACAGCGCTTCCTTCAGACGGCTGAACGCTGCTTCTGTCTCGTCCGTCCATTTCACTGTTTTCGGGAGGCGGGCCCTGGTTAGATCGGTGAGGGGGGAAGCTATAGCTGCAAAGCTGGGCATAAACTGGCTATAGTATTGATAAGGGAATTTATATGTTTAAAGTAATAACTAAAGGATTCCACCCTGAAATCAAAGGTAACTGCCAATATCCTTTGGTCAGGTCAAGGGTGCTGATGTACCGGGCCTTTCCCAATTGGTTGATGAGCTCGTCCACCCTCGGCATGGGGTATGCGTCGAACATGCTTATGTCGTTCACACCCCGGAAATCATTACAGAAGCGCAGGCTACCGTCCGGTTTGGGCACTAACTCGATGAGGCTGAAATATGCACGGTGAGACTCTTCAATAACCCCCTTCCTCAGCATAGCCTCCACTTCCTGTTTCACAGCCTTCGGGCCTCCGGAATCCGATATGGCCTCTTTCGTACAACGAGATGCAACAATTCAAGTTTTTTCTGTCAATGATATTTGTTTTTTCCTGGCATCCCTTGTCACTTTTTTTTGGTGCCCCAGGACCAATCACAGTCGAGCTCACTCAGTTTATATCAATGCTGATTTGTTATTATTTTTCTATTTTTTTTATCAAGGGAGTCCAAATGCTCGCTGGCTTCCCTTGCAGTCAATGCTAACGGCGGCAAAAATATCATACTATTTTTGACCAGAAAGCCTTGGATAGATGGGGCTACACATACAGAGGGGCACTGTTTCGTTCAGATGCTTTCTCCGGTGAGATATGTATTCAGACACTGGCGAATTGAAGGAAAATTATGAAACACAGAGAGACGAAAGATAAATTATTTAATGTTCTTTTTTTTTTTTCTTTTTTTCGGGGGATGCCCAGCTTCCCTTGGAATCAATGAATACACGCCACTGGATGCCCAAGATCAGCTTATCATATACTGAGACAATATTCCTTCCTCCTCCCCCAATACAATATAGACTCCACAATTAACTGTTCTTCTCTAGGAAGTAACGATAGAATTAGCCGATGCCAATGAGATACATGGACGCTGACAAAACAATATAAAAGAGGAAATATAGCTTGTAAGTCAATAATTGTTCTTTGGATGTTTGTGTGTGTGTGTGGGCGAGGGGGTGTATGTGTCTGTGCATATGAATGGGAGAGTGACAGAGGGTGAATATGAATATGTGTCAGGAGGGTGGAAGTGAATGGATGTGTGGAGGCATAGGGGATATGATGTGTGTGAATGAAGGAAAATATATGAGTAAATCGATGTGTAGATGGGTTTAAATGTGTTTGAGAATTAAGAATGGTCCTTTGTGACTCACTTGGTAGAGCACAGTGCTTGTAAAGCCAAAAGGTCATGGGTTCAATAACAACTTGGGTTACACCTATGTTAAATGTATGCATGAACGACTGTACATTGCTTTTGGATTCATGTGATAAATGGCAGTTGGGATAGCCTGGGTGGGTAAAGGTGCTTGGCTTGGGGGGGCAAGGACGGGAGAGTTACATTTTTAACAAATTAGAAGTGTAACATTTAAAGAGGAGATGGCTTGAAGTAGTGTATACTGCCACCAACTCTAGTAACAGCAGAGGTGTAGGCCTCCTGCTAAATAACAATCCACAATTTCGCTTTATATCCCGGCATAATCCCAGGACATATCCCAGGACAATTCCAGGACATATCCCAGCATAATTCCAGGACATATCCCAGGACATTTTATAATGTTGAATTGTACCTTACTGCAAAATACTATTCATTTTTTTTCCTCAAAGTAAGAAAAGCTATTCAAGAATTGACAAAATGTGTTTTTCCAAAAATACACTTAATCATTTCCTGGATTAAATAATTAATGATATAGTGATATCGGATCATTCTCCAGTATCATGCTTACTTTCACCAATCGAAAATACACTTAACAGAATTTGGAGAATGAACCGAGCGCATCTTATGGACCCAAAATGTATTAAATACGTAAACAAAACAATTCAAACCTTTACCATTATAAATGTAGACATAGAGGACAGAGAAAAGCCGACCCCCGACATCATTTGTGATGCCTTTAAGTCGTACATTAGGTAAATGATCAACTCAGGGACGCACATTCTGAAATTGCATTTTTGTCCCCCCCCAGTTTTATCATTAAAATATGATACAAAACGATGCTAAAGGACCATGCCGTTGCCTCCGAGTGGTCCGGTAGGCTGTTTGGAGTGTTTATTCAACTGGATATAATTCTTTTAAATCTTTTTTGTCCTGTTAAACTCAAATAAAGCCTACCACTTAATGGAAAATAAACCTGGTAAATATCTTGCAGCTCTCACAACATTAATACATGCTAAACCAGCTATCATTGTTTAAGATACAGAAACAAAAGTGGTAATTAGAAACAACGCAATTCATGACCATTTCATAAGCACTAACTCAGAATTAAACAACTGTTGGACGGATCCTATAGCCTTAAACTCAACAACTCTGAAACAACTATCAGCAGACAAAACAATTATCACTATAAACAGAGATTACCCGCTCAGAAATATTAGATACTGTTAAAACATTAGCACGGAGAGTAACAACCACCCAAAAGTCTCGCAAATGAGGATCTGACAGAACAATGTGAGGCCCTTAGTGTGACACTGATGGAGGCGTGACCACGCAGGCACCAGGAATGAGAGTGTGACCACGCAGGCATTAGGAATGGGGGTGTGACAACGCAGGCATTAGGAATGGGGGTGTGACCACACAGGCACCAGGAATGGGAGTGTGACCATGCAGGCATTAGGAATGGGGGTGTGAGAATGCATGTCTGGGCAGATGAGTTGTAGTCATTGTTTGCCTGTGTCTAAGTTGTTGTTCATTGTATAAAAGTTAGTATCTGGAGTGTAAAAATAGATAACAAAATTAAAATACAACAATATAAAAATATCTAAGTTTATTAATCAGATGTTCAGATTTGCAGATGTAATTACAGGGTACAGTTTAAATATTAAACTCAGACCTCGAACAATTCATTTTACTAGGCAAGTCAGTTAAGAACAAATTCATATTTTCAATGACGGCCTAGGAACTGTGAACTTGTTCAGGGGTAGAACGACAGTTTTCACCTTGTCAGCTTGGGGATTTGAGCCACTGCTCTGATCACTAGGCTACCTGCCACAAAAACAATACAAGTAATAATTTAAATAAAACATATCAACTGTAGCAATTGGGGGGCTGACTAGTGGTGGCTATTCAGCATGAAACTATCTTTGCTTTCAGGCCCATGTGGAAGGGTGTGTGTGGAAGGGGTGGTGTGGCAAGGGTGTTCTCTGGGGGAAGGGGAGTGTAAAAACATCCTCAGTTGACAAGCAACCTTGGATGTTCAGGGGGCTAGTAGAGGGGGGAGGGGCTTAGGAGATAAGTGGAATGGGCAGAAATAGGTATGCAGGGTTGCAGGTTGTTTATTTACATATGAATTATACTTCTACAAAATATTTTCTTGATCAATATGATCATTTCTCTGTATGTATTTCTTACTTCAGTTTTTCTTTTGGTTGACAGCCCACAGGTACATGTTATACACAGAACATATTCATTGAAATATATATTGTTCCTGTAAACCCCTCCAAAAAAAAAAAAAAAAAAAAAAAAAAGACAAAACAAATAAAAACTCTATAAAACACGTTGAGTAGCCTGATCTAACTGGGGCTACCGTAGGGTAACCCCCAAGCGACCCACGCTCTGTAGTTCACAGTTATATTCTATAATCGTTTATCTGTCATTGTGAGTTAACGTTTTTAGCTAGCAGGCTTTGTAATTCGACAGTGCAGTTAGATTAAACAAGAATTTAACCTTTCTGCCCATATCAGATATGTCCTGGGAAATGTTCTTGTTACTTACAACCTCATGCTAATCACACTAGCCTACGTTAGCTCAACCGTCTCCGAGGGGGACCCACCAATCCTGTAGAGGCGAGCAGGCTTTGTAAAGCAACGGAATGTGAAAAAAAATTCATAGGGGAGTGTCAACTTTCTATAGGCACTGTAACATCTTCCATCAATGAGACATGACATTCACTCAGCCATAAAAATACAGTCAGACAAGACATTCACTCAGCCATAAAAATACAGTCAGACATGACATTCACTCAGCCATAAAATACAGTGAGACAAGACATTCACTACCGCGATGAACGGCAGACCTGCAAGTTAGATACAGAAAGAACCTGAATCTCTATCAGTGGAGGCTGTTGAGGGGAGGACGGCTCATAATGACGTCTGGAACGGAGCGAATGAAATGGCATCAAACCATATGTTTGATGTATTTGATACCGTTCCAATGATTTCGCTCCGGCCATTACCACGAGGCCGTCCTCCCCAATGAAGGTGCCACCAACCACCTGTGATCTCTATCCATACCTGTCTAAGTTTGAATGA
Source organism: Oncorhynchus tshawytscha (assembly GCF_018296145.1). Lineage (NCBI taxonomy): Eukaryota > Metazoa > Chordata > Actinopteri > Salmoniformes > Salmonidae > Oncorhynchus > Oncorhynchus tshawytscha. Next base: position 73,780,019 of record NC_056431.1, on the reverse strand, counting down.
GGTTTGATTGTTTCTTCCGTCATTGTCATTGTCTGTGTGTCTGTGATATGTTGGGACACATAGACAATACTAAAACACATTATGACAAAACCACTTTCATTATAACGCAACACATGCAGGTTCAGTGACCGGTTCACTGTCCAACAACACCTTTTGTGTCTACAGTTGTATCTGTGTCCGGGTTCTTTTCTTCAAGTGTTTCATATATCTTAGCGTCTCAATTTGATCTCCCCTTACGTTAAGTCAATTATTTTTTTATAAACACCTGGACCTAAACACTGGATATTGGACATAGATCACTAGCATCACATATCAGCTTCCATGCAAGATTACTGGTAGCAGTATAGCTCTCAGTATTTTGGCAGTACCAATGTCCTCATGTTGCCCAGCCGTATGGACCAGCAACGCAGTAACTTGTCTTCCTCACCACTGGAGAAGCTTGGGACTTGATTTCTACTGTTGTGGATTCAATTCTGCAATTTCTGCAAAAGACAAATCAGAGACTAGATATGAAAGTTATACACACAGACTATAGCAAGTTATACACACAGACTATAGCAAGTTATACACACAGACTATAGCAAGTTATACACACAGACTATAGCAAGTTATACACACAGACTATAGCAAGTTATACACACAGACTATAGCAAGTTATACACACAGACTATAGCAAGTTATACACACAGACTATAGCAAGTTATACAGCATATACAGTGCTTACACCCCTTGGCATTTTTTCCTATTTTGTTGCATTACAACCTGTAACTTAAATAGATTTTTATTTGGATTTCATGTAATGGACAAAGACAAAATATGAAGAAATAAAAAATGAATGAAAAAAAATAACTTGTTTAAAAAAAAATTGTGCGTGTTTTACGTTCGTCATAAGGAGGAGACCATGGCGCAGCGTGATAGGAATACATTCTTCTTTAATTAACAAAGAATACTTAAACAAACTAACAAAAACGACTGTGACAAACCGAGTGCTGATACCGGCAACTACACAGACAATAACCCACAAAACCAAAATGGCAACCTAAATAGGATCCCCAATCAGAGACAACGATAAACAGCGGTCTCTGATTGGGAACCAATTCAGGCCACCAAAGACCTACATATATCTAGACAATACCCATAGATATACAAAAAAAAACCTAGACAAGAAAAAAAAACACAAATACCACCTTCGTCACACCCTGACCGAACCAAAATAATAAAGAAAACAAAGATAACTAAGGTCAGGGCGTGACAAAGGTGCGGACTCCCGGCCGCAAACCTAAACCTATATGGGAGGGTCTGGGTGGGCATCTAACCTTGGTGGCGGCTCTGGTTCTGACGCCGCCCCCCTTCTTTACACTGAGTCCTCCCTTGTAACACAGACCCGTGGATCGTCGCCAGACGCTCTGGGACTGTAATACTGGTCGCCAGACGCTCTGGGACTGTAATACTGGTCGCCAGACGCTCTAGACTGCCGAGGCGCACTGTAGGCCTGGTGCCGGCACTGTTGGGACCGGGCTGGTGACACACACCTCAGGGCGAGGTTGGGGAGCAGGGAGTGCTGGACACTGGAGGCCTGATGTGTGGTGCCGGAGGTACCGGGCTGGTGACACGCACCTCAGGGCGAGTGCGGGGAGGAGGAACAGGATACACTGGACCGTGGAGACGCATTGGAGATCCAGAACATAGAGCTGGCTCAATACGTCCTGGCTGGATGCCCCTTCTATCCCGGCAAATGCGAGGAGCTGGAATAGACCGCACCGGGCTAGAATAGCGCACTGGAGACACCGTGCGCATCTCTGCATAACAAGCTCCCCACGGTAAGCACGAGGAGTTGGCTCAGGTCTCCTACCTGACTCAGCCAATCACCTGGTGTGCCTCCCCCCAAAAACATCTTGGAGCTGCCTCTCGGGCTTCCGTGCCGTGTACCTTCATATCGTCACCGTTCCTCTATTCTCCGGGATTCCTCCTCGTAGTGTCGCCGTTCCGCTTTCGCTGCCTCTAACTCCTCCTTAGGACGCCGATACTCCCCCGGCTGTGTCCAGGGTCCTGCTCCATCTAATATCTCCTCCCAGGTCCATCTCTCCATTAAGCGCTGTTCCTCCTTTTCACGCTGCTTGGTCCTGGTTTGGTGGGTTATTCTGTCACATTCATCATAAGGAGGAGACCAAGGCGCAGCATGATAGGAATACATTCTTCTTTAATTAACAAAGACCACTTAGACAAACTAACAAAACGAACGGGACGCTGTGATAGCACTCGGTTTGACACAGGCAACTACACATAGACAATAACCCACAAAACCAAAATGGGAACCTAAGTAGGATCCCCAATCAGAGACAACGATAAACAGCTGTCTCTGATTGGGAACCAATTTAGGGCCACCATAGACCTACATTTACCTAGACAATACCAAAACCCCATAGATATACAAAAAAAACCTAGACAAGACAACACATACCACCTTCGTCACACCCTGACCTAACCAAAATAATAAAGAAGACAAAGATAACTAAGGTCAGGGCGTGACAGTGTGTATATGTATTATCTATTCACCCCCTGTGCTATGAAGCCCCTAGATAAGATCTGGTGCAACCAATTACCTTCAGAAGTTACATAATTAGTTAAATAAAGTCCACCTGTGTGCAATCTAAGTGTCACATGATCTGTCACATGATCTCAGTATATATACACACACCTGTTCTGAAAGGCCCCAGAGTCTGCAACACCACTAAGCAAGGGGCACCACCAAGCAAGGGGCACCACCAAGCAAGGGGCACCACCAAGCAAGGGGCACCACCAAGCAAGGGGCACCACCAAGCAAGCTGACCCATGAAGGCAAAGGAGCTCTCCAAACAGGTCAGAGACAAGGTTGTGGAGAAGTTCAGATCAGGGTTGGGTTATAAAAAAATAATCTGAAACTTTTAACATCCCACAGACCACCATTAAATCCATGATTAAAAACTAGTTATGAATAGTTATGCACGCTCAAGTTCTGTGTTTTTTGTCTCATTTCTTGTTTGTTTCACCCCCTCAAAATATTTTTAATCTTCAAAGTGGTAGGAATGTTGTGTAAATCAAATGACAAAAACCTCCCCAAAAATGTATTTTAATTCCAGGTTGTAAGGCAACAAAATAGGAAAATGCCAAGGTGGGTGAATACTTTCACAAGCCACTGTACACTACAGTAAGTCACACAGATACACTATAGTAGTTATACAGTGTTAGGTTCAAATTTTCAGAGTAAAAACGTGACGGACACGAAGTTTATTCTTCCCAGAGGATCAATACAACGTCATGTCACACAAGCACTGATGTTTAACCCTTCCTCCTGAATCTCCTCCCACACATCTGAACAGCCAATGAATCTCTGTTGCTAGACAGAACCTTAGTGATATCTCTTCTTCCTCTTTTCAATTGACCTCTTACCCCAAAGTGCTCACTCTTCTTATCAATGTCTGACACAGGCGATCGCTTTCCCTGCACTCAACACATTCCAAGCTTAATAGCACCCACTATATACCTTCCTCCAAGAGATGAACCATGAACTTCTGGTGTAGACCCTCTAACCCTAAGCACTCAATATTTCAATAGTACACCTGATTATTAACCCTGTCCCAATTTTAGGAGTTAGTACCCAGAATCCATCACCAGATACACTACAGTAAGATACAGATATATTATCTGTATAACTTATAGTATACACTGCTCAAAAAAATAAAGGGAACACTTAAACAACACAATGTAACTCCAAGTCAATCACACTTCTGTGAAATGAAACTGTCCACTTAGGAAGCAACACTGATTGACAATACATTTCACATGCTGTTGTGCAAATGGAATAGACAACAGGTGGAAATTATAGGCAATTAGCAAGACACCCCCAATAAAGGAGTGGTTCTGCAGGTGGGGACCACAGACCACTTCTCAGTTCCTATGCTTCCTGGCTGATGTTTTGGTCACTTTTGAATGCTGGCAGTGCTTTCACTCTAGTGGTAGCATGAGATGGAGTCTACAACCCACACAAGTGCCTCAGGTAGTGCAGCTCATCCAGGATGGCACATCAATGCGAGCTGTGGCAAGAAGGTTTGCTGTGTCTGTCAGCGTAGTGTCCAGAGCATGGAGGCGCTACCAGGAGACAGGCCAGTACATCAGGAGACGTGGAGGAGGCCGTAGGAGGGCAACAACCCAGCAGCAGGACCGCTACCTCCGCCTTTGTGCAAGGAGGAGCACTGCCAGAGCCCTGCAAAATGACCTCCAGCAGGCCACAAATGTACATGTGTCTGCTCAAATGGTCAGAAACAGACTCCATGAGGGTGGTATGAGGGCCCGACGTCCACAGGTGGGGGTTGTGCTTACAGCTCAACACTGTGCAGGACGTTTGGCATTTGCCAGAGAACACCAAGATTGGCAAATCGCCACTGGCGCCCTGTGCTCTTCACAGATGAAAGCAGGTTCACACTGAGCACATGTGACAGACGTGACAGTCTGGAGACGCCGTGGAGAACGTTCTGCTGCCTACAACATCCTCCAGCATGACCGGTTTGGCGATGGGTCAGTCCTGGTGTGGGATGGCATTTCTTTGGGGGGCCGCACAGCCCTCCATGTGCTCGCCAGAGGTAGCCTGACTGCCATTAGGTACCGAGATGAGATCCTCAGACCCCTTGTGAGACCATATGCTGGTGCGGTTGGCCCTGGGTTCCTCCTAATGCAAGACAATGCTAGACCTCATGTGGCTGGAGTGTGTCAGCAGTTCCTGCAAGAGGAAGGCATTGATGCTATGGACTGGCCCGCCCGTTCCCCAGACCTGAATCCAATTGAGCACATCTGGGACATCATGTCTTGCTCCATCCACCAACGCCACGTTGCACCACAGACTGTCCAGGAGTTGGCGGATGCTTTAGTCCAGGTCTGGGAGGAGATCCCTCAGGAGACCATCCGCCACCTCATCAGCAGCATGCCCAGGTGTTGTAGGGAGGTCATACAGTCACGTGGACGCCACACACACTACTGAGCCTCATTTTGACTTGTTTTAAGGACATTACATTAAAGTTGGATCAGCCTGTAGTGTGGTTTTCCACTTTAATTTTGAGTGTGACTCCAAATCCAGACCTCCATGGGTTGATAAATTTGATTTCCATTGATCATTTGTGTGTGATTTTGTTGTCAGCACATTCAACTATGTAAAGAAAAAAGTATTTAATACGAATATTTCATTCGTTCAGATCTAGGATGTGTTATGTTAGTGTTCCCTTCCCTATTTTTTTGTGCAGTGTAGTACTGTGCAGTATACGACTCACCTGCTTCTTGTGCAGTGTTTTCAGGTTCAGGTTCAGGACAGCAATGGATCATCTTCCTCCATGGCTTCCTGAGGTTGGGGTCTGCAGTAACAGAGCAGTATGCCCACTTTTACAATACACAACCTTGGTCCTTAACGAGTTACACAACAGCAGCTTTTACTACTGTAAGTAAATTCACAATGAAAAAGAATGAGACTCACATTTTACACAGAGAATGATGGCAGTCAACACGAACAATGAACAAAATGCCGCCAGGATCCATTTCGGTAAATGGTTTTCCTCTTTGGCTGTAAAGACACAATGTGAAGACCATGTTGTACATGAACTAGAAAACATGAATGCTGTGATTTAGTTCTCTCCTGGAAACTTCTAATCTAACATGTTCCTTTTAGTTGTATACCGTTTGCTTATCCTGGTTTTGACAAAAGACAAAACATAGACATTTATGGACCTCATTTAAATTGGATATTCTTAATGTGCCATGCTGCTAAGTGTTTCAAAAATAATTTTGGTTTACTGAGCCTATCCACTAGGGGGCGGTGTCTGAGCTCCATTGGGTTTGAGCTGTACTTGCTTTCACAACTGTCTGAACTGTGATATTTACACATTTGTCATGTGACCTGATACACTTGAAAGACATCCTGCAATGCATCTACTCTAGTTGAGGTGAAATGGTCTCGTCTACTGGTCAAAATCTTTGTAATTACAGCAGTGTAACTGAAATGAGTAGGCCTCACTGTCTCTGTACATTCACTGGATGGTAGAACTCACAGGCTGGTATGACGATAAAGTTACTCTGGGTCTCATTGAGGATGGGGTTGTAGATACTGCAGGTTATATTCTGTCCCTCTGTCACATTCACTCGGCTGCTGATGTTGTAGGTTCCTGTTCCAGGATCCTGGGTAGTCTTGGTGACAGCCTCGTGACGCTCCAGAGTACGGTTATGGGTCCTCCATGTCACCTGGTGTTCAGGGAAGCCTCCGTGGGTGGTGCACACAAGCGTCATGTCTGAGAAGTTTAATGTGGGCTTTTGGTAACTTGCTGCAGGGAGCACAATGGGACAAAGCCAGAACCAACGTAATTATGAGACAGATGCATTGATAGTTAATGGAAATGTTTCCAGAACAGGATATATTTATATTATGAGCTAAAGCACCATTATGTTCCAGTCCCACCCAACAACATGAGCCTGATTTAACAATATCTCTCTAAGCCATAGCCTACCTGCTACATTGACAGTGATTTGGCACTCTTGAGAATTTACGTCATTGATTATTAGAATAACGTCGCAGGTCAGGAGATTGTCTCGGACATTAACTGGGTTGAGCAGGAGTGACAGATTTCCAGAAGCCAACTGATCTGTGTTAATTGTTGTCCTGTTTTTGTACCAAAGGTTTTGGTGTACATACTCCTCGTTTCCATCTTTGAAAACATGCAGCACTCTGGGGGTTAAATCTTGCCAATATATTCTGGTTCTTGTTGGGTAGTTGGGAGTTGCCAATGTGGAGCGGTCACAGGGCAGAAGGACGGGCTGTCCGATGATTCCAACGACGGTTTGCTCCTTTGGGTGTGTTGATGAAACTACTGAAATAACTTTCAAAACATAAAAAAAAAGAGGCAATAGTTAGTTAAAACGCAACTCCACATTTACCATGCTAATATGACATTTTCTGGTTGACTCATCGGAGAACTTTCACTGTGATGTATCGAAATAGGCCTCAAAAGAGATGACGTGTTTTGTACAGGCTTAAAAAGAAAATGGACCCGGTATACCACAAGCCTGGGACTTTCCTGCCTCTCTCTATTCCCAGTTGTGACTCAGAGTTGGTTGGGTCAGGCTGGTGGTTCCCTGCTCACCCTGCTGTTGGGAAACTTCTCAGGCCTTTCTACTGGAAGTTCCTTTCACCCATTTTTTTCAACATTGGATTCCGCTCTGACAGCACTATTGTGTTAGAGAGGAGTAGCTAGCAAATATACAGAAAGAAGTTCACATAGAATGTGGCACACCATTTGGGCTCCCGAGTGGCGCAGCGGTCTAAGGCACTGCATCTCAGTGCTAGAGGCGACACTACAGTCGGTTTGAATCCAGGCTGAATCACATCCGGCCGTGATTGGGCGGCACACAATTGGCCTAGCGTCGTCCGGGTTTAGCCGGGATAGGCCGTCATTGTAAATAGGAATTTGTTCTTAACCGACTTGCCTAGTTTTAAAAACATGCTTTCAATGTTTGCTACAGCTGAGGGATGCTTTGTTCAAATATTGGACTAATTTTGACTTCAATAGAAATGTATAGTCTTCATTTGTCTGGATAAGATACAGGCCTACTGTTCTGTCACAATTCAATAGCCAGGTAACCAAGGTGTTGGTAGGGCTATCTAATCTGGTGTAAACCTGGCTACAGCAGAGGACCTGCCTCTGCTTACAACTCCACCATAGATGTGGTTGATAACAGCGAGCGATAGGTCACGACTCCGTAAAACTTCCAGCTCTGATTAGAATCAGACACAGCCAATAGTTATCATATTTTATAAGAACAAGTTGAAATTATTATAAATAGTCAATCACCATACGGTAATAGATGACATGGGGCTGTAGCCCCTCACCTGTTAATGTTCACAACTCTCACCCTCCTAGTGAGCAGTACAGAACTCCAAAACTCTGTCTCAGAGTTAACACCCCTGTGTCTGTGAGAGGTGTACACCACATCCTGACCGAGCTCATTGACAAATGTACGAAGTAGTAAATAATAATAATAATAATAATAATAATAATAATGCTCCATTGAGATGAAAAGGCACATATTTGCTTCTGTGCATTTGTCACAGTTATTTGTTTGGTGTTTTGCAGTTCTGAATAAATCCACCCGGTCGACTTTTGAAGATGTCGACGTCTTCATTGACGTCAAACAACTTTCACAATCCAAGACCAGTTTTATAATGAGACTTCCTTTTAAGAGTGTGTGGGTTCCCTTTCTGATAACAAGGTTGTCCTTACTAACACCGTTTTGGACCATGTAATCTACAGGGTCCAGTATGTGCAGCCGCTTGGTGCTCTGCTCATAGTGTACACTAGATAGAAATCAGAGCGGGTGGTGGCCTATAACCTCGTGGCTGTCTATGTTGATGAATGAGAACAGTAGTGAACTTAGCTGTGGAAACTTACCATACAGCAGAACAGCTAAGACAATCCCAACAGCCATTTTGAGATGAACGCAGACCATTCTAAAGGGAAGAAATATGTAGCAAATTAGTTCAATGGAACCATATTGTCTATAAATGGGAAGTTTATGCAAATCCAAAGGGAAAGGGAGGAGGAGATTTCATAAAGAAGGGGATACCATTTCATCCTGACGTCACAATCACATTCAGTCGTATATACCATGTCAAATAGCCTGTCAGCTATCGCCCTCAGAGGCAAGAACTTGGACACATTGGCATGTTAAACACTGTAACTGTGTATTTTTGATTTAACCTTTTTTTAAACTAGGCAAGTCAGTTGAGAACAAATTCTTATTTACAATGACGGCCTACAAAAGTTACGCATTAACATAACTGACGCATTGTTGTTGAGCTACTGCTGAGGTTTGTTATTCCTTTTCTAGTTTGATTTACAAGCTGCTATGGAGAAGATAGAGTTTCACAGAGAAACGTTCCACTTTAAACACGAACAAAAGTTACGAGGAAGTTGATTTGATGCCAGCTTTCAGTTCATCAAAGAAGGAAACACTTGTTTTAATAAAATCATACAAGAGTTTTTTTTTTAAAGCATTCCCATATCCTCATGTAACACAATTTCATGAGGAAGAACTCACCAGCAGACTGAAGCCTTTGCAGATTATAATCCTGTGTCCTGATTGATCAGACTGGCAGACAGCGAATGATCTTTGGTGATGATATAGCACTGCAATGAATGAGCCACACCCCCTCTCCTCCAGGGATGTCACCAAGACCTGGCTTTTTGATTTTGGATCAGCCTCAAATCTTTTGAGCTGCTGAAATGGTGTAAAAAAATAAATAAATGTAGTCAACTGACTGCGCAATTTGCGAGACCTAGCACCATTCTGAGAAGTGGCAGAGCATCGCTCCGCTGTGCAAAGGCAGCACGACACTTGAAACTTCCCAATTCTACCAATGAAATTCAAAATGCACTCGTTCCAGTTTGGTGTTGCAGTGACAAAACGAAATTCCCCTTTAAGGCGTGCTTCCCATCCAAAACAGTTCAGAACAGTTAATTTATACACTACCAGTCAAAAGTTATTTTTACTATTTTCTACATTGTCGTAACCAAAAAAAGTGTTACATCAAATTATATTTTAGATTATTCAAAGTAACCTCACTTTGCCTTGATGACAGCATTGCACTCTTGGCAGTCTCTCAACCAGCTTCACCTGGAATGCTTTTCCAATAGTCTTGAAGGAGTTCCCACATATGTTGAGCACTTGTTGGCTGCTTTTCCTTCACTCTGCAGTCCAACTCATCCCAAACCATCTCAATTGGGTTGAGGTCTGGTGATTGTGGAGGCCAGGTCATCTGATGCAGCACTCCATCACTCTCCTTGGTCAAATAGCCCTTACACAACCTGGAGGTGTGTTTTGGGTCATTGTCTTGTTGAAAAACAAATTATAGTCCCACTAAGTGCAAACCTGATGGGATGACGTATCGCTGCAGAATGCTGTGGTAGCCATGCTGGTTAAGTGTGCCTTGAATTCTAAATAAATCACTGACAGTGTCACCAGCAAAGCACCCCCACACCTCCTCCTCCATGCTTCACGGTGGAACCACACATGCAGAGATCATCCAATCACCTACTCTGCATCTCACAAAGACACGTCGGTTAGAAACAAAAATCTCACATTTGGACTAATGTTCATTGCTCGTGTTTCTTGGCCGAAGCAAGACTCTTCTTTTTATTATCATTCTTTAGTAGTGGTTTCTTTGCAGCAATTTGACCATGAAGGCCTGATTCACAAAGTCTCCTCTGAACAGTTGATGTTGAGATGTGACTGTTACTTGAACTCTGTGAAGCATTTATTAGGGCTGCAATCTGAGGTGCAGTTAACTCTAATGAATTTATCCTCTACAGCAGTGGTAACTCTGGGTGTGCCTTTCCTGTGGCGGACCTCGTGAGAGCCAGTTTCATCATAGCGCTGGATGGTTTTTGCGACAGCACTTGAAGAAACATGCAAAGTTCTTCAAATGTTCCTTATTGACTGACCTTCATGTCTTAAAGTAATGATGGACTGTCATTTCTCTTTGCTTATTTGAGATGTTCTTGCCATAATATGTACTTGGTCTTTTACCAAATAGGGCTTTCTTCTGTATACCATCCCTACCTTGTCACAACACAACTGATTGGGAAAAAACACATTAAGAAGGAAAAAAATTCCAAAAATTAACTCTTAACAAGGCACACCTGTTAATTGAAATGCATTCCAGGTGACTACCTCATGAAGCTAGTTGAGAGAATGCCAAGAATGTGCAAAGCTGTCATCAAGGCAAAGGGTGGCTACTTTGAAGAATCTAAAATATAGTTAAATAACACATGGAATCATCTAGTAACCAAAGAAGTGTTAAACAAACACTTTTTTGGTTACTACATGATTCCATATGTGTTATTTAATAGTTTTGAAGTATTCACTATTATTCTACAATGTAAACTTTTGACTTGTACTATATATTATGGCAGCCTTTTGAGAAATAAACATACTTAGAAATAAAATTGTGACTAAAATCTCCTCTGCAAAAATGTACAGAGAGAGAGAGAGAGAGAGATTTTTTTAACATTATTTTTTCTATTGTGTTATTGACCGTTTATTCCCTGTGTTGTTGTTTCTGTCGCACTGTTTTGCTTTATCTTGGCCAGGTCACAATTGTAAATGAGAACTTGTTCTCAACTGGCCTACCTGGTTAAATAAAGGTAAAATAACAAACATGGAATAGAAGAAGCGTAGGACTCAGAGAGTGAGAGAGAGAGAGATACAAGAGAACAAGAGAAAGAATGTTTCAAAAGAAATGGGAAGAAGAAGAAGAAGAATCAGGGAAAGAGAAAGGAAAGGAGGAGAAGAAGAAGAAGAATCAGGGAAAGAGAAAGGAAAGGGGAAGAAGAAGAAGAATCAGGGAAAGAGAAAGGGGAAGAAGAAGAAGAATCAGGGAAAGAGAAAGGAAAGGGAAGAAGAAGAAGAATCAGGGAAAGAGAAAGGAAAGGGGAAGAATCAGGGAAAAGAAAGAATCAGGGAAAAGAATCAGGGAAAGGAAAGGGGAAGAAGAAGAAGAATCAGGGAAAGAGAAAGGAAAGGGAAGAAGAAGAAGAAGAATCAGGGAAAGAGAAAGGAAAGGGGAAAGGGAAAAGAAGAAAGAAGAAAGGAAAGGAAAAAGGGGAAGAAGAATCAGGGAAAAGAGGAAAGGAAAGGAATCAGGGAAAGAGAAGAAGAAGAAGAATCAGGGAAAGAGAAAGGAAAGGGAAGAAGAAGAAGAATCAGGGAAAGAGAAAGGAAAGGGGAAGAAGAAGAAGAATCAGGGAAAGAGAAAGGAAAAGAAGAAGAATCAGGGAAAGAGAAAGGAAAAGGGGAAGAAGAATCAGGGAAAAGAGAAAGGAGGAAGAAGAAGAAGAAGAATCAGGGAAAGAGAAAGGAAAGGGTAAGAAGAAGAAGAATCAGGGAAAGAGAAAGGAAAAGAAGAAGAAGAATCAGGGAGAAAGGGGAAAAGAAGAAGAAGAATCAGGGAAAGAGAAAGGAAAGGGGAAGAAGAAGAAGAATCAGGGAAAGAGAAAGGAAAGGGGAAGAAGAATCAGGGAAAGAGAAAGGAAAGGAAGGAAGAAGAATCAGGGAAAGAGAAAGGGAAGAAGAAGAAGAATCAGGGAAAGAGAAAGGAAAGGGGGAAGAAGAATCAGGGAAAGAAAGGGGAAAGAAGAAAGGGAAAGAAAGGGGAAGAAGAATCAGGAAAAGAAAGGGAAAGAAGAAGAAGAATCAGGGAAAGAGAAAGGAAAGGGGAAGAAGAAGAAGAATCAGGGAAAGAGAAAGGAAAGGGGAAGAAGAATCAGGGAAAGAGAAAGGAAAGGGGAAGAAGAATCAGGGAAAGAGAAAGGAAAGGGGAAGAAGAATCAGGGAAAGAGAAAGGAAAGGGGAAGAAGAATCAGGGAAAGAGAAAGGAAAGGGGAAGAAGAATCAGGGAAAGAGAAAGGAAAGGGGAAGAAGAATCAGGGAAAGAGAAAGGAAAGGGGAAGAAGAAGAAGAATCAGGGAAAGAGAAAGGAAAGGGAAGAAGAAGAAGAATCAGGGAAAGAGAAAGGAAAGGGGAAGAAGAAGAAGAATCAGGGAAAGAGAAAGGAAAGGGGAAGAAGAAGAAGAATCAGGGAAAGAGAAAGGAAAGGGGAAGAAGAAGAAGAATCAGGGAAAGAGAAAGGGAGAAGAAGAAAGGAAAGAGAAAGGGGAAGAAGAAGAAGAATCAGGGAAAGAGAAAGGAAAGGGGAAGAAGAAGAAGAATCAGGGAAAGAGAAAGGAAAGGAGAAGAAGAAGAAGAATCAGGGAAAGAGAAAGGAAAGGGGAAGAAGAAGAAGAATCAGGAGAAGAGAAGAGAAAGGGGAAGACAAGAAGAAGAATCAGGGAAAGAGAAAGGAAAGGAGAAGAAGAATCAGGGAAAGAGAAAGGAAAGGGGAAGAAGAAGAAGAATCAGGAAAGAGAAAGGAAGAGAAGAGAAGAAGAATCAGGGAGACACAGAGAGAGACAGAAAAGACAGAGAAGACAGAGAGAAGAATCAGGGAAAGAGAAAGGAAAGAGAAGAAGAAGAAGAATCAGAAAGAGAAAGGAAACAGAAGAAGAAGAATCAGGGAAAGAGAAAGGAAAGGGGAAAAAGAAGAATCAGGGAAAGAGAAAGGAAGAGAAGAAGAAGAAGAATCAGGGAAAGAAAAGGAAAGGGGAAGGAAGAAGAATCAGGCCTTAGAAAGGAAAGGGGATCAGTAAAATAGAGCTGCAGGCCTGAAGAAGAATCAGGGAAAGAAAGGAAAGGCCTGTAAAGAAGAAGAAGAATCAGGGAAAGAGAAAGGCCTGGAAGAAGAAGAATCAGGGAAAGAGAAAAGAAGAAGAAGAAGAATCAGGGAAAGAGAAAGGAAAGGGGAAGAAGAAGAAGAATCAGGGAAAGAGAAAGGAAAGGGGAAGAAGAAGAAGAATCAGGGAAAGGAAATGGAGGGGAAGAGAAGCTGAATAGGCCTGAAGAAGAAGAATCAGGGAAAGAGAAAGGAAAGGGGGAAGAAGAAGAATCAGGGAAAGAGAAAGGAAAGGGGAAGAAGAAAAGAATCAGGGAAAGAGAAAGGAAAGGGGAAGAAGAAGAAGAATCTTTGGGAAAGAGAGAAAGGGGAAGAAGAAGAAGAATCAGGGAAAGAGAAAGGAAAGGGGAAGAAGAAGAAGAATCAGGGAAAGAGAAAGGAAAGGGGAAGAAGAAGAAGAATCAGGGAAAGAGAAAGGAAAGGGGAAGAAGAAGAAGAATCAGGGAAAGAAAAGGAAAGGGGAAGAAGAAGAAGAATCAGGGAAAGAGAAAGGAAAGGGGAAGAAGAAGAAGAATCAGGGAAAGAGAAAGGAAAGGGGAAGAAGAATCAGGGAAAGAGAAAGGAAAGGGGAAGAAGAAGAAGAATCAGGGAAAGAGAAAGGAAAGGGGAAGAAGAATCAGGGAAAGAGAAAGGAAAGGGGAAGAAGAGACAGATACGGAGAGACAGAGGCAGAGAATGAGACGGAGACAGAGAATGAGACAGAGAATGAGACAGAGAATGAGACAGAGAATGAGACAGAGACAGAGAATGAGACAGAGAGAGACACAGAGAGAGAGACAGAAGCAGAGCTAGAGACAGACAGAGAGAAATAGTCAGACAGAAAGACAGAGAGACAGAAAGACAGAGCGACAGAGAGACATGGAGACACAGAGGGAGACACAGAGAGAGACAGAAAGACAGAAAGACAGAGAGACAGATAGAAAGACAGAAAGACAGAGAGACAGAGAGAGACAGAGAGAGACAGACAGCAAGACAGGGAGACACAGAGAGAGACAGAAAAACAGAGAGACAGACAGAGAGACAGACAGAGAGACAGAGACAATCACATTAGAATGCAACCAAACATTTCAGATAAAGAATTATTAAAGCCTTAGAAATGTAGAATCAGCAGCTCCTCCTTTTAGGTATGTTGATCAGTGTAAAATAGAGCTGCAGGCCTGTAATGATCTGGTCATAGTAAATGGATCACAGAGAGCTGTAGGCCTGTAATGATCCAGTCATGATAAGTAGATCACAGAGGGCTGTAGGCCTGTAATGATCTGGTCATAGTAAATGGATCACAGAGCGCTGTAGGCCTGTAATGATCCAGTCATGATAAGTGGATCACAGAGGGCTGTAGGCCTGTAATGATCCGGTCATAGTAAATGGATCACAGAGAGCTGTAGGCCTGTAATGATCCAGTCATGGTAAGTAGATCACAGAGAGCTGTAGGCCTGTAATGATCCGGTCATAGTAAATGGATCACAGAGAGCTGTAGGCCTGTAATGATCCAGTCATGGTAAGTAGATCACAGAGAGCTGTAGGCCTGTAATGATCCGGTCATAGTAAATGGATCACAGAGAGCTGTAGGCCTGTAATGATCCGGTCATGGTAAGGGGGGAGGGCGGCGGTCCTTGAAAACAATTTACTAAACAATTTAGAGAGTAACTGTAAATGCAGAAGCTGCTTAGAAAATAGAAACTAAAATGAGGAAACCTGTTCTACAGTTGAAAAATAACAAATCTTTGTTTCCTAGAAATTATGATAGACAACACTTTTCACTGACAGCCTAGGGACAGTGGGTTAACTGGTCTAGGGACAGTGGGTTAACTGCCTGTTCAGGGGCAGAACCACAGATTTGTACCTTGTCAGCTCAGGGGTTTGAACTTGCAACCTTCCGGATACTAGTCCAACGCTCTAACCGCTAGGTTACCCTGCCGCCCCATAACAAGGTCGTAGATCCAGCTCACTGCACACATGCCTTTCACCAACAACAAGAAATGTCATGACCTTTTGGACCATACGTAACTTACACAGACAAATGTTTGAATTGTTCCCATAATGAAATTGACCATCAAGTCAGAATATGACCTTTACAGTTTTACAGACGTTAACAGCTTAAACTGTAACCTACATGACATCACATGAACTAAATTAAGTATTTAGCTGGTGTCTATTCCACTGTCTCATCAGCCCAGCCAGGCAATTTATAAACTTGATTTCCACTATAAAAAGCATCTAGACATTATCTCACATTACTTTTAGTCTAATATTTAGTTTTTAACAGCAGATATTTGTATTAACCTTGCTGTCTGTCTCTCTGACATTTGTAACATCGTTTCAATAGTCAAATTCGATTTCCAGCTGTCCCATAGTGATGAACATGTTGGGAGTCGGGATGATACGGACAGACAGACAGCGTTTCTCATACAGTCAAAAGCATGAATCAGCTGGCATCCTTTTTATGGATATATACAAAGAAATGTCAATTGGAAACAAAGTGCAGTTAGTTTGATGTCTCTCCAGCTTCAGTTTGAAGTGATTGTGTTAACTGTGTTGTTGGCTAGCTCCTCTGAACAACAGTGATTGTGTTAGTTGTGTTGTTGGCTAGCTCCTCTGAACAACAGTGATTGTGTTAACTGTGTTGTTGGCTAGCTCCTCTGAACAACAGTGATTGTGTTAACTGTGTTGTTGGCTAGCTCCTCTGAACAACAGTGATTGTGTTAACTGTGTTGTTGGCTAGCTCCTCTGAACAACAGTGATTGTGTTAACTGTGTTGTTGGCTAGCTCCTCTGAACAACAGTGATTGTGTTAACTGTGTTGTTGGCTAGCTCCTCTGAACAACAGTGATTGTGTTAACTGTGTTGTTGGCTAGCTCCTCTGAACAACAGTGATTGTGTTAACTGTGTTGTTGGCTAGCTCCTCTGAACAACAGTGATTGTGTTAACTGTGTTGTTGGCTAGCTCCTCTGAACAACAGTGATTGTGTTAACTGTGTTGTTGGCTAGCTCCTCTGAACAACAGTGATTGTGTTAACTGTGTTGTTGGCTAGCTCCTCTGAACAACAGTGATTGTGTTAACTGTGTTGTTGGCTAGCTCCTCTGAACAACAGTGATTGTGTTAACTGTGTTGTTGGCTAGCTCCTCTGAACAACAGTGATTGTGTTAACTGTGTTGTTGGCTAGCTCCTCTGAACAACAGTGATTGTGTTAACTGTGTTGTTGGCTAGCTCCTCTGAACAACAGTGATTGTGTTAACTGTGTTGTTGGCTAGCTCCTCTGAACAACAGTGATTGTGTTAACTGTGTTGTTGGCTAGCTCCTCTGAACAACAGTGATTGTGTTAACTGTGTTGTTGGCTAGCTCCTCTGAACAACAGTGATTGTGTTAACTGTGTTGTTGGCTAGCTCCTCTGAACAACAGTGATTGTGTTAACTGTGTTGTTGGCTAGCTCCTCTGAACAACAGTGATTGTGTTAACTGTGTTGTTGGCTAGCTCCTCTGAACAACAGTGATTGTGTTAACTGTGTTGTTGGCTAGCTCCTCTGAACAACAGTGATTGTGTTAACTGTGTTGTTGGCTAGCTCCTCTGAACAACAGTGATTGTGTTAACTGTGTTGTTGGCTAGCTCCTCTGAACAACAGTGATTGTGTTAACTGTGTTGTTGGCTAGCTCCTCTGAACAACAGTGATTGTGTTAGTTGTGTTGTTGGCTAGCTCCTCTGAACAACAGTGATTGTGTTAACTGTGTTGTTGGCTAGCTCCTCTGAACAACAGTGATTGTGTTAACTGTGTTGTTGGCTAGCTCCTCTGAACAACAGTGATTGTGTTAACTGTGTTGTTGGCTAGCTCCTCTGAACAACAGTGATTGTGTTAGCTGTGTTGTTGGCTAGCTCCTCTGAACAACAGTGATTGTGTTAACTGTGTTGTTGGCTAGCTCCTCTGAACAACAGTGATTGTGTTAGTTGTGTTGTTGGCTAGCTCCTCTGAACAACAGTGATTGTGTTAGTTGTGTTGTTGGCTAGCTCCTCTGAACAACAGTGATTGTGTTAGTTGTGTTGTTGGCTAGCTCCTCTGAACAACAGTGATTGTGTTAACTGTGTTGTTGGCTAGCTCCTCTGAACAACAGTGATTGTGTTAGTTGTGTTGTTGGCTAGCTCCTCTGAACAACAGTGATTGTGTTAACTGTGTTGTTGGCTAGCTCCTCTGAACAACAGTGATTGTGTTAACTGTGTTGTTGGCTAGCTCCTCTGAACAACAGTGATTGTGTTAACTGTGTTGTTGGCTAGCTCCTCTGAACAACAGTGATTGTGTTAACTGTGTTGTTGGCTAGCTCCTCTGAACAACAGTGATTGTGTTAACTGTGTTGTTGGCTAGCTCCTCTGAACAACAGTGATTGTGTTAACTGTGTTGTTGGCTAGCTCCTCTGAACAACAGTGATTGTGTTAGTTGTGTTGTTGGCTAGCTCCTCTGAACAACAGTGATTGTGTTAACTGTGTTGTTGGCTAGCTCCTCTGAACAACAGTGATTGTGTTAACTGTGTTGTTGGCTAGCTCCTCTGAACAACAGTGATTGTGTTAGTGTGTTGTTGGCTAGCTCCTCTGAACAACAGTGATTGTGTTAACTGTGTTGTTGGCTAGCTCCTCTGAACAACAGTGATTGTGTTAACTGTGTTGTTGGCTAGCTCCTCTGAACAACAGTGATTGTGTTAACTGTGTTGTTGGCTAGCTCCTCTGAACAACAGTGATTGTGTTAACTGTGTTGTTGGCTAGCTCCTCTGAACAACACTGTGTTGATTGATTGTGTTAACTGTGTTGTTGGCTAGCTCCTCTGAACAACAGTGATTGTGTTAGCTGTGTTGTTGGCTAGCTCCTCTGAACAACAGTGATTGTGTTAACTGTGTTGTTGGCTAGCTCCTCTGAACAACAGTGATTGTGTTAACTGTGTTGTTGGCTAGCTCCTCTGAACAACAGTGATTGTGTTAACTGTGTTGTTGGCTAGCTCCTCTGAACAACAGTGTCCTGACGAGACCGCACATTTTCTATGCCAGGTGAAATGACACCTCATTAGCTCATTGTTATGGATGTATCCAAATAAATGTCACTAGAAAACAGCTTAAACAAATGCAAATGAAGCTACTTTGTTGTTATTCTGGCTGCACTTTTTGACGTGACTGTAAGTTAGCCATAGTTGGCTAGCTAGCAAGCAAGAGATAAGAAGTTGAAAGCCAGTATGGCAATAGAACATTTAGAACAAAGAAGAGAGACAGAGAGAGACAGAGCAACGACTGAACGACCAGCAGGGTTAGGTAGCAACCCTAGATTTGTGTCGGGACTATATCTTGTGGAAGGACGAAATAGGAATCAATTCATCAAAATATTTTTTTTTAATGAAAATATGTCAATCATTATTTAAATATGCGGGAAACCCGTTGTATGAAAGTGATAATGCCCTCGAAGACGGTGTTTGGAGGACATATTGGCACGGTTTGCCTGCCCTCGAAGACGGTGTTTGGAGGACATATTGGCACGGTTTGCCTGCACTCGAGTCTCCCACCTCAGCTGTAGATCTCTGCAGTTCATCCAGAGTGATCATATGGCTGCATCTCTGATCAGTCTTCCTTGTATGAGCTGAAAGTTTGCCAGGTCTTGCCCTCTGATACTCCATTCCATTTCAATTAAATCAAGTATGCACATTTTCAGGGTGTTTAGAGGACATATTGACCCGGTTTTGCGACCGGGTGCGAAAAATGTCAGTCTCTCGATGTGCAAAACTGATAGAGACATACTCCAAGTGACTTACAGCTGTAATCGCAGCAAAAGGTGGCGCTACAAAGTATTAACTTAAGGGGGCTGAATAATTTTGCACGCCCAATTTTTCCGTTTTTGATTTGTTAAAAAAGTTTGAAATATCCAATAAATGTCGTTCCACTTCATGATTGTGTCCCACTTGTTGTTGATTCTTCACAAAAAAATACAGTTTTATATCTTTATGTTTGAAGCCTGAAATGTGGCGAAAGGTCGCAAAGTTCAAGGGGGCCGAATACTTTCGCAAGGCACTGTATATGTAACAATTCACAATGCATAGAAATCTAAAAGTTTTTAAAAAATGAAAATAAGAATATATAAATATTAGGATGAGCAATGTCAGAGTGGCATTGACTAAATTACAGTAGAATAGAATACAGTATATTCATATGAGATGAGTAAAGCAATACGTAAACATTATTAAAGTGACCAGCGTTTCCATGTCTATGTCCACAGGAAAGCATCCTCTAAGGTCCAGGGTTGAGTAACTACACTTAAATGTAATTGCCTTCAATGTCTTTAACATTTGTACTATGTCAAGGTTGTGAGGAAATGTGTGTGAAAGGGTAGAACAGTTGAAGTATTTTTAATCCACCATTGTTGGCCTGCCTGTGCCAGGTGTTTGTGATTGTTAACTTGTCTGGGAAGGCAACAGCCAATGAAATTGCAGGGCGCCAAATACAAATCAACAGAAATCTCATAAATTAAATTTCTCAAACATACAAGTATAAGGCACCATTTTAAAGATAAAATTCTCGTTAATTGAGCCACAGTGTCTGATTTGCAAAATGCTTTACAGCGAAAGCTCCACCAACGATAATGTCACAAAAAGCACAAATAGAGATAAAATGAATCACTAACCTTTGATGATCTTCATCAGATGACACTCATAGGACTTCATGTTACACAATACATGTATGTTTTGTTCGATAAAGTGCATATTTATATAAAATAATCTCATTTTACATTGGAGCGTTACGTTCAGTAGTTCTAAAACTTGATTGTGCAGAGAGCCACATGAATTCACAGAAATACTCATTCTAAATGTTGATGAAAATTCAAGTGTTATGAATGGAATTTTAGATACACTTCTCCTTAATGCAACCGCTGTGTCAGATTTTTTTTAAACCTTACGGAAAAAGCGTAATCTGAGTACGGCTCTCATAGCCCAAACCAGCCAAAAGAAATATACGCCATGTTGCGCAGTCAACATTAGTCATAAATAGCATTATAAATATTCACTTACCTTTGATGATCTTCAACAGAATGCACTCCCAGGAATCGCAGTTCCACAATAAATGTTTGTTTTGTTTGATCATGTCCATCATTTATGTCAATTTATGTCCAAATAGCTTCTTTTGTTAGGGTGTTTGGTAAACAAATTCAGGTCCAGTCGGACGAAAAGTTCAAAAAGTTATATTACAGGTCGAAGAAACTTGTCAAACTAAGTATAGAATCAATCTTTAGGATGTTTTTATCATAAATGTTCAATAATGTTCCAACCGGAGAATTCCATTGTCTGTAGAAAAGCAATGGAACGGAGGTCGCTCTCATGTGAAATGCGCATGACCAGCCCGTGGCTCTCTGCCAGACCACTGACTCAAAGAGCTCTCATCCGGTCCCACTTCACAGTAGAAGCCTGAAACAACGTTCTAAAGACGGTTGACATCTAGTGGAAGCCTTAGGAAGTGCAACTTGACCAATATCCCACGGTGTATTCAATAGGGCTGAGTTCAAAAACTACAAACCTCAGATTTCCCACTTCCTGTTTGGATTTTTTTCTCAGGTGTTTGCCTGCCATATGAGTTATGCTATACTCACAGACATCATTCAAACAGTTTTAGAAACTTCAGAGTGTTTTCTATCCAAAACTAATAATAATATGTATAAATTAGGATCTGGGACTGAGGAGGTGGCAGTTTACTCTAGGCATGCTTTTCATCAAAAAGTGAAAATGCTGCCCCCTATCCCGAAGAAGTTTTAATTAAGAGCTTGGCCTTTTGTATAAAAACATTCCAGTTTGTGTCAGTCCGGTCAGTGTGCAGCAGCAATGAGTTTATGTGTATTTATTTATTTTATTTTACTAGGCAAGTCAGTTAAGAACAAATTCTTATTTTCAATGATGGCCTAGGAACAGTGGGTTAACTGCCTGTTCAGGGGCAGAACGACATATTTGTACCTTGTCAGCTTGGCGTTTGAACTTGCAACCTTTTGGTTACTAGTCCAACACTCTAACCACTTGGCTACACTACACTGCCCCAGCATCTGGGGAGGCAGGGTAGCCTAGTGGTTAGAGTGTTGGACTAGTAACCAAAAGGTTGCAATATATATATATATATATAAATATATATATACTGTTGAAGTCTGAAGTTTACATACACCTTAGCCAAATACATTTAAACTCCATGTTTAATCATTCCTGACATTTAATCCTATTAAAAATTCCCTGTCTTAGGTCAGTTAGGATCATCACTTTATTTTAAGAATGTGAAATGTTAGAATAATAGTAGAGAGAATTATTTATTTCAGCTTTTATTTCTTTCACCACATTCCCAGTGGGTCAGAAGTTTACATACACTCAATTAGTATTTGGTAGCATTGCCTTTGTTATTTAACTTTGGTCAAACGTTTTGGGTAGCCTTCAACAAGCTTCCCACAATAAGTTGTGTGGATTTTGGCCCATTCCTCCTGACAGAACTGGTGTAACTGAGTCAGGTTTGTAGGCCTCCTTGCTCGCACACACATTTTCTATAGGATTGAGGTCAGGGCTTTGTGATGGACGCTCCAATAACTTGACTTTGTTGTCCTTAAGCCATTTTGCCACAACTTTGGAAGTATGCTTGGGGTCATTGTCCATTTGGAAGACCCATTTGCGACCAAGCTTTAACTTCCTGACTGATGTCTTGAGATGTTGCTTCAATATATACAGATCATTTTCATACCTCATGATGCCATCTATTTTGCAAAGTGCACCAGTCCCTCCTGCAGCAAAGCACCCCCACAACATGATGCTGCCACTCCCACAACAATGATTCTGCCACCCCTGTGTTTCACAGTTGGGATGATGTTCTTCAGCTTGCAAGCCTCCCCCTTTTTCCTCCAAACATAATGATGGTCATTATGGTCAAACGGTTCTATTTTTATTTCATCAGACCAGAGGACATTTCTCCAAAAAGTATGATCTTTGTCCCCATGTGCAGTTGCAAAACATAGTCTGGCTTTTTTATGGTGGCTTCTTCCTTGCTGAGCGGCCTTTAAGTTTATGTCGAGATAGGATTTGTTTCACTGTGGATATAGATACTTTTGTACCTGTTTCCTCCAGCGTCTTCACAAGGTCCTTTGCTGTTGTTCTGGGATTGATTTGCACTTTTCGCACCAAAGTACGTTCATCTCTAGGATCTCTATTTTCCAAGCTGTTTAAAGGCACAGTCAACTTAGTGTATGTAAATTTATGACCGACTGGAATTGTGATATAGTGAATTATACGTGAAATAATCTGCCTGTAAACAATTTTTGGAAAAATATCTGTGTCATGTACAAAGTAGATGTCCTAAAGGGCACCCCCTCCTTGTGTTGCAAAACATTATTAGACTGTTGTCTGTTTGAATATGTGATATCTGTCTTGTAAGACAGTTGAACGGAGCTCCGGTAGCTTAAGAGCATGAAAATTATGTAGCCTTTTTTTGTGATGCTGAAAATTGTTGTCGCATCCTAATAGTCTGAGTCCCATGCTCCACTCCTTGATGCAAATAAACTGTTATGTTTAGCTTAGTCCCGACCTCACCTCGTGTATCGTTCTTCTTCTTGTCTTCGCACAGTACGGCTACAGGAATAGGTTGTTTATTATTCCCGCTAGGTTACATGCATGGAAATATTTTAAGTGTTCAATTATTGGTAAGCGATCTATGATTTTTAAGTAATTAATTTGCATTTTATTGCATGACATACAGTGGGGCAAAAAAGTATTTAGTCAGCCAACAATTGTGCAAGTTCTCCCACTTAAAAAGATGAGAGAGGCCTGTAATTTTCATCATAGGTACACTTCAACTATGACAGACAAAATCAGAAAAAAAATCCAGAAAATCACATTGTAGGATTTTTAATGAATTTATTTGCAAATTATGGTGGAAAATAAGTATTTGGTCACCTACAAACAAACAAGATTTCTGGCTCTCACAGACCTTTAACTTCTTCTTTAAGAGGCTCCTCTGTCCTCCACTCGTTACCTGTATTAATGGCACCTGTTTGAACTTGTTATCAGCATAAAAGACACCTGTCCACAACCTCAAACAGTCACACTCCAAACTCCACTATGGCCAAGACCAAAGAGCTGTCAAAGGACACCAGAAACAAAATTGCAGACCTGCACCAGGCTGGGAAGACTGAATCTGCAATAGGTAAGCAGCTTGGTTTTAAGAAATCAACTGCGGGAGCAATTATTAGGAAATGGAAGAAGTTCAAGATGACGGTCAATCACCCTCGGTCTGGGGCTCCATGCAAGATCTCACCCCATGGGGTCAAAATGATCACAAGAACGGTGAGCAAAAATCCCAGAACCACACGGGGGGACCTAGTGAATGACCTGCAGAGAGCTGAGACCAAAGTAACAAAGCCTACCATCAGCAAGGGCATTGAAGCTGAAACGTGGCTGGGTCTCTCAGCATGACAATGATCCCAAACACACCGCCCGGGCAACGAAGGAGTGGCTTCGTAAGAAGCATTTCAAGGTCCTGGAGTGGCCTAGCCAGTCTCCAGATCTCAACCCCATAGAAAATCTTTGGAGGGAGTTGCAAGTCCGTGTTGCCCAGCAACAGCCCCAAAACATCACTGCTCTAGAGGAGATCTGCATGGAGGAATGGGCCAAAATACCAGCAACAGTGTATGAAAACCTTGTGAAGACTTACAGAAAACGTTTGACCTCTGTCATTGCCAACAAAGGGTATATAACAAAGTATTGAGAAACTTTTGTTATTGACCAAATACTTATTTTCCACCATAATTTGCAAATAAATTCATTATAAATCCCACAATATGATTTTCTGATTTTTTTTTTCTCATTTTGTCTGTCATAGTTGAAGTGTACCTATGATGAAAATTATAGGCCTCATCTTTTTAAGTGGGAGAACTTGCACAATTGGTGTCTGACTAAATACTTTTTTGCCCCACTGTAAGTATTTGATACATCAGAAAAGCAAAACTTAATATTTGGTACAGAAACCTTTGTTTGCAATTACAGAGATCATACATTTCCAGTAGTTCTTGACCAGGGTTGCACACACTGCAGCAGGGAATTTGGCCCACTCCTCCATACAGACCTTCTCCAGATCCTTCAGGTTTCGGGGCTGTCGCTGGGCAATACGAACTTTCAGCTCCCTCCAAAGATTTTCTATTGGATTCAGGTCTGGAGACTGGCTAGGCCACTCCAGGACCTTGAGATGCTTCTTACGGAGCCACTCCTTACTTGCCCTGGCTGTGTGTTTCGGGTCATTGTCATGCTGGAAGACCCAGCCACAACCCATCTTCAATGCTCTTACTGAGGGAAGGAGGTTGTTGGCCAAGATCTCGCGATACATGGCCCCATCCATCCTCCCCTCAATACGGTGCAGTCGTCCTGTCCCCTTTGCAGAAAAGCATCCCCAAAGAATGATGTTTCCACCTCCATGCTTCACGGTTGGGATGGTGTTCTTTGGGTTGTACTCATCCTTCTACTTCCTCCAAACACGGCGAGTGGAGTTTAGACCAAAAAGCTCTATCTGTGTCTCATCAGACCACATGACCTTCTCCCATTGCTCCTCTGGATCATCCAGATGGTCATTGGCAAACTTCAGACAGGCTTGGACATGCGCTGGCTTGAGCAGGGGGACCTTGCGTGCGCTGCAGGATTTTAATCCATGACGGCGTGGTGTGTTACTAATGGATTTCTTTGAGACTTTGGTCCCAGCTCTCTTCAGGTCATTGACCAGGTCCTGCCGTGTAGTTCTGGGCTGATCCCTCAGCATCCTCATGATCATTGATGCCCCACAAGGTGAGATCTTGCATGGAGCCCCAGACCGAGGGTGATTGACCGTCATCTTGAACTTCTTCCATTTTCTAATAATTGCGCCAACAGTCGTTGCCTTCTCACCAAGCTGCTTGCCTATTGTCCTGTAGCCCATCCCAGCCTTGTGCAGGTCTACAATTTTATCCCTGGTGTCCTTACACAGCTCTCTGGTCTTGGCCATTGTGGAGAGGTTGGTGTCTGTTTATTTGAGTGTGTGGACAGGTGTCTTTTATACAGGTAACGAGTTCAAACAGGTGAAGTTAATACAGGAAATTAGTGGAGAACAGGAGGGCTTCTTAATGAAAAACTAACAGGTCTGTGAGAGACGGAATTCTTACTGGTTGGTAGGTGATCAAATACTTATGTCATGCAATAAAATGCAAATTAATTACTTAAAAATCATACAATGTAATTTTCTGGATTTTTGTTTTAGATTGCGTCTCTCACAGTTGAAGTGTACCTATGATAAAAAATTACAGACCTCTACATGCTTTGTAAGTAGGAAAACCTGCAAAATCGGCAGTGTATCAAATACTTGTTCTCCCCACTGTATATTAACATATATATAGTGTACCAAGTATATTATTGTAGTATTCTGGAAATTAATGTTGTTGTTTTTTAGAAATGTAATTGTGATGACATAGGCTATTCATCGTTGCAGAGCTGTGTGTGTAGGTATGCCCGTACAGTTTTTGGAAAATTTGTAGTATGGAATGTGGTTGGGGCTCTCCCTCTTCAGAGTGCTGTAAATGTGTGACTCAGAAGATCTCTCAGTTCTGATGACGATGATGTAATGTGAATATGACGTCAGGGGAACTGTTGGTATTTGACATGATTCTTCAGAACAGGAACAAAGAATAATTATTTACTGGTTTCCTTTCTCTAATGTCCAACCGTGTAAGCAGTGGTGGTTCTAGCTTGTATGTCTCCCTGGGCGAACCCCCCTTCAGCGCCCCCGAACCAAAGAAAAGCACCATTTTGCACTAACAGTCATTGTTATTCAGACATTAGGAACAACACACATAAATAATCATAACATTTAAAACTATATAAATATAAAAATATATACAAAAAATAAAACTCATAAATATTTAAGAAAGTAACAAAGACAAATAGAAACTAATTTGTTGATTTGTCCCTCAAGCATCAATACATTACCCATCCCGCAACACTGTCAACCAATAGTCAAGACTAAACCAATTCTCCTTGGTGCTGTGCAGATTGGTTTTATATTATTCTTAATGATTTCACACAAACCAGAAAAAAAGCAACAATATGTCTGTGAAACGATATATTCACAGTATTATGAATGAATTGTGGTTTATTTGGTAGTGTTTTGTAGTGTGACTGATTTTACTAATTGCATTAGTACTGTACAAAGTTAGAGGTGCACTATTTGATAGATTCCCCCGCTCCCCCTACCTCAGACTTCCAGTGGGGAGAGCTGTGGTCAAACTACCCCCACCCCATCTCTTACTTCTGAGTGGGGAGACCTGAGGTCAAACTACCCCCGCCCCATCTCTTACTTCTGAGTGGGGAGACCTGAGGTCAAACTACCCCCACCCCATCTCTTACTTCCAGTGGGGAGACCTGAGGTCAAACTACCCCACCCCATCTCTTACTTCTGAGTGGGAGACCTGAGGTCAAACTACCCCCACCCCATCTCTTACTTCCAGTGGGGAGACCTGAGGTCAAACTACCCCCGCCCCATCTCTTACTTCTGAGTGGGGAGACCTGAGGTCAAACTACCCCCGCCCCATCTCTTACTTCTGAGTGGGGAGACCTGAGGTCAAACTACCCCCGCCCCATCTCTTACTTCTGAGTGGGGAGACCTGAGGTCAAACTACCCCCGCCCCATCTCTTACTTCTGAGTGGGGAGACCTGAGGTCAAACTACCCCCGCCCCATCTCTTACTTCTGAGTGGGGAGACCTGAGGTCAAACTACCCCCGCCCCATCTCTTACTTCTGAGTGGGGAGACCTGAGGTCAAACTACCCCCGCCCCATCTCTTACTTCTGAGTGGGGAGACCTGAGGTCAAACTACCCCCGCCCCATCTCTTACTTCCAGTGGGGAGACCTGAGGTCAAACTACCCCCGCCCCATCTCTTACTTCCAGTGGGGAGACCTGAGGTCAAACTACCCCCGCCCCATCTCTTACTTCCAGTGGGGAGACCTGAGGTCAAACTACCCCCACCCCATCTCTTAATTCCAGTGGGGAGACCTGAGGTCAAACTACCCCCGCCCCATCTCTTACTTCCAGTGGGGAGACCTGAGGTCAAACTACCCCCGCCCCATCTCTTACTTCCAGTGGGGAGACCTGAGGTCAAACTACCCCCCGCCCCATCTCTTACTTCTGAGTGGGGAGACCTGAGGTCAAACTACCCCCACCCCATCTCTTACTTCCAGTGGGGAGACCTGAGGTCAAACTACCCCCGCCCCATCTCTTACTTCCAGTGGGGAGACCTGAGGTCAAACTACCCCCGCCCCATCTCTTACTTCCAGTGGGGAGACCTGAGGTCAAACTACCCCCGCCCCATCTCTTACTTCCAGTGGGGAGACCTGAGGTCAAACTACCCCCGCCCCATCTCTTACTTCCAGTGGGGAGACCTGAGGTCAAACTACCCCCACCCCATCTCTTACTTCCAGTGGGGAGACCTGAGGTCAAACTACCCCCGCCCCATCTCTTACTTCCAGTGGGGAGACCTGAGGTCAAACTACCCCCGCCCCATCTCTTACTTCCAGTGGGGAGACCTGAGGTCAAACTACCCCCACCCCATCTCTTACTTCCAGTGGGGAGACCTGAGGTCAAACTACCCCCGCCCCATCTCTTACTTCCAGTGGGGAGACCTGAGGTCAAACTACCCCCGCCCCATCTCTTACTTCCAGTGGGAGACCTGAGGTCAAACTACCCCCGCCCCATCTCTTACTTCCAGTGTGGAGACATGAGGTCAAACTACCCCCGCCCCATCTCTTACTTCCAGTGGAGAGACCTGAGGTCAAACTACCCCCGCCCCATCTCTTACTTCCAGTGGGGAGACCTGAGGTCAAACTACCCCCGCCCCATCTCTTACTTCCAGTGGGGAGACCTGAGGTCAAACTACCCCCGCCCCATCTCTTACTTCCAGTGGGGAGACCTGAGGTCAAACTACCCCCGCCCCATCTCTTACTTCCAGTGGGGAGACCTGAGGTCAAACTACCCCCGCCCCATCTCTTACTTCCAGTGGGGAGACCTGAGGTCAAACTACCCCCGCCCCATCTCTTACTTCCAGTGGAAGAGACCTGAGGTCAAACTACCCCCGCCCCATCTCTTACTTCCAGTGGGAGACCTGAGGTCAAACTACCCCCGCCCCATCTCTTACTTCCAGTGGGGAGACCTGAGGTCAAACTACCCCCACCCCATCTCTTACTTCCAGTGGGGAGACCTGAGGTCAAACTACCCCCGCCCCATCTCTTACTTCCAGTGGGGAGACCTGAGGTCAAACTACCCCCGCCCCATCTCTTACTTCCAGTGGGGAGACCTGAGGTCAAACTACCCCCGCCCCATCTCTTACTTCCAGTGGGGAGACCTGAGGTCAAACTACCCCCGCCCCATCTCTTACTTCCAGTGGGGAGACCTGAGGTCAAACTACCCCCGCCCCATCTCTTACTTCCAGTGGGGAGACCTGAGGTCAAACTACCCCCGCCCCATCTCTTACTTCCAGTGGGGAGACCTGAGGTCAAACTACCCCCGCCCCATCTCTTACTTCCAGTGGGGAGACCTGAGGTCAAACTACCCCCGCCCCATCTCTTACTTCCAGTGGGGAGACCTGAGGTCAAACTACCCCCGCCCCATCTCTTACTTCCAGTGGGGAGACCTGAGGTCAAACTACCCCCGCACCATCTCTTACTTCCAGTGGGGAGACCTGAGGTCAAACTACCCCCACCCCATCTCTTACTTCCAGTGGGGAGACATGAGGTCAAACTACCCCCGCCCCATCTCTTACTTCCAGTGGGGAGACCTTCCCAGGCAGTAGCTATTGAGAATTTTCCAGACCATGTGTTTTAATTATTAATTGCAGAAGAGCTTTGAGCTAGAAACCCGAAGTGGGTGGCCAGCAGAGATAGATGGGATGGGCTGAGGGTTGGTATGTGGAAGTGGAGACAGGTGGGAGGGTGGCCAGCAGAGATAGATGGGATGGGCTGAGGGTTGGTATGTGGAAGTGGAGACAGGTGGGAGGGTGGCCAGCAGAGATAGATGGGATGGGCTGAGGGTTGGTATGTGGAAGTGGAGACAGGTGGGAGGGTGGCCAGCAGAGATAGATGGGATGGGCTGAGGGTTGGTATGTGGAAGTGGAGACAGGTGGGAGGGTGGCCAGCAGAGATAGATGGGATGGGCTGAGGGTTGGTATGTGGAAGTGGAGACAGGTGGGAGGGTGGCCAGCAGAGATAGATGGGATGGGCTGAGGGTTGGTATGTGGAAGTGGAGACAGGTGGGAGGGTGGCCAGCAGAGATAGATGGGATGGGCTGAGGGTTGGTATGTGGAAGTGGAGACAGGTGGGAGGGTGGCCAGCAGAGATAGATGGGATGGGCTGAGGGTTGGTATGTGGAAGTGGAGACAGGTGGGAGGGTGGCCAGCAGAGATAGATGGGATGGGCTGAGGGTTGGTATGTGGAAGTGGAGACAGGTGGGAGGGTGGCCAGCAGAGATAGATGGGATGGGCTGAGGGTTGGTATGTGGAAGTGGAGACAGGTGGGAGGGTGGCCAGCAGAGATAGATGGGATGGGCTGAGGGTTGGTATGTGGAAGTGGAGACAGGTGGGAGGGTGGCCAGCAGAGATAGATGGGATGGGCTGAGGGTTGGTATGTGGAAGTGGAGACAGGTGGGAGGGTGGCCAGCAGAGATAGATGGGATGGGCTGAGGGTTGGTATGTGGAAGTGGAGACAGGTGGGAGGGTGGCCAGCAGAGATAGATGGGATGGGCTGAGGGTTGGTATGTGGAAGTGGAGACAGGTGGGAGGGTGGCCAGCAGAGATAGATGGGATGGGCTGAGGGTTGGTATGTGGAAGTGGAGACAGGTGGGAGGGTGGCCAGCAGAGATAGATGGGATGGGCTGAGGGTTGGTATGTGGAAGTGGAGACAGGTGGGAGGGTGGCCAGCAGAGATAGATGGGATGGGCTGAGGGTTGGTATGTGGAAGTGGAGACAGGTGGGAGGGTGGCCAGCAGAGATAGATGGGATGGGCTGAGGGTTGGTATGTGGAAGTGGAGACAGGTGGGAGGAGGGTGGCCAGCAGAGATAGATGGGATGGGCTGAGGGTTGGTATGTGGAAGTGGAGACAGGTGGGAGGGTGGCCAGCAGAGATAGATGGGATGGGCTGAGGGTTGGTATGTGGAAGTGGAGACAGGTGGGAGGGTGGCCAGCAGAGATAGATGGGATGGGCTGAGGGTTGGTATGTGGAAGTGGAGACAGGTGGGAGGGTGGCCAGCAGAGATAGATGGGATGGGCTGAGGGTTGGTATGTGGAAGTGGAGACAGGTGGGAGGGTGGCCAGCAGAGATAGATGGGATGGGCTGAGGGTTGGTATGTGGAAGTGGAGACAGGTGGGAGGGTGGCCAGCAGAGATAGATGGGATGGGCTGAGGGTTGGTATGTGGAAGTGGAGACAGGTGGGAGGGTGGCCAGCAGAGATAGATGGGATGGGCTGAGGGTTGGTATGTGGAAGTGGAGACAGGTGGGAGGGTGGCCAGCAGAGATAGATGGGATGGGCTGAGGGTTGGTATGGAAGTGGAGACAGGTGGGAGGGTGGCCAGCAGAGATAGATGGGATGGGCTGAGGGTTGGTATGTGGAAGTGGAGACAGGTGGGAGGGTGGCCAGCAGAGATAGATGGGATGGGCTGAGGGTTGGTATGTGGAAGTGGAGACAGGTGGGAGGGTGGCCAGCAGAGATAGATGGGATGGGCTGAGGGTTGGTATGTGGAAGTGGAGACAGGTGGGAGGGTGGCCAGCAGAGATAGATGGGATGGGCTGAGGGTTGGTATGTGGAAGTGGAGACAGGTGGGAGGGTGGCCAGCAGAGATAGATGGGATGGGCTGAGGGTTGGTATGTGGAAGTGGAGACAGGTGGGAGGGTGGCCAGCAGAGATAGATGGGATGGGCTGAGGGTTGGTATGTGGAAGTGGAGACAGGTGGGAGGGTGGCCAGCAGAGATAGATGGGATGGGCTGAGGGTTGGTATGTGGAAGTGGAGACAGGTGGGAGGGTGGCCAGCAGAGATAGATGGATGGGCTGAGGGTTGGTATGTGGAAGTGGAGACAGGTGGGAGGGTGGCCAGCAGAGATAGATGGGATGGGCTGAGGGTTGGTATGTGGAAGTGGAGACAGGTGGGAGGGTGGCCAGCAGAGATAGATGGGATGGGCTGAGGGTTGGTATGTGGAAGTGGAGACAGGTGGGAGGGTGGCCAGCAGAGATAGATGGGATGGGCTGAGGGTTGGTATGTGGAAGTGGAGACAGGTGGGAGGGTGGCCAGCAGAGATAGATGGGATGGGCTGAGGGTTGGTATGTGGAAGTGGAGACAGGTGGGAGGGTGGCCAGCAGAGATAGATGGGATGGGCTGAGGGTTGGTATGTGGAACTGGAGACAGGTGGGAGGGTGGCCAGCAGAGATAGATGGGATGGGCTGAGGGTTGGTATGTGGAAGTGGAGACAGGTGGGAGGGTGGCCAGCAGAGATAGATGGGATGGGCTGAGGGTTGGTATGTGGAAGTGGAGACAGGTGGGAGGGTGGCCAGCAGAGATAGATGGGATGGGCTGAGGGTTGGTATGTGGAAGTGGAGACAGGTGGCAGGGTGGCCAGCAGAGATAGATGGGATGGGCTGAGGGTTGGTATGTGGAAGTGGAGACAGGTGGGAGGGTGGCCAGCAGAGATAGATGGGATGGGCTGAGGGTTGGTATGTGGAAGTGGAGACAGGTGGGAGGGTGGCCAGCAGAGATAGATGGGATGGGCTGAGGGTTGGTATGTGGAAGTGGAGACAGGTGGGAGGGTGGCCAGCAGAGATAGATGGGATGGGTTGAGGGTTGGTATGTGGAAGTGGAGACAGGTGGGAGTGGAGTTGCTGTGTGAGAGAGAGAATGATGGTCAAAGATAAGTCAAAATATAAAATAAAAACATGTATAAATGAAAGATATTAAAAAATAAAATTTTCATGTGTTACAGGAATTAAATTCCTCTGTTTTTAATGCCCAATTCAAATGAATCACTCTGTCAATTCATAAGAGTTTGTAAGACACTTATTTGTTTAAAATGGACAGAGACCAGTCTTTAAAAGTCAACCAGTAGCGTTTATTCACGAGAGTACTGCCCCTTACACATTTTACCACAGGTTATAAACTGAAAATGACGTCATCAGTTTTAGTACCAGTCCGTGCCATCTCCGCTCTAGTACAATGGCTGTATGGTTCTCACATCGTCTCTCCCTATTAAGATGATATATGACCGAGCCTAGGCCAGCTTGTGTAGATAAGCCTTCTAGCCAGTCTGGCTATAAGTTCATTCATTTCTACCATGGTAAAGACAGTCATTGTTCTAATTCTTGATTATATTTGCACACAGTATATTCAGTACTAAGATTAAAAAGAAAATGCATACATATACAGTAACATAATAGTATTCTGATTAGTACATGTCCTGATTGAAATGTATACATAATTAGTCATCATTGATTAAAAAAAAGTCCCTTAACACATGACATTTGAATGAGTGTTTGCCCTGCAGGTGTTTGTACACGTGCATATACACACACTCTCATTCAAATAAACACACACAAGAACACACACATACATGTAATAGTGCCAGACATGTACACAAACATATACAGTTGGCATTGCTGTTATGATTTTAGTTGTCCTAGGTGTCCTTTGTTTTAAATTATAATTTTGTATTTATTTTGCTGTTTGTTTATTTACATGTTTTATTTATTTTTGTTGTTTGCTGTTTTCTTCTGTCTTTTCCATTTTTTTGAGGTTCTCTTGGTTGTTGGTGCATTGGGGGGCTCTTGGGGGTAGGGAATGGAATTAATTGTATTTTTATTTTTCTTCCTGGGGGGACACACACACTTTGGGAGGGGTCTCGATTGGTTGAGGGACAGCTATTGGGGAACGGTAGGGGGGGTCTTGGAGGGTACGGGTTCACATTTTCTGGCCTGGTGGTAGATCTGTCAACGTGCCCTTGAGCAGAGCATTGACCCTGGATGCTTCTGTGTGTCTCTCTGAATGGGAGTCTGTTGGATGACTGGTATGATGTAGCTGTTGAGAGCCTTCATTACAAGTATATTGGATGTTTCGAATATTCAATAAATTAAAAAAATATATACAAAAAGAAATGTTTTAAAAAATTGTAGAAGAGCTAGTAAGATGGGTCATTAAACACCATTAGACATGCACCTGTCTGGGGTTGGACACGACTGGTTATTCCTGTAACTGTGTTATGGCCTGATGTGTGCTGTTGCTATGGTTACACCTCTTGGGTCTTTTCCAGAACATGAGAGTCCCTTTCAGAGGAGTTAGCAGGATGACATGTATGGTTATTTCTTATATAGTGTCAAGGACTGTTGCTATGGGCCTACATGCATGAACCTGTCTTAATACATGTCTGTATTTTTGAACTATCAGTGTGGCTCTACGGGTTCCATGCTCTAATATGAAACCAAACTAAACTCAGTGCAATGTAATATAACGGTGACTAAATGCCAGAGGGGAGGAGTCATTAAGAGGTGTGACGTGGGGAGGAAAAATGTATAAGAAGTAGGGCTGTGCGATATGGCAAATAAATTATCACAATATCTCTATATTTTTTTTCTTTCGATAACAATAATTATCACAATATTATCAATCAAATCATGTTTAAAAGCTGCATATCTGCTTTAAACTCGAGAATTCCTGAACAAACCGTGATTAGAGCATTGGGCCAGTAACCAAAAGGTTGCTGGATCAAATCCCTGAGCTGACAAGGTAAAAATCTGGCGTTCTGCCCCTGAGGAAGGCAGTTAACCCACTGTTCCCCGATAGGCTGTCATTGTAAATAAGAATTTCTTCTTAACTGACTTGCCTGGTTAAATAAAGGTAACAATTTAAAAATATATATGTGAACTACACATAAAATTGTACTTGAAGGAAAATTGTTCCATGTTTGTGGTGAGGGAGCACGTACCTGGGGTCAATTAAATTGATAAGCCTCTTGAAACCTTCATTTTCAACTGTGCTAATTGGTAGCATGTCCTTAGCAATGCAATTCATAATAGCATTTGTAACGTCTTTGTCCTTTCGATGTTTGCTTGTAGGGCATAAACTCTGTCAGTGTTGACTGTTCGGGCAAACGTCCCTAGATTGGCTGGTGCTTAAGGGGCATTTATCAACACCGTGGCTCAAACTCAAACTCCCTGCATGTTCCAAAGAGTGATTTTGCTTCAGATGTTGAAAAAGATTTGTCGTATTACCAGACTTCGTAGCCACCTGTCTACGACACAATTTGCACCGAACATTGCTCTGCTCTTTGTCGGACTTCAAAAAGCCAAACCACTTCCAAATTACTGAAACAGTTGAACCCTTTTTAATCAATAATTTCTTCGTTGGAAGCTGCTCCTTCTCCATGGCGATCACCGCCACCGTTTTTGCCTACATCACTCCTTTTCCGTGGTTAATCGTGGCTACTCCATCACTCCAAGTGCTAAGTGTTTTTTTTAGTGGGCGTATACCACTCCACGCGCATATTGTCACTTCTCCGCACATTCCTAGCTGCGTCACAGAGGTGAAACGGACTGCTGTACCTAATTATTCTATATCGACATTATCGAAAATGAATCTAGGCGTTTTTTATATCGTTATTGAGGGAAGTAATTACCTCGATAATTATTGCTATTGGTTTATCGCCCTGATAAGAAGAGCCAAGACTGGAAAGTAGTTGTACTCATGGACCAGCTTGACTTTTATAAAAGTCGATTTGAACTCACAGGCTCCGGTACTTGAGAAATATAATTGACTGTATATTTCCACAACATAAACTGCCTAGCTCACAAACTAGAATCAGGGCGTCCACTCCGACAAGGTTAATTGACCCACAGTCCCACACGGTGACATGATATCATTAATGTAATGTGCAAATGAGCGATAGAAAAACCGATTGGGGAAATGTCACCATTCCGAATTTGTTGGTGCGGGTGCCTCGTGTCGCCCCCGGCAAGATGCCTCCCTGGGATGCCGCCCATGTCGCCTATACCTAAATCCGCCACTACTTGTATGCATGTGCACTCGCACTCCCACACTGTACAAAGTTGACGTCAATCTTGAACTCTTGGGGTCTCAATGAGTCCATCAGTCCAGAATCCTTTGCGACACTGATGAGACTCCTGAGATTCAGCCACATCATCTGCTGGGCCATTTTTATTTATTTTATTTTATTTCACCTTTATTTAACCAGGTAGGCTAGTTGAGAACAAGTTCTCATTTGCAACTGCGACCTGGCCAAGATAAAGCATAGCAGTGTGAACAGACAACACAGAGTTACACATGGAGTAAACAATTAACAAGTCAATAACACAGTAGAAAAAAAAGAGTCTATATACATTGTGTGCAAAAGGCATGAGGAGGTAGGCGAATGATTACAATTTTGCAGATTAACACTGGAGTGATAAATGATCAGATGGTCATGTGCAGGTAGAGATATTGGTGTGCAAAAGAGCAGAAAAGTAAATAAATAAAAACAGTATGGGGATGAGGTAGGTAAAAATGGGTGGGCTATTTACCGATGGACTATGTACAGCTGCAGCGATCGGTTAGCTGCTCAGATAGCAGATGTTTGAAGTTGGTGAGGGAGATAAAAGTCTCCAACTTCAGCGATTTTTGCAATTCGTTCCAGTCACAGGCAGCAGAGAACTGGAACAAAAGGCGGCCAAATGAGGTGTTGGCTTTAGGGATGATCAGTGAGATACACCTGCTGGAGCGCGTGCTACGGATGGGTGTTGCCATCGTGACCAGTGAACTCAGATAAGGCGGAGCTTTACCTAGCATGGACTTGTAGATGACCTGGAGCCAGTGGGTCTGGCGACGAATATGTAGCGAGGGCCAGCCGACTAGAGCATACAAGTCGCAGTGGTGGGTGGTATAAGGTGCTTTAGTGACAAAACAGATGGCACTGTGATAAACTGCATCCAGTTTGCTGAGTAGAGTGTTGGAAGCAATTTTGTAGGTAGATGACATCGCCGAAGTCGAAGATCGGTAGGATAGTCAGTTTTACTAGGGTAAGTTTGGCGGCGTGAGTGAAGGAGGCTTTGTTGCGGAATAGAAAGCTGACTCTTGATTTGATTTTCGATTGGAGATGTTTGATATGAGTCTGGAAGGAGAGTTTACAGTCTAGCCTGTATGGTATTGTGTGTACTCTAAAAAAATATATCTAATGTTTTACTGGATGATCTTCTGTATTTTCCCAACAAATTTTCCGTTTAACCACTTTACAGGTCATTTACACTATTTACCCAAACACGCACTACTGCCTGTTCGGTATTAGGCAGTGTCACTACAGAGACGTCTGCCGACTGCCCTGTTGCCAACCTTTTGTTTTCAGGATAAGTTTCGCCCTGAATGTTGAACACGTCTGTGGTAAATAACTTAGGGCAGCCAAACTCAACCGGCGGACCACGGTTTGGACCTAGAGAAGGGTCAATTGGGACAGTACAACATTGTATTTTGTTATATAAAAGTGAACACATTATTTTTAGACAGTTGATTATTTATTTTTTTCAACCGTTGCGCAGCGGCCTCTAACTCAGCAATCTCTCTTT
Source organism: Oncorhynchus tshawytscha (assembly GCF_018296145.1). Lineage (NCBI taxonomy): Eukaryota > Metazoa > Chordata > Actinopteri > Salmoniformes > Salmonidae > Oncorhynchus > Oncorhynchus tshawytscha. The sequence continues at coordinate 73,743,058 of NC_056431.1, read as the reverse complement.
CTCGCTCTCTCTCGAAGCAACACCCACCTCTAGTAGTGCCCTGTCTAATCCAATCGCTTGGTTATATGCAAATACAAGAGGCCGCATCTTACCCAATCACAATCTAAATATCCTCTGCAGAACCTTGGGCCAAGAAGGCAGAAAGAAACAGCAGGGGTTCAAACTTAAGAATCCAGTTCCTACATTTGAATATAAAAACTTATTTGATCAAACAAAACTATTCTACATTTTATCTCTGGGAGTCTCAGGATGACAAATCAGAGCCAGATTACTGAATGTAAGTACATAATTTACCTTCAGAGGTGAATGTATCAAACCAGTTGCCGTGGTAAAAGTTCTGTTGTGCACTCTACTCAAACAATAGCGTGGTATTTTCACAGTAAAAGCTATTGTAAATTGGACAGTGCAATTAAATTAACAAGAATTTAAGATTTCTGCCCATATAAGACATGTCTATGTCCTGGGAAATGTTCTTGTTACTTAAAACGTCACGCTAATCACATTAGCGCAAGTTAGCTCAACCGTCCTGGTGGAGGGACACCGATCCTGTAGAGGTTTTAACCAATTCAAATTCCAATATGAGAGGTCCACCAAAGTCCTTGTCAATTCCCTGATAGCTTGGGTTTAGTGAAAACAAAAAAAACATTTTCAGACACTGAGATGGTAAAAAGAATGTATGTGTGAAGTTGCTGACGCCTTGCTTGAAGGTAAACAAAAAGATGAGCTCAGAGAAAAGATCAAACAGATCCCACTGTCAGCAGTTCAAGGCTTTCCAGAAATGTTCGCTTTTTAAGAATCCCCAGGGAGAACTTGCCAACTCCCCAATCTTCTGGTGCAAATGGATGGAGACAAAGATGTTGCCCAACCATGTCGATTTCATCCAAAACCAATGGATAGCTTCAAGGCTCGCTTTGATGACTTCACTGTTGGAGGAGAATTGCTACTGCTCATCCAGAACCCCTTCTTGATCACAAATGTGAGTTGTCAGAAGAAGCAAAACAGATCTTCAGATGGGTAGATATTGCCTCACTGCAGATGGAGTTGATTGAGCTGCAAGAAAATGTGTCTTTGAAGGAGCAGGCTAGTGATTGTGACCCTGTTACTTTCTGGGGAAAGATGTTGCCTGCAGCCGATGTCCCTGTTCACATGAAACTGGCACTATACATCCAGACTATGTTTGGCTCCACATACTGCTGTGAATCAGTACCCCAGATTTAGGGTATACGTTTTCTGACAGCTACTGGACATATAATGTTATGCTAAAATATAATTAACAATATCTAGTTAGTAAAAGTTGGTTTAATACAAAGTACACATCTAGCTAAACTGTTTTACGATAGTTGCTGTAAAGTAATTTATTGGCATATAACCTAGCTCCGTAATATTTATTGCGTTATTGCCTGGACGGTTAGTTGCCGTATAGGTGGCAAAGTTTAGCTAGTTACTAAGCTAGGCTAGCTAACTTTGGTTCACTCGGGATTTTAAATTCTCAATATTGAGCACCTCATCATAAACAATTTCACTGGCCTAACTATGTAGACCTGCTGGCTATCATAAGGTTGTTGCTGCTGGTGTGCTTACTACTAACGTTACAGCAACGTTAACATTGGGTAAAGTTAGCTAGCTGGCTACAGCCAGGGTCGCATGGTAAGCGCTGTCACTTGGCACTGAATTAACGTTGGACTAGATTTTTTAGAAAATTCAGCTTAACGTTCTGTACTGAGTTTCTCAAACATCGTAGCACTAAAATAATCTTAAGAGGTTAGCATGTCTTGGGGGGTATAATATTTGTGCCTCTGTCTGTACATTTCTAACTCATCATTATTCACAATTAATTCCAGTTTATCCGTAACCATGATAGCATCCACATTCATGTAGAAGTGTTAAGAAACATTATATTCTTATTTACAATAAAGTGACTCCAAAATGACACTATACGTTATACATTCATTTCTATTGGCACAAAATAATCTGAAACGCAACCAAAATTAACAGCAAATGCAGCCAACACATTTGTAGAGTCAGAAGCTTGATGTAGTCATTGCGTGCTATGAATATGGGATCAAAGACTTTACTTTATTTGAATTTGCCCAAATACTTTTGGTCTCCTAAAATGGGGGGACTATGTACACAAATTGGTGTAATTTCTAAACGGTTCACCCGATAATGATGGAAATACCCTGAGATTAAAGCTGACAAGTCTTCACTTTGTATCAATTCAAATGCAAAGTGCTAGAGTACAGAGCCAGAAGGGGCAAAAAAATGCTTTACTGTCCCAATAATTAGAGGGTCCTACTCTGAGATGTTGTGATTACAGACCCTGCTTAATGACCAAATTGAGCGTGATCTTCTTTTGTGACATCTTATGAAGTGATCTTTTGTCTTTAAATTCTTGTTTCAGCTGAGGGCTGATTTAACTGGCCCTTGGTAGCCCTGAGCTAATAATTTTTTCAGGTGAGGGCTGATCCAACTAGAAGTCTCCTGGGGATCAATCCAGAACTGGGTCAAAGGCCAAGATGAAGGGGGGACAGTATCTGAACTGAACGACTTTGAAAATCCTTGGAAACGTTGCTGTAATTGAATTACAGGCTATATTATATGTAGGTTATTGCAGTAGGCTGTTTATTGCTTATACCATGTGCTTTTAGAAGGAACACGCAGTAGTGAACAAACAGTAGAAAGGACCGCATTAAGAATTTAGATTGAAAGAATACCTAATCTCTCTCCATCTCTTTCCCCTGTCTGTTATTCTTCCAACCTCCCAGCAAACCAAGGTTGGTTCTGTTCTCGGAACGCAAAAACTGTCCTTGTGCTGATAATTATAAAATGTTTTTATAATTTACTTAATGTTGCAAGAACGTTCCCAGAACACATAGCCTGTTCTTTAAAGGTTCCCAAAATTTATTTTTATTTAACTAGGCAAGTCAGTTAAGAACAAATTCTTATTTTCAATGACAGCCTATGAACAGTGGGTTTAACTGCCTGTTCAGGTGCAGATGGACAGATTTTTACCTTGTCAGCTGGGGGATTTGAACTTGCAACCTTCCAGTTATTAGTCCAATGTTCTAACCACAAGGATACCCTGCCATCCCAGAATGCCCTAACCTGTGTTTCAATACCCATACTAACATACTGTACATACTGAATGAGTGTATATACTATATTATTAGTTTATTTTAGAAGTCTGTAAACTAACAGTATCCTTTCAGTTGAGTTTACGAGCTCTTCGCCTGTCTCCCGGAAGTTGATGCTGTTGCTAGGCAACCTCTTGCTAGCTAGTTAGCATAACAAATAACAAGTTAGACATTTTATGTCTTCGGGTGTGTTGTTAAATTCAATCTGAAGTGCCAGAGTGCACTCGTAAATTCAGAGCATTGTACTTTTGTAATTTCTGAGCATTTGGCTCTCGGAGCGCACACTGGATGTTCGGGCAGAGGAGTAGGGTTGTTTTGACCGTTTCTGACCTTTACAACAGGCAGTCAAGCAGCCGAGCTAACATTGGCTAAGCTTGCTAGCTACTTCCAGACACATGAGACAACTCTGACCATTTTACTCGCCTTAGCAGAGCTGGAGAGGTAGTTATCCAGTGCGTTGGTGACTGTGCTGCTGGCAACCATTTAATTAAGCTTTTTTTTTTGCCAACGTTTACTGACACTGGCCATATTCACCTGGTGTTTAGCCCTCTTAAATTCATTATTATGCGCTCTGGTACACTCAGACGAGAGTGCTCTGAAATCGGAGTAGATAGCCAGAGCTACTTTACAAAAGCACCCGAATATCCATTGAGAATGCACAAAAACGATACTATTTAGCTAAGAATGACGGGAATAATCAAGTCAATAAACGTTGGGTAGTTAGATAGCATATAGTTAATATACTGGCAAGTTTGATGTATAAGTAGCCAACTAACATTAGGTAGCTGGCTAACATACCGGTACACACTGCTGTGCTGATATGCTATGTGGTTCATAAGGACAGCTTAACCTAACGTGTAACATAACATATTTGCAAAGTCATTACTTTATTACATTGCTCAACATTTGTCATAATTAGTTTGTAAAAGACAGATGTAGGTTGTTTTGAACACACCACCAAAAACAATCTCTGAGAAACTGTTGAAACCATCTCCGGTAAGTAAACTACTGTAAAAGGTACATTTGTCAACTGGTACTAGTGCAGCAAGTAGGTTATTGTAGTATTATGAAGAAAAAAAAAACGGTTGATATTGTTTTTAATTTAATTGTGTTGAAGTAGACTATTCATCGGTGCAGAGCTATAGGTGTGCCCTTACAGTTAATCAAAGGCTGGGTTATGGAATGTGGTTGGGGCTCTCCCTCTTCAGAGTGCTGTAAATGTGTGACTCAGAAGATCTCTCAGTTCTGATGACGATGATGTAATGTGAATATAAAGTCAGGGGAACTGTTGGTATTTGACATGATTCTTCAGAACAGGAATATAGAAGGATTTTTTTTACTGGTTTCCTTTCTCAAATGTACAACCTTGTATTTTTTTTATTTTTTTTATTTCACCTTTATTTAACCAGGTAGGCAAGTTGAGAACAAGTTCTCATTTACAACTGCGACCTGGCCAAGTTAAAGCAAAGCAGTTCAACACATACAACAACACAGAGTTACACATGGAATAAAACAAACATACAGTCAATAATTCAGTAGAAAAATAAGTCTATATACAATGTGAGCAAATGAGGTGAGATAAGGGAGGTAAAGGCAACAAAAGGCCATAGTGGCGAAGTAAATACAATATAGCACGTAAAACACTGAAATGGTAGTTTTGCAGTGGAAGAATGTGCAAGGTAGGGATAGAAATAATGGGGTGCAAAGGAGCAAAATAAATAAATACAGTAGGCTAAGAGGTAGTTGTTTGTGCTAAATTATAGATGGGCTATGTACAGGTGCAGTAATCTGTGAGCTGCTCTGACAGCTGGTGCTTAAAGCTAGTGAGGGAGATAAGTGTTTCCAGTTTCAGAGATTTTTGTAGTTCGTTCCAGTCATTGCCAGCAGAGAACTGGAAGGAGAGGTGGCCAAAGGAAGAATTGGTTTTGGGGGTGACCAGAGAGATATACCTGCTGGAGCGCGTGCTACAGGTGGGTGCTGCTATGGTGACCAGTGAGCTGAGATAAGGGGGGACTTTACCTAGCAGGGTCTTGTAGATGACCTGGAGCCAGTGGGTTTGGCGACGAGTATGAAGCGAGGGCCAGCCAACGAGAGAGTACAGGTCGCAGTGGTGGGTAGTATATGGGGCTTTGGTGACAAAACGGATGGCACTGTGATAGACTGCATCCAATTTATTGAGGAGGGTATTGGAGGCTATTTCGTAAATGACATCGCTGAAGTCAAGGATCGGTAGGATAGTCAGTTTTACAAGGGTATGTTTGGCAGCATGATGAGTGAAGGATGCTTTGTTGCGAAATAGGAAGCCAATTCTAGATTTAACTTTGGATTGGAGATGTTTGATGTGAGTCTGGATGGAGAGTTTACAGTCTAACCAGACACCTAGAATATTTGGACAACTACAAATACCTAAGTCAGAACCGTCCAGAGTAGTGATGTTGGACGGGCGGGCAGGTGCAGGCAGCAATCGGTTGAAGAGCATGCATTTAGTTTTACATGTATTTAAGAGCAATTGGAGGCCAGGAGAATTGTATGGCATTGAAGCTCGTCTGGAGGGTTGTTAACACAGTGTCCAAAGAAGGGCCAGAAGTATACAGAATGGTGTCGTCGGGGTAGAGGTGGATCAGAGACTCATCAGCAGCAAGAGCGACATCATTGATGTATACAGAGAAGAGAGTCGGTCCAAGAATTGAACCCTGTGGCACCACCATAGAGACTGCCAGAGGCCCGGACAACAGGCCCTCTGATTTGACACACTGAACTCTATCAGAGAAGTAGTTGGTGAACCAAGCGAGGCAACATTTGCGAAACCAAGGCTATCGAGTCTGCCGATGAGGATGTGGTGATTGACAGAGTCGAAAGCCTTGGCCAGGTCAATGAATACGGCTGCACAGTATTGTTTCTTATCGATGGCGGTTAAGATATCGTTTAGGACCTTGAGCGTGGCTGAGGTGCACCCATGACCAGCTCTGAAACCAGATTGCATAGCGGAGAAGATATGGTGGGATTCAAAATGGTCGGTAATCTGTTTGTTGACTTGGCTTTCGAAGACCTTAGAAAGGCATGGTAGGATAGATATAGGTCTGTAGAAGTTTGGGTCAAGAGTGTCCCCCCCTTTGAAGAGGGGGATGACCGGAGCTGCTTTCCAATCTTTGGCAATCTCAGACGACACGAAAGAGAGGTTGAACAGAGGTTGCCACCCCCAGTAATAGGATTGGCAACAATTTCGGCAGATCATTTTAGAAAGAAAGGGTCCAGATTGTCTAGCCCGGCTGATTTGTAGGGGTCCAGATTTTGCAGCTCTTTCAGAACATCAGCTGACTGGATTTGGGAGAAGGAGAAATGGGGAAGGTTTCGGCGAGTTGCTGTGGGGGGTGCAGTGCTGTTGACCGGGGTAGGGGTAGCCAGGTGGAAAGCATGGCCAGCCGTAGAAAAATGCTTATTGAAATTGTCAATTATAGTGGATTTATCTGTGGTGACAGTGTTTCCTATCTTCAGTGCAGTGGGCAGCTGGGAGGAGGTGTTCTTATTCTCCATGGACTTTAGTGGCCCAGAACTATTTTGAGTTTGTTTTTTTGGGGGGTTGAGTTTGTGTATACACAAGTATGCACGTGCACTCACACACACGCATGCAGTACAAAGTTGATGTCAATCTGGAACTCTTTGGGGGTCTCAGTGAATCCATCATCCCAGAATCGTTTGGGGCACTGGAGCTCCTGAGATTGAGCCACATCACCCACTGGGCCACAGGATTGTGTGTTTTCTATAGAGGCCCAACTCTATGCAAAGGAGATGTGACGCTGCATGGGGCAGATAGTGGTCACACCAGTATTCAAACACAACTCTAGACTGCCTCAGGCTTTTCCTGTTTTTCATTTAACCAACCTGGAAGACCAGGTGTGTTGAATTTATCTCTGAACTGATCAATTAGCTCAGTTGGTAGGTGTGGTGCCTAGTTGAAACAAAATCCTTCAGTACCTTCGACACTCCAGGAACAGGGTTGCTTACCACTGGCCTTGGCCCTCACATTGAGCAAAGAGACAGCTATGTCAATGTAACGGATGTGAAACGGCTAGCTTAGTTAATAGCGTTTCAATCGGTGACGTCACTTGCTCTGAGACCTTGAAGTAGTAGTTCCCCTTGCTCTGCAAGGGCCTTGCCTTTTGTGGAGCGATGGGTAACGATGCTTCGTGGGTGACTGTTGTTGATGTGTGCAGAGGGTCCCTGGTTCGCGCCCGGGTATGTGCGAGGGGACGGTCTAAAGTTATACTGTTACATTAACATGAGTTAAATGTCATGTGTCTTGCTCTGTGGGAAATATTTTCTTGTTACTTGTGTTACTGTATATATTATTTATATTATTTTGATCTACACTGCTCAAAAAAATAAAGGGAACACTAAAATAACACATCCTAGATCTGAATGAATGAAATATTCTTATTAAATACTTTTTTCTTTACATAGTTGAATTTGCTGACAACAAAATCACACAAAAATCATCAATGGAAATCAAATTTATCAACCCATGGAGGTCTGGATTTGGAGTCACACTCAAAATTAAAGTGGAAAACCACACTACAGGCTGATCCAACTTTGATGTAATGTCCTTAAAACAAGTCCAAATGAGGCTCAGTTGTGTGTGTGTCCTCCACGTGCCTGTATGACCTCCCTACAACGCCTGGGCATGCTCCTGATGAGGTTGCGGATGGTCTCCTGAGGGATCTCCTCCCAGACCTGGACTAAAGCATCCACCAACTCCTGGACAGTCTGTGGCAACGTGGCATTGGTGGATGGAGCGAGACATGATGTCCCAGATGTGCTCAATTGGATTCAGGTCTGGGGAACTGGCGGGCCAGTCCATAGCATCAATGCCTTCCTCTTGCAGGAACTGCTGACACACTCCAGCCACATGAGGTCTAGCATTGTCTTGCATTAGGAGGAACCCAGGGCCAACCGCACCAGCATATGGTCTCACAAGGGGTCTGAGGATCTCATCTCGGTACCTAATGGCAGTCAGGCTACCTCTGGCGAGCACATGGAGGGCTGTGCGGCCTCCCAAAGAAATGCCACCCCACACCATGACTGACCCACCGCCAAACCGGTCATGCTGGAGGATGTTGCAGGCAGCAGAACGTTCTCCACGGCATCTCCAGACTGTCACGTCTGTCACGTGCTCAGTGTGCACCTGCTTTCATCTGTGAAGAGTTGATGTGTGCAGAGGGTCCCTGGTTCGCGCCCGGGTATGGTCGAGGGGACGGTCTAAAGTTATACTGTTACACAAGTAATGGTACTCGGACACAGCAAGTGTATTAGTGTGCTTTGGTGAGTGAGTCATGGCAGAGAGGGTTTGAATACTACAAATCATGCATGGTCCTGCAAGCAGAGGTATCTCTTAGATTTTTTGGTTCTATTCTGTACACTGTCAGTCCTTACCCATGAGCCCCAGTCTCACAATGTTCCATGGAAGACAAACGTGTGTGTGTGTGTGTGGGGGGGGTTAAAAACATTTCAGATTCATTGTTTGGTATTCAAATAACATGATCTGATAGATATGATCTTGAATACTGCAATTTTAATAGTGTAAGTAGTCTGTATTAGTCTGAATGATAAAAGATTTGTTCAGTAGTAGGCTTATTATATTCTACCAGCAGATGGCAGCTTGAGGAACATCGACATGAGGGAGGGAGGGAAATAAGAGAGGGAGGGAGGGAGTGACATAAGAGGCAGGGAGGAAAATAAGAGAGGCAGGGAGGAAAATAAGAGAGGGAGGGAGGAAAATAAGAGAGGGAGGGAGGGAAATAAGAGAGGCAGGGAGGAAAATAAGAGAGGGAGGGAGGAAAATAAGAGAGGGAGGGAGGGAAATAAGAGAGGGAGGGAGGAAAATAAGAGAGGCAGGGAGGAAAATAAGAGAGGCAGGGAGGGAAATAAGAGAGGGAGGGAGGGAAATAAGAGAGGGAGGGAGGGAAAAAGAAGGAGGGAGGGAGGAAATAAGAGAGGGAGGGAGGGAGTGACATAAGAGAGGGAGGGAGGGAAATAAGAGAGGGAGGGAGGGACATAAGAGAGGGAGGGAGGGAAATAAGAGAGGGAGGGAGGGAAATAAGAGAGGCAGGGAGGAAAATAAGAGAGGCAGGGAGGAAAATAAGAGAGGGAGGGAAATAAGAGAGGGAGGGAGTGAAATAAGAGAGAGAGGGGGTGAAATAAGAGAGGGAGGGAGTGAAATAAGAGAGGGAGGGAGGGAAATAAGACAGGGAGTGAAATAAGAGAGGGAGGGAGTGACATAAGAGAGGGAGGGAGTGACATAAGAGAGGGAGGGAGTGACATAAGAGAGGGAGGGAGGGAAATAAGAGAGGGAGGGAGTGCCATAAGAGAGAGAGGGAGTGACATAAGAGAGAGAGGGAGGGAGTGACATAAGAGAGGGAGGGAGTGACATAAGAGAGGGAGGGAGTGACATAAGAGAGAGGGAGTGAAATAAGAGAGAGAGGGGGTGAAATAAGAGAGAGAGGGAGTGACATAAGAGAGGGAGGGAGTGACATAAGAGGGAGGGAGTGACATAAGAGAGGGAGGGAGTGACATAAGAGAGGGAGGGAGTGCCATAAGAGAGAGAGGGAGTGACATAAGAGAGGGAGGGAGTGACATAAGAGAGGGAGGGAGTGACATAAGAGAGAGAGGGAGTGAAATAAGAGAGAGAGGGGGTGAAATAAGAGAGAGAGGGAGTGACATAAGAGAGGGAGGGAGTGACATAAGAGAGGGAGGGAGTGACATAAGAGAGGGAGGGAGTGACATAAGAGAGGGAGGGAGGGAAATAAGAGAGGGAGGGAGTGACATAAGAGAGGGAGGGAGTGACATAAGAGAGGGAGGGAGTGCCATAAGAGAGAGAGGGAGTGACATAAGAGAGGGAGGGAGTGACATAAGAGAGGGAGGGAGTGACATAAGAGAGAGAGGGAGTGAAATAAGAGAGAGAGGGGGTGAAATAAGAGAGAGAGGGGGTGACATAAGAGAGGGAGGGAGTGACATAAGAGAGGGAGGGAGTGACATAAGAGAGGGAGGGAGTGACATAAGAGAGGGAGGGAGGGAAATAAGAGAGGGAGGGAGTGAAATAAGAGAGAGAGGGAGTGACATAAGAGAGGGAGGGAGGGAAATAAGAGAGGGAGGGAGTGACATAAGAGAGGGAGGGAGTGCCATAAGAGAGAGAGGGAGTGACATAAGAGAGGGAGGGAGTGACATAAGAGAGAGAGGGAGTGAAATAAGAGAGAGAGGGGGTGAAATAAGAGAGAGAGGGAGTGACATAAGAGAGGGAGGGAGTGACATAAGAGAGGGAGGGAGGGAGTGACATAAGAGAGGGAGGGAGGGAAATAAGAGAGGGAGGGAGTGAAATAAGAGAGAGAGGGAGTGACATAAGAGAGGGAGGGAGGGAAATAAGAGAGGGAGGGGGGGAGGAAGAGGGAGGGAAGAAAGAAGAGGGAGAGGGAATGAAAGCGAGTGACATGCGGAGAAAATGGGCAGATTATTTATGTCCCGTGTCATCATCACCGAAGACTGTCCGTGCTATCCCATGTTCAGAGAGTAAGTCTGTCTTTCTTTCTCCTCTCCTTCTCTCACTCTTCCCAGCTCTCTCTGTCTCTCCCCTCTGTGCCTCTCTCTGGGCTGACTGTTTCTCCCCCTTGCGTCTGCTAGACGGGTGAGGAGTTCCACTGTGTCTGCCAACAGATGGGGAAGGCTAAGTTGCTGCGTCTGGAGCAGAGCTGAATCATAACGTCTGAGAAGCACATGCCTCCCTGACTGCTGCCTGCGCTCTTCCCTGTAAGTAGCCATACTTTTAATAATCAAGCCACATCGTCTCATTTATCCTATGTATGTGTGTGTGTGTGTGTGTGTGTGTGTACGTGACAGACAGACTCAGACAGAAAATGGGATTTCGAGGAAGAAGGAGAGGGAGGATTTGGAGAGGCAGAGAAAAAGAGTGAGTATTTTGGAGAGGCAGAGAGGGAGAAAGGGATGTTTTGGGGAGGCAGAGAGGGAGAAAGGGATGATTTGGAGAGGCAGAGAGGGAGAAAGGGATGATTTGGAGAGGCAGAGAGGGAGAAAGGGATGATTTAGAGAGGGAGAGAGGGATGATTTGGAGACGCAGAGAGGGAGAAAGGGATGAGAGGGAGAGAGGGATGATTTGGAGAGGGAGAGAGGGATGATTTGGAGAGGCAGAGAAAGAGAAAGAGAGGGATGATTTGGAGAGGCAGAGAAAGAGAAAGAGAGGGAGGATTCGGTTGGGTGCTTGCGGCCGCATGCGGAACATGATGTCAGAGGAATGCCCTGCGCCGCTCCTCATAGCTGACTGGAACAGCAGCCACCTTCCTCTCTCTCTCTCCCTCCCCGTCTTCCTTTCCTTCAGCATCCGGCCCAGCAGCTGGAGCTTGAAGCTAATGAAGGGAGCAAGGGAGGCAAAAAGGGAGAGAGACAGAGGGAGAGGCAAAGTTTGGTGTGACATAAAGAGAGGGGGGATAAGTTGGACTGGAACAGTAAAGGAGTGGGAAGGAAGGGAACAGAACAGTAGTCTATAAAGCTGCACTGAGCTCTATAGTAATGCAGACCTGTGAGTCATGGCTGTGGTCTGTATAGGAATGGAACAGAACAGTAGTCTGTAGAGCTTGGGCTCCGGTAATGTAGACTGGGCTGTGGTCTGTATAGGAATGGAACAGAGCAGTAGTCTGTAGAGCTCGGGCTCCGGTAATGTAGACTGGGCTGTGGTCTGTGTACTTAGTAGGGACCCGGTGATTGAAGGATACAGAGGCTACATGGAGCAGTCAGACACCTTAACACAGAGTGGGAGTAAGTTGACACAGTGTTGTATGGATTCATGGCTGCTGAGCTTCTAGTTTAGGTTTAAGGTCTATGGTATATTCCGTTTAAAGACTGAGAATGTCTTGATGTTTTGTGATGGATAAGAGATGTTTGATGCTAGGCTGAGGAGTGGGGATCGACATAGCCGAATCCTCTGTTAGTCTGGGTTTTCAACCAAACATATCCTCTTACATAGCTTCAGTTGCCACGACAGTGCCAGACTGGCAGACTATCATCAGTGCTATATGCTGGTTATATAAGAGATAAATAAATAGGATTCTTTGTGACCAGAGCCATCCTTTTTTTTTCAGACTTGTTTCAGACAACTAAGTACATTTTGTCCAACTGTGATGCCAATCACAACATCGGAAAGTCCTCTCCTTTAAAAACAAAAAGAGGGAAAAAGTTATTCTGGAAGTCCTTTATTCATCCCACCTTTCCTCTGCTCCTCGATGGGGAAAGAAAGAGGCATTTTTTATTTTTCCTGACAGTATTAATGTGGCTGGCTTCTGCCTTTACTGCAGCACGGTGCAGGCATTTTTATAGACAGTCGTATGCCATCCGCAGTAGCCCAAGGCCTGAAGGACCTCTCCCCAATAAAGTTGGAGAGCAACAAAAAAAAAAGTGCTAAATTACGGGCGCCTGGAAATAAAGAGCTGAATTCAGCTGGTTGTCTCTCACGGACCTCCAACCAATAAACTGGCATTTTAAATAAGAAGCAGCTAGGTTACTGTAGGACAGAACAGCTATTTATCATGTGCTATTCTGAGCGAGTGAGTATGATTGAGTTCTTCTGTGACGGAGGCAGAAGGTTATCTGACACATTTTTCCCACTGGTAAGATTTGTCTTGGTTTCAATTTTGCTTTGTTTTTGATTTGTCTTGGTGTCTATATTAGGTTGAAATCTATCTCAAAGTACACTTTGCTCTTTAAAAATCTGCATAACTTTCACCTCCCATCCTACAGATTTGCTTACAGGCTTCAGGATATCCACTCAGTGAAGATGTAGTCCATTTGGTTTCCGTGGAGATGTCTCTAAACAGGGCCTCCTCTTGTCGCTTCTCTCCTGCCCTGTTGCCGTGGCTACTGTGGACTCTGTGGGTTCTACTCCTCCCCACGACCGTCGCCTCGACCACGGGCCCCGGCAACAGCACCCTGCTCTTCAACAGTGCCGCCCACGGCAACAGCCTGCGGAAATGCAGCTGCTCCACCCACATCCAGGACTGTGACGAGGCGTTGGCAAACCTGCTGTGCAGCTGCCGCACCATGTCACACTCAGAGCTGACCCCTGGGGGCCTGAGGGAGCAGGGTAGCTTGACCATGTGGCTCAGAGAGCCTTGGGTCCTCACAGAGCTACTGAATGGGAGTGTGGTGCCAGACCTGCGCCTGTCCTACTGTGGACCCGGGTCCCTGGCTATCCCCACCCAGTACCTGGCCCTGTTCGGTCTCCGTAAGCTGAGGGTCCACAGCGCTGCCCAGGGTGCCCCACACCCGGAGCAGGTCCTCACAATCGCCTCTGGGACTGAGGATATAGACGGGATGGGGTCCCTAGCCTCCACTGACCCCTCGTCTATCCTCCATGTCTCCTTCCTGGATGTAGCATTGCTTAATGGCTTATCGTCCCTAAAGGCCTACAGTGTGAGCGCCCCTCCCATGCCCACCCTCTCCCAGTACTTCCCCCACCTGCCCCTGTACCCCTCCACCACCTTGGACCAGCCCCTGTACCCCTCCACCCCTCTGGACCAGCCCCCAGACCCCCAACAGGACTGCCTCTTCACCTTCATCTACTAGACCTGTAGGCTCTGAGCAGAGAGCAGGGCTGGGTCAGTCCCTCAGCTAAATAGATCTATGGAAACTAGACTGGGCTGGATGGATAACACTGAAGTGGTAAGTGCAAGAGCTCCATTCACCCTGATGTTACTGAATGGACTTGATGTGCAGAGAGCTATGCTGCTTTTCAATTTGTTTCTATATAGTGCGTTTCTACGCTGCAGAAAACACTATTCCAATATCCACAAGAAGACTCTGGACAAGACAAGACAACCATCTCTGAGAAGAAGAAGGAGACATCTTGCAGTATCAATGCAAGAGCAAGGCAGAGAAGAAGAGATGGAAAGAGACTGCGAACGAGACAGAGAACGAGACAAGGACGGCATCCGTCTGCTGCTCTAAAGACTAACAGAAAGCTTGTAGGCCTGCTGTTATGAATGCTATCAGATAGTTAGCTTGTAGGCCTGCTGTTATGAATGCTATCAGATAGTTAGCTTGTAGGCCTGCTGTTATGAATGCTATCAGATAGTTAGCTTGTAGGCCTGCTGTTATGAATGCTATCAGACAGTTAGCTTGTAGGCCTGCTGTTATGAATGCTATCAGACAGTTAGCTTGTAGGCCTGCTGTTATGAATGCTATCAGACAGTTAGCTTGTAGGCCTGCTGTTATGAATGCTATCAGACAGTTAGCTTGTAGGCCTGCTGTTATGAATGCTATCAGACAGTTAGCTTGTAGGCCTGCTGTTATGAATGCTATCAGATAGTTAGCTTGTAGGCCTGCTGTTATGAATGCTATCAGATAGTTAGCTTGTAGGCCTGTTATGAATGCTGTTATGAATGCTATCAGATAGTTAGCTTGTAGGCCTGCTGTTATGAATGCTATCAGATAGTTAGCTTGGAGGCCTGCTGTTATGAATGCTATCAGATAGTTAGCTTGTAGGCCTGCTGTTATGAATGCTATCAGATAGTTAGCTTGTAGGCCTGCTGTTATGAATGCTATCAGATAGTTAGCTTGTAGGCCTGCTGTTATGAATGCTATCAGACAGTTAGCTTATAGGCCTGCTGTTATGAATGCTATCTGACAGTTAGCTTTGCCAGCTGCTCTTTTCTTCAGTTATTCGGTGCAGATGGCCTATTAAGGCATGTTGTTTTGAAGCAGGTTACCATGGCTCCCCTATAAATGGGTCTTCCTGGTTGGAACCCTAATGGATCGTCAGGTCATGTGAGGTCATCGTCAGGTCATGTTCTTAGTTGAACTGTACGGTTGTGGGCCCACCTTAAGCTGGACTTGGTTGGGTTTTGTAATTCAAGATGAAGCTGACGTAGAAGCCTTTTGGACTGGTGTGCTCTGGTGACTGGGTCCGTCCGGCCCATGTTGGATTGATTACATCACTGCGTTTCTGGTGTTCTAGAATACAGGCTTGTCCTGGAACGGCCTTGGTCTCACCCCTATGGTCCACAATATGTCATTCTGCTCATGTTCTAGAATGAGCATGTCTGTACCCTTTTAGTTTTTAAGTAGTACCCTGGCCAGGGATTAGACTATGTTAGTAAAAGTTAATAAATCTTACCCTTTGGTTTAAAAAAAAAAAATAATAATAAGAGGGAGAAGAAGAAACGTCACAAGAGGTGTTAGGAAATATTTTCTAATCTCCAACTCAAAAAACAAATAGCACATGTTTTATTTTTAGCTGACATCCGGAGAGAGACATAGTCATATCATTCATCTAAAACCACCCTCACAAACCGACTGCAGCCAACACTTCTGTTCTGCGTGTGCCTAGGCGTGCGAGTGTACATGCATATTCTTATATTCGTCTTGTAAATAATTGTTGAAGATGGGTGACGTGACGCTTCAGTTCCTCTGCCTGCCCTGTGGTGAGCAATGGTGGGTATTTTCTAGATTAGGTCACTCCAGAACACACTCACTAATGACAGTTGGGAAATGAAGTTTTCTAGATTAGGTCACTCCAGAACACACTCACTAATGACAGTTGGGAAATTAAGTTTTCTGGATTATTCTACATTGACATGACACTACAACATTCAGACGCATCAGATCCCAACCAGATGAACCAGCTGGCAATGTTGAATATGGTCTCTAATTCTACACATTCGGTTACATAGCATTAGTGAAATATTCCAGTGGAATATTAAAACATTTCCTATGTCATGTTAATGAGGACCGAACACATCTTGGATACAATCTCTCAAGCACAGGCTCTCTCTGTAGAGACAGCAATCTGACGCTAGTGCTTCCCATTTGGGGAATTTAGGTCACACCTCTGGGGAACCATTTACTGTGATTTATTTAGGCTAGGTCATCACAAAATGTGTCGCTCCTCACGCTCACTGTCTGCACCCTAAAGTATATCTCAGTCACTCACAATCCAGGCAGAACGATCCATGAGCCTCCGTAGCAGGAGATGGGTGCTTGTGTTTCATGTTATGTTTGTTAACTAGTGTTGCTACTTTGATTTTAAAGCACCTTTTGATTCAAGCACTTTTTTTCTTCACTGTATCATATCAGGACATTTTTTGAAGGTAGCTACAGTTGAAGTTTGAAGTTTACATACACCTTAGCCAAATACATTTAAACTGAGTTTATCACAATTCCTGACATTTAATCATAGTAAAAATTCCCTGTTTTAGGTCAGTTAGGATTACCACTTTATTTTAAGAATGTGAAATGGCAAAATAACAGTAGAGAGTGATTTATTTCAGCTTTTATTTCTTTCATCACATTCTCAGTGGGTCAGAAGTTTACATACACTCAATTAGTATTTGGTAGCATTGCCTTTAAATTGTTTAACTTGGGTCAAACGTTTCAGGTTGCCTTCCACAAGCTTCCCACAATAAGTTGGGGGAATTTTGTCCCATTCCCCCTAACAGAGCTGGTGTAACTGAGTCAGGTTTGTAGGCCTCCTTGCTCGCACACGCTTTTTCAGTTCTGCCCACAAATTTTCTATAGGATTGAGGTCAGGCCTTTGTGATGGCCACTTCAATACCGTGACTTTGTTGTCCTTAAGCCAGTTTGCCACAACTTTGGAAGTATGCTTGAGGTCATTGTCCATTTGGAAGACCTATTTGCGACCAAGCTTTAACTTCCTGACTGAAGTCTTGAGATGTTGCTTCATTATATTCACATAATTTTCCTATCTCATGATGCCATCTATTTTGTGAAGTGCACCAGTCCCTCCTGCAGCAAAGCAAACCCACAATATGATGCTGCCACCCCCGTGCTTCATTTTTGGGATGGTGTTCTTCGGCTTGCAAGCCTCCCCCTTTTTCCTCCAAGATGGTCATTATGGCCAAAAAGTTATATTTTTGTTTCATCAGACCAGAGGACATTTCTCCAAAAAGTATGATATTTGTCCCCATGTGCAGTTGCAAACCGTAGTCTGGCTTTTTTATGGCAGTTTTGGAGCTGTGGCTTCTTCCTTGCGGAGCGGCCTTTCAGGTTATGTCGATATAGGACTCATTTTACTGTGGATATAGAGGCCTTTGTACCTGTTTCCTCCAGCATCTCCACAAGATCCTTTGTTGTTGTTCTGGGATTGATTTGCACTTTTTGCACCAAAGTATGTTCATCTCTAGGAGACAGAAGGCGTCTCCTTCCTGAGCAGTATGACGGCTGCTTGGTCCCATGGTGTTTACACTTGCATACTATTGTTTGTACACATGAACTTGTTACATTCAGCCGTTTGGAAATTGCTCCCAAGGATGAACCAGACTTGTGGAGGTCTACAATTATTTTTCTGAGGTATTGGCTTATATCTTTTGATTTTCCCATGATGTCAAGCAAAGAGGCACTGAGTTTGAAGGTAGGCCTTGAAATACATCCACAGGTACACCTCCAATTGACTCAAATCATGTCAATTAGTCTACCAGAAGCTTCTAAAGCCATGACATCATATTCTGGAATTTTCCAAGCTGTTTAAAGGCACAGTCAACTTAGTGTATGTAAACTTCTGACCCACTGGAATTGTGATACAGTGAATTATAAGTTAAATAATCTGTCTGTAAACAATTGTTGGAAAAATTACCTGTGTCACACAAAGTAGATGTCCTAACCGACTTGCCAAAACTATAGTTTGTTAACAAGAAATTTGTGGAGTGGTTGAAAAACGAATTTTAATGACTCCAACGTAAGTGTATGTAAACTTTCGACTTCAAATGTATGCTTTGCAGAAACATGTATAAATGACATATAGATAAGTACAGGCTCTCTGGTGTTGGGACTGGCTGTATAAATTGCTCTGGGTACAAGCCTTCGATGACATATTTAATACGTCATCAATAAATCACGTATCACAGTTTGGTGGCTTTTATTTGTGTATAATTTGGTTCGAGGCAGATTATTGACTGTTTTATAAGGTAGAAATAATTTGTTTATATAGGTGAGTGTGGGTTATGGCCTCTGTCTACACTCCATTAATGTTGAATATGAGTATTATGTTATTAAAAACCAATAAAAGTGACAATGTCTAAAACGCAATTATTTCTGTGTCGATGTGCGCACACATTTACAGGTGTCAGTGCATGGCCCATAGAGGGCACCTTGGAGCTACACAAACAGCAAAGTACAAAAACATTCAATGTTTTGAGGGGCACCAACTCAAATCCATTCCCTTTTCCAGGTGTATAGTTTATGGAACAGCAGCAAAGATTTTGATTCAGAAGCTGGACAGAATCTGGTATATAGCTTAAAGGATACGTATCGGTGCATTTAAATCAACATCTGTATGTGTCTTACTAGTGGAGGCAGGTGAGATGCCTTTGGATATATGGTGTAATAAATTGTCATTAGCTTATTGGGTTGAACGGCTGTGAGGTTGAGCCTCCCACTGCTACTGTTCTAGATGACTGTTGGGAATATACTAGTAGACAAGGCAGTGGTTTTGGTTGGACCGTTGGAAAGCTTGCTGATGACAGTGGTTTAAGGGAGTTGGAGGTTGGCCTTTTCTGTGTTGATAGAGGATGTTCCTCCATGGTTACTCCCAGATCCTGTTGTTGATATAACCTTGCTAGAGAAAAAGGAAAGATTGGTCAGAAGTCAGTGATAAAGGGAAACTGGTTGACATTTACATTGGTAGAAGTTATGCTTTTTTACCACTTTTTACAGATGGATCCAAGAACCCAGATAGTGGAGCACAGGAGCGTTGACCTTCCTGGATTTGATGTGCAGATATGTAGAAGAGTGACAGATGAACTGTCAGAACACTCAGTTGAACTGTTGGTGATAATAGTTGCCCTCCAGTGGGTGGAGGACGTACAACCTGTTAGAATTATAGGATGCTCAGATTCTCTGTCTGGATTGGATAGTTTATCATCTGGTAAATCTGATAGGAGGGATTTACTATTGGAGGTATTCATGTTATTATGGAGAGTTGAGACACTGGGTGTGATAGTGAGATTCTGCTGGGTCCCAGCATATTCAGGTGTGGAAGGGAATGAAATTGTAGACCAGTTAGCTCAAAGAGCTTTGAAACGAGACATAATTTATATTAATGTTCCACTGGGTAGAGGTGAGACCAAATTTAAGATCAGAGACATTTTGAGAGATGCAGAAGAGATGGGACTCTGAGCCCAATGGCCGGCATTTTATATGCCCTCCAAAGAAATGTCGGTGGACCAAGATTCAAAGGTCAGATCAGGAAGGAAGAGGTGGTGTTTGCTCGACAGCGCTTAGGACATTGTACATTGAACTCGTCATTACAACTGGTTAGCAAGCATGTCAATGGTTTGTGTCTGAAGTGAATGGTCGCGAAACTGTGCAGCATGTGTTGTTATATTGTTGTAAGTATGTTGAAGAGAGGGAAAGATTGAAGTGTGGGGTCATTGAGGTTGGGGGGGTTGGGGGGGTTGGAAGGCATTCGTGGGAAGGGGAGGGTCTATTAGAAGTTAGTAGGGTTATTTTGTATTTTCTCAGAAGTACTGAGTTAGGTAGGAGGATTTAGAAATGTTGCAAACTGTGATTGACCACACACTCCAGCCCAGTAGGTGGCGGCATGCACCTTTAACGTTGGTTTGCGGACTGCCATTATATCGTAGAAGAAGTCCATTCGTTGAGGACTATGGTTCCGGCTAAAGAAAAAGATGGCGGAAGTGGATCCTGAGTTCGAATCAAACAGCGCGTCGAGCCAAGTTGATGAAGACGAATGTTCTGAATGGACAACGGTAGTAGTGAAAACTGTAACAAAAAGGAAATTGGCTAAAATTGGAGTGGAGGATATGTGTATGAATGATAATGAATCGCTTCTTGTTGGGATGCATATGTGGGAAACCCGTTTGAGGTGTCGAAAATTGTGAAAACGCTGGGAAAAAGTGGAGTACAAATGTATTAATTGTTTTTCTGAAGAACAGAGGAAGATTGCAGTGAGCCTGAAAAGAATCCGAACAACAGAAGTGTTGGGTTTTGAACTTCGCTGTAGAGCACCCGTCAAAGGAGTCATCTCAAGGGTGACGACAGATGTTCAGTTTGAATACCATTTACCTGAAAACTCCTGCTGTGGTTGGTTTCCGGTGTCTGATCCGCTGGTGTCTGATCCGCTGGTGTCTGATCCACTGGTGTCTGAGCCGCTGGTGTCTGATCCGCTGGTGTCTGATCCGCTGGTGTCTGATCCGCTGGTGTCTGATCCGCTGGTGTCTGATCCGCTGGTGTCTGTTCCTCTGGTGTCTGATCCGCTGGTGTCTGACAGCTGGTGTCTGATCCACTGGTGTCTGATCCTCTGGTGTCTGATCCGCTGGTGTCTGATCCGCTGGTGTCTGATCCTCTGGTGTCTGATCCGCTGGTGTCTGATCCGCTGGTGTCTGTTCCTCTGGTGTCTGATCCGCTGGTGTCTGATCCTCTGGTGTCTGATCCGCTGGTGTCTGATCCGCTGGTGTCTGTTCCTCTGGTGTCTGATCCGCTGGTGTCTGATCCTCTGGTGTCTGATCCGCTGGTGTCTGATCCGCTGGTGTCTGATCCACTGGTGTCTGATCCGCTGGTGTCTGATCCACTGGTGTCTGATCCTCTGGTGTCTGATCCTCTGGTGTCTGTTCCTCTGGTGTCTGATCCGCTGGTGTCTGATCCTCTGGTGTCTGTTCCTCTGGTGTCTGTTCCTCTGGTGTCTGATCCACTGGTGTCTGATCCTCTGGTGTCTGATCCTCTGGTGTCTGATCCTCTGGTGTCTGATCCTCTGGTGTCTGATCCGCTGCCACTGGGTGAATGAAGAAAAAGAAAGTCTGAGGACCTGTCGTTTTTTGATAAAGAGCTTGTCGGGCACGCTCATGGGGCATTAGGCGGCCGAATATGGCGGCAGATCAACGACCTAAACTGACCAAGATGCACCTCCATTAACAACACACACAAAACCTCACATAATTCTGCCCACAAACAATTACAATTTCTCTCAACCAGTAGCATATGGGCTTTTTAGGTGTGTGCTTATGCCGCATTTAATAAGCAGTACCCACTGCAACATATTTTGCTTGTCCATTCCCTGCGCACCTCTCCAGGGTGGAGGGACGCATCTCTTAAGTGCTCCACCAATGTTTTTCATTAATCTAACGTAAATCATGTAGCAGAAATAGGATATGGTAGAAAGAGTGTGGCCTTTTCTATTGCCTACAGACTGGAAATAAAAATATATATAATGATGCAGACACTTTTTACATCATGTAGGTTTCTCCAGATCAAATACCGGAACCTAAATGGCACTCATATCCTAAAAACAGGACAAGAATGGAGAAATCACAACTGTTGTCCAGGAGTTTCACTCCCATTGTCATGATCAGTGGTTTCAAGTTTATATCGGTCCATGTTTGACAAGCTGATCATAGCGAAACAAGACAAATACTTCTACATTTCCCACTATGTGTAAACACACTGCAAATAGGCTCGAGAACTCCTGATGAAGTTGAGTAGCTGATTTCAGAGCTTAAATAGACAAATGAATTAGTCACAGGAATCAGGACTAATAAAGCCAATGCAACTTCCTGTTTTACAAATGGTGGGCCTACCACATGGATGGGCATTCATAAAATTCCATTGCCGGATGACATTGTAGGCCACACCCCAGTAAGCACAAGCCGACATCTAAGTTTACCACATCTATGGGCATTCATAAAGAATGTAATTTTAGGCAACACTGTAAGTTATACCTCAGTTAGCACAGGAGGATGTCTTTTTTTGGTGCAGTTCCGAACAGGCCTTGATTTCAACGTCCACAGACATAGATTTTTGATCCGGACCAAATTTGAACCAATCATATGCAAGGTTCAGTTTTTGTCCAGTCTAGACCATTCTTGATTTGGCCCAAACATAGACGTATATAAATTACTTATTTTCAACTTTCATTCAGAACCGAAAATGAACCTGATTTCAACATCCATAAAATATGTTTTTTTTTCAGGAAAAGATGCCTTTTCAAAATCCTGGAAATCCTGGAAATCCTGGACTTCGTCTTGTAAATACGTATTTTAGACGTCCTTTTAACGTCATTATGCTTACTGGGACTATTCTAGTTTTGTGCGGGGGCGAATTTTTTTGGTCTCGCCTCTTCCGGCATAACGCCAAGGACCGGTGTTGTGCGGAAAATCTCCCCCCTGCCAGAATCCACCATTCGCGTGAACGCGCACGCACTCAATTCTTCATTGCTGCGATTTGCTTGCTAGTTCAGATTTCTGATCACGTTAGGCTACGCCCTGGTGAAGTGTAGACCTTACCGTGAAATGATTCTTTTCAAGCCTTTATTTAACGAACAATGCAGTTTTCAGAAAATATAG
This sequence comes from Oncorhynchus tshawytscha, assembly GCF_018296145.1. Lineage (NCBI taxonomy): Eukaryota > Metazoa > Chordata > Actinopteri > Salmoniformes > Salmonidae > Oncorhynchus > Oncorhynchus tshawytscha. The sequence goes on along the minus strand of NC_056431.1, from coordinate 73,720,554 downwards.
TTAAGAAAATATTTACAAAATAAACTAATCCAGACATCCTGGAGTGCCCTGTAAACGTGAAGGAGATTGAGGTGACAAAAATCAGAGCGGTCAATCGAATCTCTTATGCAGAAGCGATTAACAGAATTGAGAAAATAAGTGATGCTAGTGAATATGTGGTTGTGGACGCAACACAGTCTGTAGTAAATGTTTGCTGCCAGCCAAAAGATGGATTTTGTGGCGTTCATTTCATTTCACAGTTATAAACTGTGCGGCACAAGTCTCAAATAAGTATAAGAATAAGAATAAGAAACTGGACATTGTTGTGTTTGCGCCAGACATTTTTGGGACTTAAGGATCTTACTTCTGAAGGCCCGCCCTCCCATGTTCCCCGTGAGCCTGTGTATGGATCATATGGTTTATTTTGTTAACAGAAAAGTTGTTTGATTTAGTTTATTTTTTGTTAGTTTTTTGTTGTTGTTGGTATTTTGTTCCATTTTGGGGAATCCTGTTTCCATCCCGCACAGCAGGTTGCCGGATGCACATTTAATTGTGCGATCGTCAATATACCATAGAAGAAGTCCATTCCACAAATAGAACAATGAGACAGATATTTCACCAGATGTATAAATGTAAAGCATCCGCTTGGCGTTTAAACTCCCTACCAAATATGGTAGTGAGAGGAAGCCCAGTGGCCGGCAGTGGTAGAAGACGCAACGAGATGGATTTTGGCCAACATTCTGCACATTTTCTCATCGATTAAACATTTTTTTTATCTCAATACAGTTTTCTGTTCCGAAAACTAGAATCTGTTGTAAACAGAGTGGACTACGTTTTGTAGACTTTAACATTTGCCAAAGTTGTAAAAAAATGCATTGTTTAGAAGGAACGCAAAGACGAATTTAGTTATTGCACACGCGCACTTCACCGAGTAGGGTTCCCTAACGTGAATATGCAGATATCTGCTAGAATGGGCGAATAGGATCTCCTCTCAATATGACTCATTTGTTCCCATTGCAAATGGCATGCCCTGGTCTATCTTGGTTTAGTTATACACATATTTGCCCATTGCCTTTTGGGAGCGTCCGACCTGGTTATCATGTGATTTCACGAAAACTAGTGACGTTTGGAAAACACACGTGACCGAAAGAAACGAACAAATTGCTAGTATTCACAGCACGGTCAGACTGTTTGTGTTTACATGTCTATTTTCTCTTCTGCTTTTACCCACGGGGGAAAATATCACGTTCTTTGAAAGGGATTCATCAAGGAAGGCATATCTTCAGGTACAATTATTTATTTAATGCCAGCATTTAGTTCGGATCAAGAAACGTGTAGGACAAGCGTAAAACGTTACCCCTTTTACAAGCGAAGTCATTATTAGAAACACTGTAGACTTGGAAGACGACACAAATCTCTATATTTTATTTTCTTCATTAAAATTGTTTGTTGTTTAATCGTTTCAAGAGTTGCATGCTGGTTGTAGACAACATATTTATATAAACACGTAACAGTAGCCTAAAGTAAGCATAGATTGAGTCAAGTGTTGTTCACCTGTCCCAACGTTAGATCATACAACCTGATCGTTAGAGCAATAGACGCCACACAAACCTCACAGTACTGCATTACCTTAACCTTTTGTGTGACTGAGAACTTCATTTTCACTTCTGTATTCAATGTCTTTTGTTTTTCAGAACGTTGACCAACAATGGACCAGTCCTCTCGATAATCTTTTTAAAGGGTTTTAGGAATAAAAAAAGATATGAAATATTTCCTTCTATCTATTTATTTGATGTTGCAGTGTTTTTATGGTAAGTTGTCCACTGCTATTATGGGTTTATGAACAGGTTCAACGTAGCAGTGTTTACCGCTGAGCGTGTTTACCGCTGAGCGTGTTTACCGCTGAACGTGTTTAGTGTTTACCGCTGAGCGTGTTTACCGCTGAACGTGTTTACCGCTGAACGTGTTTAGTGTTTACCGCTGAACGTGTTTACCGCTGAGCGTGTTTACAGCTGAGCGTGTTTACCGCTGAGCGTGTTTACCGCTGAGCGTGTTTACCGCTGAACGTGTTTACCGCTGAACGTGGTTACCGCTGAGCGTGGTTACCGCTGAACGTGTTTACCGCTGAACGTGTTTAGTGTTTACCGCTGAGCGTGTTTACCGCTGAACGTGTTTACCGCTGAACGTGTTTACCGCTGAACGTGTTTACCGCTGAGCGTGTTTACCGCCGCGTGTTTACCGCTGAGCGTGTTTAGTGTTTACCGCTGAGCGTGTTTACGTGTTTACCGCTGAACGTGTTTACCGCTGGCGTGTTTAGTGTTTACCGCTGAGCGTGTTTACCGCTGAACGTGTTTAGTGAACGTGTTTACCGCTGAGCGTGTTTACCGCTGAACGTGTTTAGTGTTTACCGCTGAGCGTGTTTACCGCTGAACGTGTTTACCGCTGAACGTGTTTACCGCTGAGCGTGTTTACCGCTGAACGTGTTTACCGCTGAACGTGTTTAGTGTTTACCGCTGAGCGTGTTTACCGCTGAGCGTGTTTACCGCTGAGCGTGTTTACCGCTGAACGTGTTTACCGCTGAGCGTGTTTACAGCTGAACGTGTTTACCGCTGAGCGTGTTTACCGCTGAGCGTGTTTTACCGCTGAGCGTGTTTTACCGCTGAGCGTGTTTTACCGCTGAGCGTGTTTACCGCTGAGCGTGTTTACCGCTGAGCGTGTTTACCGCTGAGCGTGTTTACCGCTGAGCGTGTTTACCGCTGAGCGTGTTTACTGCTAAACAGTGCTGAGTTTCCCAAACTAGGGGTCAAGTTGAAAATGCGGTCGCAAGACAAAATTTGGGGCAGATTCAAGATGCGGTTGTAATTAACAGACCGGTTTCTGTTTTCTTCCTGTAAATGTCGCTCTCTTTTTAACGTTTTAAGCGTAACAATATTATGACGCCTTTCACTGAAAGACACGACTCAGGAACACTTGTTTCCAGCTACTATGCCCACAAGATGTTAGAATGGCGCGGACAAAACCAGGCTCTAAATCAGAGGGGGAAAGAACATTGTCAATGATGGTGTTATTTTCAACACAGAAGATCACACAACGTTATTGCCTGATGGTCTCCTGAACTTCTCAGTACCTTTCGGATGCATGTCAGGGGCGGCAGGGTAGCCTAGTGGTTAGGGCGTTGGACTAGTAACCGGAAGGTTGCAAGTTCAAATCCCCAAGCTGACAAGGTTCTGCCCTTGAACAGGCAGTTAACCCACTGTTCCTAGGCCGTCATTGAAAATAAGAATTTGTTCTTAACTGACTTGCCTAGTTAAAAAAAGGTAAAAACTTCAAACCATACTGTCTTTTAGACTGAAGACTGATTTGTAATAAACTGTCATAGTCAAATTAAGAAAGGAACCATTGGCCGTTGATTACATAACATGGTGGGGTTACTGGCGGCTAGGTAGCAAGTTATTGATTTACTGTACCTTGGCTGGGATAAGACACACCCACAAACAGTCTGTGTCTGTGGGCAGTATAGTGTCTTGTACTGACATACTGTATGTTATCTTCATTTACGAGTTTAACGATACAGTCCCTCTCTGTATCCCCTTTTGCCATCCTAGCCCTGTGTACCCTCCCTGCTCCGGTCAATGTTACCATCGATTCTCTCAACTTCCACCATGTTCTCCGCTGGACCCCTGGGCCAGGCACACCACCCGGGACCATGTACAAGATCTTACACAGGTTGTCACCTACACCCCCCCCTTCCCCCATATTAAATTCTAGATTATAGTATCACCCATCATCATGATTTTGTTTGTGTTTATCATATTGGATAATGCTATTACTGCATTGTGGTTAAGGTTTATGGACTTTAGACGAATGATGGAGATCTGATTCCCATGACACTTGATATGACTGGGTTGTAACGTGTGTCAGACGTTAGGTGTAGTAATGATAATGTCTCCCTGTCATGGCTTTTGCTCCATCAGTACAGATCCCAACACATCTTGACCACCAAAGTCCATTTGATGTCACAAATCTGTCCAGTACTTTAAAAATATCCTCTCCTGTTGTCCTGGTTTCCAGTGGTTTGCAGAAGAGGATGTCTTCCTTAATTGACCCCCCCGTAAGCGTAACGGACACTCACCAGGAGCTGTGCCAGGCGCGCCACGTCTGTTGACTCATCCAGCTGTAACGCAGGGAATTCACTGACTTGTATGCGAAGCAGTATTTGTTTCAAAACATCTCATGCCATGTCACTTATGCGTTGTGAAACAGTGTTGTTTGATGAAGGCATTGTCTGTATCGTTGTTTTGGGCCTTTTCCCCCAGCATTGTCCCAGCCCATATCCGCGGCAGCAGGAAGAATAAAGTCCTCCACAATAGTATGGGGCTTGCCTGTCCTAGCCACTCGGTAACTCACCATATAAGACGCTTCTAGCCCCTTCTTATTAATGGTATCTGTTGCTTTTATACATGTCTTACTACTCGAAAGTCATCTTAATTCTCGCTCAAAAAAAATGTGGTTTATTTTTCACATTGTCATGTTTCATTTCTAAATGTCTGCGCAAGAGTGAAGGTTTCGATCGAGAGAGTAACGGCTAATGTGATTGGATGAGTAACGGCTAATGTGATTGGATGAGTAACGGCTAATGTGATTGGATGAGTAACGGCTAATGTGATTGGATGAGTAACGGCTAATGTGATTGGATGAGTAACGGCTAATGTGATTGGATGAGTAACGGCTAATGTGATTGGATGAGTAACGGCTAATGTGATTGGATGTTAATAATTTGACAAGGCTACCTGTATTTGACATTGTTGTTATTTCGCCAGATGGTTTATCTTCTTTCTGGCAGTGAAATGAGGCTACTCAGGTGAGGGGAAGAAAAAAAACTCACCCAAATGTATAGTCCCGTTGGAAAAATATAAAATGTGCTGTTTGATTATAATATTTTTGGTCTGTGAATCACATTTTTATTTGGCGTACCCCCGACGGCATTGCGTGTTCCCCAGTTTGGGAAAACCTGATATAGAGGACATCGCCGTAGTCTAAAATCGGAATGAATGTACACTGAATGATTTGTTTTCTGCTATTTAACGAAAGACATTCCCTATTCCTAAAGACCTCTTAACTAACTCAGCAATTTGCTTTTTTAGAAAGATAGCTTTTTCGTCAATCCAGATACCCAGATATGTATTAACCCTGGACATGATCAATGTGGGCATCATCTAATGTACATATGGATAAATCATCAGATACATTTCCAATATGGATAAATCATCAGATACATTTCCAATCTTTTTGGAATATAATATATGCATGGATAAATACTCGTAAGCCATTATGGAACAGGAAAGACTACTTTCTGGTTGGAAATGTGGTTACACAACACCACTCTGAGAGAATATATCTTGTTGAGGTCTGAAGGCCACATTGATTCAAAATTATAATGATTTGGAATCCAAAATGAACTCACTGTATTTTGTCAATGAAGTAATTTAACTGGGTCTACTTTGTAATTTTATTCGCTACATTAAAAATGTACCTCCTCGTTTCTATCCTAACAGAGAAAACAACATGACCCTACAGCTACAGCATCAAACCAACATGACAAATCAGAAGCTGGATCTGAAGTACCCCAAAGAAGAATACAGATTGTGTGTTCAGGCTTCCCACGAGCTCTTAGAGTCGCCCCTGACCGTGATCACCTTCACCCCCTACACACAGAGTACGTCTACTGGTCATTCTGTCTTGCTAATTGGTGGATGACTATACTTCTGCTAGGGATTTTAACCAGGTGTTTGTGTGAGGGCCATTCTTTGACATCACATAACACAATCTAGGCATGTATTTGTGTGTCAATGTGTCTTATAATATGTAATATAATATGTTGTTGTAAAAAAATAAAAAATACAAATATTTAATTGTGAAATGATGCTACAGTATCATATCTTCTACAGCTGTTATTGGTCCTCCGACACTGTCTTTGGATGGATGTGGCAATTGTCTGGTAATCAACATCACACTGCCTGAGATGGAAACCATTCAAAATGTCTACGGGGCAGTGTATCCTTTCAGATCGACTGGAAGAGCGCAGGAGAGACTCGGGTAAAAACAACAATGCCTATCCTTTCCTGCCTCTCCTTTCCCTGTCTTCATTGTAGTGTCAAATTCTATACATATTATTATTTAATTTTTTATGTTTTTTTTTTTTTACAAATGATGTCCATTTAATGAGAATGAGGACCATTTAATCAAAAAATGAATACTCTTTGATCATATTCATTTTCAGATCAAAGAGACCCGTACAACTCATTTAAGTTATATGCTGGAGAACTTGAATGTGGACACAGAGTACTGTGTGAGGGTGCATACGATGATCACCACCAACCAAAAAACACAGCTTTCTGAGTGGAAGTGTGCACACACCAGTATTGTGAAGGCTAACAGAGGTGAATATTGTCTATAGTTATGTTAGTCAATGCTTCATCCTCAGTTTTACCATGCCAGATATTAGGTCATGTGTTGGCATTGTTTTACTATTTTAAATATATTGCATGGAATTCTTTATGTTATCAGGATTATTCTGTTCATTCAGTGTACCTTGGATTGGGGTATAACCATGACTTGTCCGTCCCCCCCTCCAGTCCCTGCTGTTGTAGCTGGGGTGTCGGCTCTCCTCATTGTGAGTGGGGCAGGCCTGATGGTTCTCATGTTTATCTTGTTCTACACTGGGTTCTTGTGCAAGTTGAAGACCCATCTGCCTAGATCACTGGTGAGAAATGGCTCTATCTTGTAGCTAACCACACCTTACACTCTCACTCATTTGTTTCAATTTAAAGGGCTTTAGTGGCATGGGAAACATATGTTTACATTTATCAAACCCATTTCTCACAACTCTCTCACTGTTTGTCTATGATATTATTTGTTTGGCTTTGCCATTGTTGATTTGTTGGTCCTGGATGTGAGTTTGAGGAGCTTAAGAAATGCAAAGCCAACGTAAATTCCTGCAAAAGGCAAATAACATTAACTTCAACTCTTTCATGCCCTGTTGTCCACCTAAAGTTAAATCAGCTTCAGGCAGTGACATCACTGTGCTTTTCTCTGTGTCTAACACAGCCTCTCTCTTCTCCCTCTCCCCTTGCAGACTGCCCTGGTTGAGGGCTACCTAGTCACCCCAGAGAGAACAGTTCCTGACCTGGTCTCCATATCCTCTGAGCCAGAGCAACAAGGGAAGGCCCTCACAACAAAAGCACACCACAACAGAGAGAACTCGAACCGAGCAGGGGAGGAAGAGGAGGAGGATGAAGAGGAGGAGGGGGGAAACGGCGCGGTCTACATGGACCGCGATGCGGGGCTCTCCTTTGATAGCAGCTCCAGCACCATACAGTCCCAGGAAGCATCAGGGGCTAATGTTGCCCTTCTTAACGTAGCAGGGCATTCTGGGGGGTTGAGTTTTGAGACAGCAGCTGAGGAGGAAGAGGAAGTTCCTGTGGGAGTGGTGGTGCTTGGAGGTCAGGGTCAGAGCGAGGTCAAAGGTGAACTAACGAAGGTCATTTCCAGCCTAGACGGAGATCAACCCAGACCTCTGGGACTTGTAGGGTTGGGTGGAGAGGAGGAGAAAGAGATGAGGGAGGAGACCTCTGGTAACGTCAATCTGTTCTCTGTGACTCTGGGGGCTTTAAAGAAGGAGGAGGAGGAGCATGAGACAGATGTTTTATTAGGCTGTTCCAAACAGGAGCAGAAGCCTCTACTTCCCATAGACTCCTTACAGAGGACATTAGGACTGGACAGCATGGGATCACAGGGTGAGATACAGGAGGATACAGGCCTAGTACTGTCACGGGCAGACTGCACATACAAATACTTTGAATATTCAGATAGACATGCTGCCAGCTGTACAAATACATACTCTGACTGCCTGGTAACGCACACTGGCACTGTGCAGTCTCACAATGAGACAGAGGAGGAGGAGGAGGAAGAAGAAGACTTCTCAGGCTATATGGGACATTGATGCGTGCGTGTGTAGCGTGGTTCGTTCTGCGGTGTGTACTTTTAATTAGGACGCTGCCACAACTGAAGGTCTGCTAGTTGAATTATTTTTATTTGCCCTGCACACGAAGAGACAACACACATTATGTTAACCCTTGGCACAGTCATAGCTCTCAGGCACCTTGCTAGCCGAAGGTCAGGCAAAAGAGAACAATAAGGGTGTATGGAAATACAGATAACCCGCGATGGGCCAAACCAAAATATACAAAACTTTTACAATCACATGTACAATATTGATATGAAAAAGTGTTTGTACACCAAAGAAAAACATTAGCTATGCAGCTGTAATTAAATTTAAAAAATACACTGAATTATTATTATCAAATGATTAACATCCCCTCAGTGACCTGGCCTATTTGAATTGGTCATTGTGTGCAACTTGGTGCATAATCTAGGGGAACAACATCACACTGCTACACATGCATGCCGTGTAGGCCTACAGTGTAAGTGTCTTAGCTGATAATTGCACAGATATTCCACTTGGTTGGATATGCCTTCTATCACGTCCATTCCTTCCCAAATATTGTCTTCTGTTGAGAAAGTGTGTAAAACAGAGGTATTCACACTTTCCCGATCCTCACCCTAAAAACTAATGACAGCCTTAAAATGTCTCTACGTGTTATCAGGATTCTGTTCATTCAGATACACTTGATTTTTTAAATGATCTTTCTCAAAAACGTTTGTATATTGTCCCATACTATAGCATGTACCATTAATTTGTTTTTGTTATTTGGTGACATTAATGCAGTTCCTCCACCCCGACTTTGAATACCACTGATGTGTCCGTTTCATTCATTGTAATGTACGTGCAATTTTATGAGAGAAGAATTAGAGCTCAATGATCAAATCGTGACCCGGTTTTTGTGTAGAATGTGTGTTTTTTAGGCTATTGTTTGTAAAAGTTATTATGTGGGAAATTCCTTGATGAGAGAATAATTAGAGCTCAATGATCAAATCGTGACCCGGTTTTTGTGTAGAATGTGTGTTTTTTAGGCTATTGTTTGTAAAAGTTATTATGTGGGAAATTCCTTGATGAGAGAATAATTAGAGCTCAATGATCAAATCGTGACCCGGTTTTTGTGTAGAATGTGTGTGTTTTTTAGGCTATTGTTTGTAAAAGTTATTATGTGGGAAATTCCTTGATACGTCGAGACTTGTGTGTCATGTTAAAGTACACTGCTCTCTAAAAAAGAAATGCTTCGTGTGAAACAATGTTCCCCTGGAAAAGCCAATCCGTTCTTATAAAGATCTATGGTTGGTTGCTCAACATTGTCGTCATTTCCAGCAGCAGCGTTGTTATGCCGCGTTCAAAACAACTGGGAACTCGGAAAAATACGAGGTCGATGATCTTCATGTGAGAAAATCTGATCTCTAGAAAGAGGCCCGAGTTCCCGATTTGGAATTCCGAGTTGGATGACCGTTCGAAATGATTTTCCCAACCGTAACTCGTTTTTTTAACGCCTGTAAATCGGAGATTTCCGAGTTCCCAGTTGATTTGAACGCGGCAAAACCCTTTTTGTATTTCTACAAGCTGGCAAGGCAGCAGTTACGGAAAGCACCCCAATTGTGGCAGAGGACTGGCTCTTCTTGTTTGACTTTCTGTTGCCAACCAGGCAGAAATGTCATCTCATAACGGTAGCTATGTTTTATTGTAATTGCATTATGCTTGGTGTTGTCAAAGGATATCCACCGTTTGGCCTAGGCTTTGTTAGCGAGAAGCTAACGGAATCATGGCATTAGTGGAACCGACAGCTGTTGTTTTACTAGCGGTTATCGTGTTTTGTTCTTACTATCTCTCTGCACGTTTATTTTGGTAATGTTGATGTAGCTAGTTGGCAGGGGTGTAAAAAATACTTTAAGTACCACTTAACGTTACCCCCGTAAAACTACTTATCTGCTTTACTATTTTATATTTTTTTGACAACTTTTACTTCACTACATTCCTAAAGAAAATGATGTACTTTTTTTACTCCATACATTTTAACCCTGACAACCCAAAAGTACATGTTACATTTTGAATGCTTAGCCAGGACAGGAAAATGGTCCAATTCACGCACTTAATCAAGAGAACATCCCTGGTCCTCCTGCCTCTGATCTGCGGACTCACTAAACAAATGATTCAGCTTGTAAATTATGTCTGGGTGTTGGAGTGTTCCCCTGACGATCCGTAAATAAAAAACCATACATTTATGCGGTCTGGTTTGCTTAATATATGCAATTTTAAAAGATTTCTACTTCTGATACTGAAGTATATTTAAAGTTAAATACATTTAGACTTTTACTCAAGTAAGTATTTTACTGGGTGAATTTTACTCGAGTCATTTTCTATTGAGGTACTTTTACTCAAGTATCCACCTCTGCTAGTTGGCCACCTGAAACGAGAATTTGTGATATCAACTAGTTATGCCACATAGCTACAAAAGTTCCCATTTCCATTATCACAAAGCAGCAGATTTCTGTAAAAAAAAGAGTTAAGGAAAAGAAACACATTCTGACACCACCCCGGTTGCAATAGCCTAATGTAGCTTACCAAATTAGTCTGTTTTTCCTTTTATCTTTCCAAAATTCCAGCACAATGTTGGTTTGAGTTGTGAATTATGAACCCCAGACGCCCTCAACCACATAAGAATGAACATGGTTAAACAGTACATCCACAACTCAATCATCCGATCCTTTGAAACCAAGTGAACAAACACCACACCCAAAGAGACAATGAAGCCCGTCTGTCCTTTTCAGCTAGAAGAGGATGGACATGAGCGCTGCTGCACAGTGGAGTCAAGGTGGAGGATGTACCAGTCAACTTGATTGACATGACACACCGAGTGTTGTGGCAATGGTGTCATGTCTCCAGTGATATGGATGGTTACCTGGTTACTACAGGCACATTCAGGTGAGACATTTTTGAATAGCTTGTCGTCCCTCTGCATCTTGCACAATATATATTTTCCTCAGTAATGTTACGGCTTCATAATTGTAGTCATCATTACTGTATTTCCGAGTGACTGTCCAGTGTGATTTCTTTGAAATAATGACCTATAATTAATTACATTATGAGTGAAATAGCATTTTTTGGGGGATGGAAAACTAAATATGTTAAAAATAATCTTTCCTGAGTTTGAATGGTGTGTCCGTACCCCAACAACAAAATGGTGTGGGTGTAGGCCTATACTTTAAGTTACTTTTATCAATAAGGCCTGAGTGGGTGTGGTATATTTAAGCAATATGGCCCGAAGGGGTGCGGTATTTGGCCAATATAGCACGGCTAAAGACTGTTCTTACACACGACACGAAGTGGAGTGCCTGGATAAAACTCTTAGCTGTGGTATATTGGCCATATATCACACCCCCCCCCAAGATGCCTTACTGCTATTATTAAAGACTGGTTACCAATGTAATTAGAGCAGTAAAACAAGTGATTTTTGTGTCATAGTATGCTGTGGTATACAGTCTGATATACCACAGGCTTTCAGCCAATCAGCATCCAGGACCCAAACGACACACTAAATAAAATGTATTTTCCTCTTCTTTCTCAGCTGTGTGTGATCTGCCTGCTCCAGTCAATGTGACTCTCTCCTCCAGACATTTTGTCCACCAGCTGAGGTGGGACCCAGGCTCGGGGTCCCCCAGGAGCGTGTACTACCGCGTAATGATTTTCTCTAGCAGGTATGATGTAGGTGTGTCATTCAGTATGAGTATCTCTCTCGCTCTTTGATCCTCTCAGTTAAATAGGCCAAACTGCTTTCCCTTGATGTCTTTGCTCTTTGAATGATTCAGTACTGTAATCACAACATATTGTTTGATTCTGGGTTAAACTTAGACCATTGTTTATATTCAGAAGTATCTTGTTTAAGGAGTGATAGCGACTGGTTTTGTTTTACATCAGAAGTTAATGGTTATCTATAGGAGCTAGATGGCTTTGGAATGTGTTTGGGTGGACGGGAGGAAGTCACAGGATTGCTATAGGGGATACGGACGGTGATCTGTGGGTTAGGAAAATGAGGGGTTGAGGTCAGATCAGGTCCCCTTAAAAGGAGAAATGATGCTTTATTGCCCTATTACTTAGTCTTCCTGTCAAACCATAATAGATGTAAGGATTGGAGAGAAGGAGTTGTGCCTAAATTGGAGTGTATATATATATACTAGTGGTGGAAACACGTTTTGTCTAATGCAGTTGTATTGACCCTCTGGGAAGAATAAACTTGGTTAAGCTTTCATAATGAGAATTAGAACCGAACTATATCATATACCTAGGTGAAGATAGACTTGTCAGAACATGACTTGGGAGTGTCTTCTTGTATTTTAGCTCAATGATACACACACACCATACTAACTACCGTAATTTCTGGACTATAAACCGCACCCACTGAATTTTTTTATTTATTTTATTTTGTACATAAATAGGCCGCACATGTCTATAAGACGCAAGTGCCTACCGGTACATTGAAACTAATGAACTTTACACAGCTTTTAAACGAAACACGGCTTGTAACAAAAAGTTTTTTTAAATAGCAGTAAACAGTAGCCTACCAAGAAAGTCATTGGTCACTATCTTCCTCCTCTTGTGCACTGAAACCACTGAAGTCATCTCCTTCGGTGTCGGAGTTGAATAACCTCAGAATTGCTTCATCCGATGTTGGATCGCTGCCCTCTTCAACACGCAGCGGTCCAGCCTTTCGAAACCCGTTGATGATAGTGGATGTTTTGACAATGCTCCACGCTGTCAGCAGCTCTCTTTCCTTTTCCAACAGCCAGATCGATCGCCTTCAACTTGAAAGATGCATCGTATGCATTTCTCCGTGTCTTTGCCATGATGAGGGTGACAAAATGATTACTACCGATTACTACCGTAATCAGAATGATGGGAAGTTTGAGCGCGCTCGATTTACGTCACATTATGTGACGGTGCTCAGTTTTTTTGGTGGCATGAATCTTGTGAAAGCGGGGAAAAATCCATAAATTAGCCGCGTCATTGTATAAACCGCGAGGTTCAAAGCGTGGGAATAAAGTAGCGGCTTATAGTCCGTAAATTACGGTACTGTGTAATGGCCAACTAGCAAACAAATAAACTAGACTTGAACTTCTCTCTCTCTCTCTGTCTATCATTACCTCTCTCTTTTCTCCCCCTCATTTAAAATAGGGGTGGCCAGTCTTGGGAGGTGGTGGCTGGTTGTGAGCACGTGGAGTCCCCTCTGGTGTGTAACCTGACTAAAGCATTCTCAAGCCGCAGTCACACCTACTACAACAGGGTGTTCGCTGTGTCTGGGAACGAAGTTTCACCCCCGGGCAACCAAAGCGGCTTTAAACCCATCGATGGCAGTGAGTGTCAGCATTTCCTCAGTCACGCCCGAAAAAGGAGAGCAGGCCAGTGCTTATCAGGGTTGTGGGGGAAGGAGGGGCCGGGAATGGAGTTTGTAGGGTTAATGTTATAATACTTTGGAGTTGTGTTCAGAAGCGCTAGCAGAACAACTAGTAGGCTGACACGTTCTTCATTTTAAAAACATGTTCTCCCCTTTCTGGAGAGACTTTAAAACTGCTTGGTTGAACAGCAGCCACTAAGTGCTGTTTGTTCCTCTGTGTGTCCTGTAGCCATCCTGGACCCGCCCGTGGTGAGTGTTAAGGCCTGCGGCAGCACTCTGTGTGTGAACCTGAGGCCTCCTGTGGACGGCTTGTGGGATGTCTACGACAGTTTCCGCTACAGTTTAAGCATCAGAAGCAACAGGCATGGAGCTAAGGTGAGGACAGGAAGAGCCAAACCTTTTGAAAATCTAAAACATGCCTAAGGGTTGGAGCTACATGGGTCATTTTGATATTGAGTGACAGATTCACACACAGTATAACATCATCACTGCATCGTCAGAGATGCTTTACTTATTGCATGCCATGTTCACATTTCAGTGCTGAATAACTCGGTGTATTCAAGCATGACGCATTGGTTTGATTGGTTTCTGTTGTGTCCAGTACTCTGAGGAGATGAAGTCTCTGAAAGAAAAGATTCTAAATAACCTGGCTCCAGGCAGAGAGTACTGTGTCTCCGTCAGAATAAGGGACAGCGAGGAGAGAAGCGACAAGAACTCTTCCTACAGCCAACCACGCTGTGCCTTCACAGCTGCCAAGTACAACGCAGGTACACGTGTGTGTGTGTGTTTGTGCGCGCGCAAGCACATATGTGGTCTTTGTGTTCTGACTGTCGATCTCTCTCCACAGGCGCAGAGATCTCAGTGGTTTTGTGTTTGCTTGTGTTGTCTGGGCTGTTTACTACTACCCTACTGTTCCGCACTGGATTCATCTGTCTGAGACAACACCTTCCAGAAGTACTGGTAAGCTATAGACTGATACAGATAGATCTATTCTAACCCTGGTTTCAATCAATCAATAAATAAAATACATTTTATGTCTTTTAACAACAGCAGTTGTCACAAAGTGCTTCACAGATACCAGCCTAAAACCCCAGAGAGAAAGCAATGCAGAAGCACAGAAACTAGGAAAAACACCCTAGAAGGCAGGACATGGTTGGAATACTCGATCAGAAGGGGTCTGGGACTGGCCTCCCGAGTGGCGCAGCGGTCTAAGGCACTGCATCACAGTGCTAGAGGCGTCACTACAGACCCGGGTTTGATCCCAGGCTGTGACGCATCTGGCCGAGACCGGATGACCCATGAGGCGGCTCGCAAGTTAGTCCAGGTTAGGGGAGGGTTTGGCGTAGTCCTTGTCCCATCGTGCTCTAGCGACTCCATGCGGCGAGCCGGGCGCATGCACGCTGACTTTGGTCGCCAGCTGTACGGCGTTTCCTCCGACACACGGTTGCAGCTGGCTTCCGGGTTAACCAAGCAGTGTGTCAAGAAGCAGTGCGGCTTGGCTGGGTTGTGTTTCGGAGGACGCATGGCTCTCGACCTTCGCCTCTCTTGAGGAGTTGCAGCGATGAGACAAGACTCTAACTACCAATTGGATACCATGAAATTGGGGAGGAAAAAGAAGTCTGGAACAAGGTAGAACTGACTGAAGAGTGTTGGGTCACAAATCTTAACATTAGCTCATGCTAAAATGTCAACAGGAGGCTCAGACAGTGGAGATTGACAGCCCTGCACAATTATTTTTTAAATCTTCAACATAGAAAATGCTACTAAAAATAACCAATGATTCACCAAACTATATTTTGAAAGGGGAAGCAAAGTACTTTAAGCACATGTTTTTTGTTTTAGTCCACTAGCCGAAGATAATTGTATGGATTTTTTTTCTACTATTAATGTAAAATTAACAACTGTACAGAGACTCATGTGAAGGCCAAATTACAAAGGATGAATTTCTTGACACAATTAAAGGCTTTATGTATGTCTGAGAGAACTCCAGGGTTGGATGGCATACCAGTGGAAGTATACCACACTTTTAATATAGTCAGAAGACTATCGATGATACAATGGAGATAATATAAGATAAATACTGGAAACAATAGAACACTATAAAAAATAATCTGGGAAACCAGGCCTGGTATTCATAGCTGACTTTAAAAAGGATTTTGATTAAGTATGCCTGGAATTTATAAGCGATGAGATAAAGGATGAGACAAGATAGTAGCTACTAAACAATTGGATACCACAAAATTGGGGAGAAAAAGGGGTAAAATAAAAGGAATCTCAGATGACACGAAATAGAGGTTGAACAGGCTAGTAATAGGGGTTGCAACAATTTCGGCAGATCATTTTAGAAAGAAAGGGTCTAGATTGTCTCGCCCGGCTGATTTGTATGGGTCCAGATTTTGCAGCTCTTTCAGAACATCAGCTGACTGGATTTGACCCTGCCTATACCTAACAACCTGTTTTTTTTAAATGATATCATCAAAAAATATTCAAGTTTATCTGAAATGGCAAATCAGACAAAATTAAACAGGATTATTTATATAATGAAGATGAATTCGGAGGGCAGAAATGATTAAATATTGAAGGATTAGACCTCTTACTAAAAGCTTCAGTCATACAAACGTTATATTAAATCTAGACTGGTTCTCTAGCAAATTAGTAAGAATGTCTCACCCCATGTTCAAGAATGGCCTTTTTCCCTTTATTCAGATTACGATCTATTACTTTCGGATATTTTTAAATGAAATAATCTCCAAAATATTGCTATATTTAAAACAAGCCTTAGAAAGTTGGTTTCAATTTCAGTTTAATCCACCAGAAAAGACAGAACAAATAATAAAACAGATATTGTGGTTAAACTCAAATATACTAATAGATTAAAAAAAAAAAAAAACATTACAAAAAAAAGTATAATCTTTATAAATTATATCATAAATATGACTGGTGGAGTTAAGTCACACATGCAGTTTACAGAAATACATGGAAATCAAATCAAAATCAAATCAAATGTATTTATATAGCCCTTCGTACATCAGCTGATATCTCAAAGTGCTGTACAGAAACCCAGCCTAAAACCCCAAACAGCAAGCAATGCAGGTGTAGAAGCACGGTGGCTAGGAAAAACTCCCTAGAAAGGCCAAAACCTAGGAAGAAACCTAGAGAGGAACCAGGCTATGTGGGGTGGCCAGTCCTCTTCTGGCTGTGCCGGGTGGAGATTATAACAGAACATGGCCAAGATGTTCAAATGTTCATAAATGACCAGCATGGTCGTATAATAATAAGGCAGAACAGTTGAAACTGGAGCAGCAGCATGGTCAGATGGACTGGGGACAGCAAGGAGTCATCATGTCAGGTAGTCCTGGGGCATGGTCCTAGGGCTCAAATCAAATCAAATTTTTATTTGTCACATACACATGGTTAGCAGATGTTAATGCGAGTGTAGCGAAATGCTTGTGCTTCTAGTTCTGACAATGCAGTAATAACGAACAAGTAATCTAACTAACAATTCCAAAAAACTACTGTCTTATACACAGTGTAAGGGGATAAAGAATATGTACATAAGGATATATGAATGAGTGATGGTACAGAGCAGCATAGGCAAGATACAGTAGATGATATCGAGTACAGTATATACATATGAGATGAGTATGTAAACCAAGTCCTCCGAGAGAGAGAAGGAGAGAATTAGAGAACGCACACTTAGATTCACACAGGACACCGAATAGGACAGGAGAAGTCCTCCAGATATAACAAACTGACCCTAGCCCCCCGACACATTAACTACTGCAGCATAAATACTGGAGGCTGAGACAGGAGGGGTCAGGAGACACTGTGGACCCATCCGAGGACACCCCCGGACAGGGCCAAACAGGAAGGATATAACCCCACCCACTTTGCCAAAGCACAGCCCCCACACCACTAGAGGGATATCTTCAACCACCAACTTACCATCCTGAGACAGGGCCGATTATAGCCCACAAAGATCTCCGCCATGGCACAACCCAAGGGGGGCGCCAACCCAGACAGGATGACCACATCAGTGAATCAACCCACTCAGGTGACGCACCCCTTCCAGGGACGGCATGAGAGAGCCCCAGTAAGCCAGTGACTCAGCCCCTGTAATAGGGTTAGAGGCAGAGAATCCCAGTGGAAAGAGGGGAACCGGCCAGGCAGAGACAGCAAGGGCGGTTCGTTGCTCCAGAGCCTTTCCGTTCACCTTCCCACTCCTGGGCCAGACTACACTCAATCATATGACCCACTGAAGAGATGAGTCTTCAGTAAAGACTTAAAGGTTGAGACCGAGTTTGCGTCTCTGACATGGGTAGGCAGACCATTCCATAAAAATGGAGCTCTATAGGAGAAAGCCCTGCCTCCAGCTGTTTGCTTAGAAATTCTAGGGACAATTAGGAGGCCTGCGTCTTGTGACCGTAGTGTACGTGTAGGTATGTACGGCAGGACCAAATCAGAGAGATCGGTAGGAGCAAGCCCATGTAATGCTTTGTAGGTTAGCAGTAAAACCTTGAAATCAGCCCTTGCTTTGACAGGAAGCCAGTGTAGAGAGGCTAGCACTGGAGTAATATGATCAAATTTTTTGGTTCTAGTCAGGATTCTAATGTCTGCTGTACCCAGAATTACAATCAACTAATTGCAGCAAAATAACGGTGGATTCAAAACTTTAATTTTGTCTATTTAAATTAGTATAAAAAATTTGAATAAATAATTTTGTACATGTGTAGATTGTTTTTGGTCGCAGGTCCAGGATGGTTGGAGAAGTGCAACATTGACTTGGAACTAACTCAGCAGTTAGCACTACTGGGTGATTTGATAAATAATATAGTAATACTTTTAGCAATTTAAAAAAAAATCTTAAATATACAATCAGTAGAAACTATGACAATAAAGAAAGATTCAAAACTTTTGTGAAAAGTTGAAAAATATTTTGTGAACTTTATAGCACAGTTGAAAAATATATGGCAAGTAGAAATACAAAAGTGATGGTGTGAAGAGATTTTCTGAGAGGGGTTGTGTGGAGCTGAAGAATGGGATTAGAAACTACAAGATAACTAATGTAAAGTATACTTTGTCCGTGTATATAAGTTCAGAACTTTTGTGAAAAATAACAGCACAGTTGAAAAATATAAATAAAACTGGATGGACTTCAGAGATCGATGGGAGGGGTTCGTGGTAGCTGAAGGATGGGATTTAAAAATAAATAAAAAACACACGATAACTATTGTAAAATACATTGTGTCAAGTAAAATGTATATACAGTAGTATGTATAAACTGGAAGTAGAAGCCTAAGTGTTGTTGTCCATTAGTTTACTCCAATTAGAGGAGGAGTGGTAAAGTTAGGGGGAAATAATAAAGGAAAATATAAATATATTTTAATATATACAGTACCAGTCAATGTCTTCATTATTATTCTACAATGTAGAAAATAGTAAAAATAAAGAAAAACCCTTGAATGAGTAGGTGTCCAAACTTTTGACTGGTACTGTATATGTTTACAACAACAAAAATATACAGGGGGATTGGAAGTGATGCAGACAATTACATTGATAGAAGCTACAATCTGTCTGCACTGTTAAAGCTGATCTATACCCTAAAAGAAAGACAGCCCTGCACAATGCCGGAAAGAGCTGCAAGTCACACACAAACCCAACCAACTGTGATGCATGTAGTTGTGCTGTGGTCACAAAGACTGAAACGGCACCGTGTTTACCAGACAGCTGAAGCCCCAGGCTGCTGCAACCAACTTGGTTCAAACAAAAGCCTTCTTGTTTCTCTCCTAGTCTCTTTATCGGATACTTTTGTATACGGTGCATTCAGAAACCATTCGGACCCCTTGACTTTTTCCACATTTTGTTACGTTACAGCTGTATTCTAAAGTTTATGAAATAAAACATTTCCCTCATCAATCTACACACAATACCCCATAATGACATCACAATACCCCGTAATGACATCACAATACCCCGTAATGACATCACAATACCCCATAATGACATCACAATACCCCATAATGACATCACAATACCCCGTAATGACATCACAATACCCCGTAATGACATCACAATGACATCACAATACCCCGTAATGACATCACAATACCCCGTAATGACATCACAATACCCCGTAATGACAAAGCAAAAAACAAGTTATTAAACATTTTTGCAAATGTATATAAAAAAGAAACGTATTTACGTAAAAAATTCAGACCCTTGGCGATGAGACTCAGTTTAGCTCCGGTGCATTCTGTTTCTATTGATCATCCTTGAGATGTTTCGATTAACTTTATTGGAGTCCACCTGTGGTAAATTAAATTGATTGGGCATGATTTGGAAAGGCTCACACTTGTCTATTTAAGGTCCCACAGTAGACGGTGCATGTCAGAGCAAAAAAAACAACCAATGAGGTCGAAGTCCATATTTGCAAACATTTATTTATTTTTTTAACAGTTTTTGCTTTGTCATTATGGGGTATTGTGTGTAGATTGATGAGGGGAAAAAAACAAATGTGATACATTTTAGAATAAGGCTGTAACGTAACTAAATGTGGAAAAACAGTAATCCAACCCAGGCCTCTTTCTACAGCTTTGTCTCTGAAGATCAATGACGTCATTATTTGACCTTGTATTTTTCAAAGTTCCCAGTTGTTTTGAACACAGCATTAAACCACTGCGGAATTTACATTAATGTGTCGTACAGGGGAGGGGGGTCTGATTTAAACCACACAGCTGAATTAACACATCACACAGTGGAGGGGGGTCTGATTTAAACCACACAGCTGAATTAACATATCACGGAGGGGGGTCTGATTTAAACCACACAGCTGAATTAACATATCACGGAGGGGGGGTCTGATTTAAAACACACAGCTGAATTAACATATCAGGGAGGGGGGGTCTGATTTAAACCACACAGCTGAATTAACATATCACAGGGGAGGGGGGTCTGATTTAAACCACACAGCTGAATTAACATATCACACAGTGGATCTGATTTAAACCACACAGCTGAATTAACAGAGGGGGGGTCTGATTTAAACCACACAGCTGAATTAACACATCACACAGTGGATGGGGGTCTGATTTAAACCACACAGCTGAATTCAACACATCACACAGTGGAGGGGGGGTCTGATTTAAACCACACAGCTGAATTAACACAACACATCACACAGTGGAGTGGGGGGGTCTGATTTAAACCACACAGCTGAATTAACACATCACACAGTGGAGGGGGTCTGATTTAAACCACACAGCTGAATTAACATATCACACAGTGGAGGGGGTCTGATTTAAACCACACAGCTGAATTAACATATCACAGTGGAGGGGGGTCTGATTTAAACCACACAGCTGAATTAACATATCACGGTGGGGGGGGGTCTGATTTAAACCACACAGCTGAATTAACAGATCACACAGTGGAGGGGGTCTGATTTAAACCACACAGCTGAATTAACACATCACACAGTGGAGGGGGTCTGATTTAAATCACACAGCTGAATTAACACATCACACAGTGGTGGAGGGGGTCTGATTTAAACCACACAGCTGAATTAACATATCACGGAGGGGGGGGTCTGATTTAAAACACACAGCTGAATTAACATATCAGGGAGCTGAATTAACATATCACACAGGGGGGGGCATCTGATTTAAACCACACAGCTGAATTAACATATCACACAGTGGAGGTGGGGGTCTGATGTAAACCACACAGCTGAATTAACACATCACACAGTGGAGTTGGGGAGGGGGTCTGATTTAAACCACACAGCTGAATTAACATATCACACAGTGGAGTCTGATTTAAACCACACAGCTGAATTAACATATCACGGAGGGGGTCTGATTTAAACCACAC
Source organism: Oncorhynchus tshawytscha (assembly GCF_018296145.1). Taxonomy (NCBI): domain Eukaryota; kingdom Metazoa; phylum Chordata; class Actinopteri; order Salmoniformes; family Salmonidae; genus Oncorhynchus; species Oncorhynchus tshawytscha. The sequence goes on along the minus strand of NC_056431.1, from coordinate 73,699,309 downwards.
AGCTGAATTAACATATCACACAGTGGAGGGGGTCTGATTTAAACCACACAGCTGAATTAACATATCACACAGTGGAGGGGGGTCTGATTTAAACCACACAGCTGAATTAACATATCACAGTGGAGGGGGTCTGATTTAAACCACACAGCTGAATTAACATATCACAGTGGAGGGGGGGGTCTGATTTAAACCACACAGCTGAATTAACATATCACACAGTGGAGGGGGTCTGATTTAAACCACACAGCTGAATTAACATATCACACAGTGGAGGTGGGGGGGGTCTGATTTAAACCACACAGCTGAATTAACAGTGGGGGGTCTGATTTAAACCACACAGTGGAGGGGGTCTGATTTAAACCACACAGCTGAATTAACATATCACACAGTGGAGGTGGGGAAGGGGGTCTGATTTAAACCACACAGCTGAATTAACACATCACACAGTGGAGGGGGTCTGATTTAAACCACACAGCTGGATCACACAGTGGAGGGGGGGTCTGATTTAAACCACACAGCTGAATTAACACATCACACAGTGGAGGGGGTCTGATTTAAACCACACAGCTGAATTAACATATCACACAGTGGAGGGGGTCTGATTTAAACCACACAGCTGAATTAACACATCACACAGTGGAGCTGAATTAACACATCACACAGGGGGGGGTCTGATTTAAACCACACAGCTGAATTAACACATCACACAGTGGAGGGGGTCTGATTTAAACCACACAGCTGAATTAACACATCACACAGTGGAGGGGGGTCTGATTTAAACCACACAGCTGAATTAACATATCACACAGTGGAGGGGGTCTGATTTAAACCACACAGCTGAATTAACATATCACGGAGTGGGGGTCTGATTTAAACCACACAGCTGAATTAACATATTTAAACCACACAGCTGAATTAACACATGGAGTGGAGGGGGTCTGATTTAAACCACACAGCTGAATTAACATATCACACAGTGGAGGGGGTCTGATTTAAACCACACAGCTGAATTAACATATCACACAGTGGAGGGGGGTCTGATTTAAACCACACAGCTGAATTAACATATCACACAGTGGAGGGTTGATTTAAACCACACAGGAGGGGGTCTGATTTAAACCACACAGCTGAATTAACACATCACACAGTGGAGGTCTGGGGAATTAACAGATCACACAGTGGAGGGGGGTCTGATTGGGGTCTGATTTAAACCACACAGCTGAATTAACATATCACACAGTGGAGGGGGGAAGCTGAATAACATATCACACAGTGGAGGGGGGGGGGTCTGATTTAAACCACACAGCTGAATTAACATATCACACGGTGGAGGGGGGGGGGTCTGATTTAAACCACACAGCTGAATTAACACATCACACAGTGGAGGGGGTCTGATTTAAACCACACAGCTGAATTAACATATCACACAGTGGAGGGGGTCTGATTTAAACCACACAGCTGAATTAACATCACACAGTGGAGGGGGGTCTGATTTAAACCACACAGCTGAATTAACATATCACACAGTGGAGGGGGTCTGATTTAAACCACACAGCTGAATTAACATATAAACCACACAGCTGGAGGGGGTCTGATTTAAACCACACAGCTGAATTAACACATCACACAGTGGAGGGGGTCTGATTTAAACCACACAGCTGAATTAACACATCACACAGTGGAGGGGGTCTGATTTAAACCACACAGCTGAATTAACATATCACAGTGGAGGGGAAGGGGGGTCTGATTTAAACCACACAGCTGAATTAACACATCACACAGTGGAGGGGGTCTGATTTAAACCACACAGCTGAATTAACATATCACACAGTGGAGGGGGGGGTCTGATTTAAACCACACAGCTGAATTAACATCACACAGTGGAGGGGGTCTGATTTAAACCACACAGCTGAATTAACATATCACACAGTGGAGGGGGTCTGATTTAAACCACACAGCTGAATTAACATATCACACAGTGGAGGGGGGGTCTGATTTAAACCACACAGCTGAATTAACATAGTGGGGGGCGTCTGATTTAAACCACACAGCTGAATTAACATATCACGGAGGGGGGGGGGTCTGATTTAAACCACACAGCTGAATTAACACATCACACAGTGGAGGGGGGTTCTGATTTAAACCACACAGCTGAATTAACACATCACACAGTGGAGGGGGTTCTGATTTAAACCACACAGCTGAATTAACATATCACACAGTGGAGGGGGGTCTGATTTAAACCACACAGCTGAATTAACACATCACACAGGGGAGGGGTCTGATTTAAACCACACAGCTGAATTAACACATCACACAGTGGAGTTGGGGAGGGGAGGGGTCTGATTTAAACCACACAGCTGAATTAACATGTCACGGAGGGGCGTCTGATTTAAACCACACAGCTGAATTAACATGTCACGGAGTGGGGGGTGTCTGATTTAAACCACACAGCTGAATTAACATATCACACAGTGGAGGGGGTCTGATTTAAACCACACAGCTGAATTAACATATCACACAGTGGAGGGGGGGATTTAAACCACACAGCTGAATTAACATATCACGGAGGGGGGTCTGATTTAAACCACACAGCTGAATTAACACATCACACAGTGGAGGGGGTCTGATTTAAACCACACAGCTGAATTAACATATCACGGAGGGGGTCTGATTTAAACCACACAGCTGAATTAACACATCACACAGTGGGGGGGGTCTGATTTAAACCACACAGCTGAATTAACATATCACAGTGGAGGGGGTCTGATTTAAACCACACAGCTGAATTAACATATCACACAGTGGAGGGGGGGTCTGATTTAAACCACACAGCTGAATTAACATATCACACAGTGGAGGGGGTCTGATTTAAACCACACAGCTGAATTAACATATCACACAGTGGAGTGGGGGGGTCTGATTTAAACCACACAGCTGAATTAACACATCACACAGTGGAGGGGGGGTCTGATTTAAACCACACAGCTGAATTAACATATCACACAGGGGGGGCGTCTGATTTAAACCACACAGCTGAATTAACATATCACACAGTGGGGGTCTGATTTAAACCACACAGCTGAATTAACACATCACACAGTGGAGGGGGCCTGATTTAAACCACACAGCTGAATTAACACATCACACAGTGGAGGGGGTCTGATTTAAACCACACAGCTGAATTAACACATCACACAGTGGAGGGGGGTCTGATTTAAACCACACAGCTGAATTAACATATCACGGGAGGGGGGTCTGATTTAAACCACACAGCTGAATTAACACATCACGGAGGGGGGGTCTGATTTAAACCACACAGCTGAATTAACATATCACACAGTGGAGGGGGATCTGATTTAAACCACACAGCTGAATAACATATCACACAGTGGAGGGGTGGGTCTGATTTAAACCACACAGCTGAATTAACACATCACACAGTGGAGGGGGGGTCTGATTTAAACCACACAGCTGAATTAACACATCTGATTTAAACCACACAGCACACTCACGGAGGGGGGTCTGATTTAAACCACACAGCTGAATTAACATATCACACAGTGGAGGGGGGGTCTGATTTAAACCACACAGCTGAATTAACACATCACACAGTGGAGGGGGTTCTGATTTAAACCACACAGCTGAATTAACATATCACACAGTGGAGGTGGGGAGGGGGTCTGATTTAAACCACACAGCTGAATTAACATATCACGGAGGTGGGGGGAGTCTGATTTAAACCACACAGCTGAATTAACACATCACACAGTGGAGGGGGTCTGATTTAAACCACACAGCTGAATTAACATATCACGGAGTGGGGGGTCTGATTTAAACCACACAGCTGAATTAACATATCACACAGTGGAGGGGGTCTGATTTAAACCACACAGCTGAATTAACATATCACACAGTGGAGGGGGTCTGATTTAAACCACACAGCTGAATTAACATCACACAGTGGAGGGGGTCTGATTTAAACCACACAGCTGAATTAACATATCACGGAGGGGGGCGTCTGATTTAAACCACACAGCTGAATTAACATATCACACAGTGGAGGAGGGGGTCTGATTTAAACCACACAGCTGAATTAACACATCACACAGTGGAGGGGGTCTGATTTAAACCACACAGCTGAATTAACACATCACACAGTGGAGGGGGGTCTGATTTAAACCACACAGCTGAATTAACACATCACACAGTGGAGGGGGTCTGATTTAAACCACACAGCTGAATTAACATATCACACAGTGGAGGGGGTCTGATTTAAACCACACAGCTGAATTAACATATCACGGAGTGGGGGGGGGGTCTGATTTAAACCACACAGCTGAATTAACACATCACACAGTGGAGGGGGGTCTGATTTAAACCACACAGCTGAATTAACACATCACACAGTGGAGGGGGATCTGATTTAAACCACACAACTGAATTAACACATCACACAGTGGAGGGGGGTCTGATTTAAACCACACAGCTGAATTAACATGTCACGGAGGGGGGGCGTCTGATTTAAACCACACAGCTGAATTAACATATCACACACTGGAGGGGGTCTGATTTAAACCACACAACTGAATTAACATATCACACAGTGGAGGGGGTCTGATTTAAACCACACAACTGAATTAACATATCACACACTGGAGGGGGGGTTCTGATTTAAACCACACAGCTGAATTAACACATCACACAGTGGAGGGGGTCTGATTTAAACCACACAGCTGAATTAACACATCACGGAGGGGGTCTAATTTAAACCACACAGCTGAATTAACACATCACGGAGGGGGGGTCTGATTTAAACCACACAGCTGAATTAACATATCACACAGTGGAGGGGGTCTGATTTAAACCACACAGCTGAATTAACACATCACACAGTGGAGGGGGGTCTGATTTAAACCACACAGCTGAATTAACACATCACACAGTGGAGGGGGTCTGATTTAAACCACACAACTGAATTAACACATCACACAGTGGAGGAGGGGGTCTGATTTAAACCACACAGCTGAATTAACACATCACACAGTGGAGGAGGGGGTCTGATTTAAACCACACAGCTGAATTAACATATCACACAGTGGAGGTGGGGAAGGGGGGTCTGATTTAAACCACACAGCTGAATTAACATATCACGGAGGGGGTCTGATTTAAACCACACAGCTGAATTAACACATCACGGAGGGGGTCTGATTTAAACCACACAGCTGAATTAACATATCACACAGTGGAGGGGGTCTGATTTAAACCACACAACTGAATAACATATCACACAGTGGAGGGGGTCTGATTTAAACCACACAGCTGAATTAACAGATCACGGAGGGGGGTCTGATTTAAACCACACAGCTGAATTAACACATCACGGAGGGGGGTCTGATTTAAACCACACAGCTGAATTTACATATCACACAGTGGAGGGGGTCTGATTTAAACCACACAGCTGAATTAACATATCACGGAGTGGGGTCTGATTTAAACCACACAACTGAATTAACACATCACACAGTGGAGGGGGTCTGATTTAAACCACACAGCTGAATTAACATATCACGGAGTGGGGGGGGTCTGATTTAAACCACACAGCTGAATTAACACATCACACAGTGGAGGGGGGGTCTGATTTAAACCACACAGCTGAATTAACATATCACACAGTGGAGGGGGGTCTGATTTAAACCACACAGCTGAATTAACATATCACACAGTTGAGGGGGGTCTGATTTAAACCACACAACTGAATTAACACATCACACAGTGGAGGGGGTCTGATTTAAACCGCACAGCTGAATTAACATATCACGGAGGGGGGCGTCTGATTTAAACCACACAGCTGAATTAACATATCACACAGTGGAGGGGGTCTGATTTAAACCACACAGCTGAATTAACACATCACACAGTGGAGGGGCCTGATTTAAACCACACAGCTGAATTAACACATCACACAGTGGAGGGGGGGGTCTGATTTAAACCACACAGCTGAATTAACACATCACACAGTGGAGGGGGATCTGATTTAAACCACACAGCTGAATTAACATATCACGGAGGGGGGTCTGATTTAAACCACACAGCTGAATTAACACATCACGGGGGGTCTGATTTAAACCACACAGCTGAATTAACACATCACGGAGGGGGGTCTGATTTAAACCACACAGCTGAATTAACATATCACACAGTGGAGGGGGGTCTGATTTAAACCACACAGCTGAATTAACACATCACACAGTGGAGGGGGTTCTGATTTAAACCACACAGCTGAATTAACATATCACACAGTGGAGGTGGGGAGGGGGTCTGATTTAAACCACACAGCTGAATTAACATATCACGGAGGTGGGGGGAGTCTGATTTAAACCACACAGCTGAATTAACACATCACACAGTGGAGGGGGTCTGATTTAAACCACACAGCTGTATTAACATATCACGGAGGGGGTCTGATTTAAACCACACAGCTGAATTAACACATCACACAGTGGAGGGGGGTCTGATTTAAACCACACAGCTGAATTAACATATCACACAGTGGAGGGGGTCTGATTTAAACCACACAGCTGAATTAACATATCACACAGTTGAGGGGGGTCTGATTTAAACCACACAACTGAATTAACACATCACACAGTGGGGGGGGGTCTGATTTAAACCACACAGCTGAATTAACATATCACGGAGGGGGCGTCTGATTTAAACCACACAGCTGAATTAACATATCACACAGTGGAGGAGGGGGGTCTGATTTAAACCACACAGCTGAATTAACACATCACACAGTGGAGGGGGTCTGATTTAAACCACACAGCTGAATTAACATATCACACAGGGAGGGGGTCTGATTTAAACCACACAACTGAATTAACACATCACACAGTGGATGGGGGTCTGATTTAAACCACACAGCTGAATTAACACATCACACAGTGGAGGGGGGTCTGATTTAAACCACACAGCTGAATTAACACATCACACAGTGGAGGGGGTCTGATTTAAACCACACAGCTGAATTAACACATCACACAGTGGGGGGGGGGTCTGATTTAAACCACACAGCTGAATTAACATATCGCACAGTGGAGGGGGTCTGATTTAAACCACACAGCTGAGGGGGGTCTGATTTAAACCACACAGCTGAATTAATACATCACGGAGGGGGTCTGATTTAAACCACACAGCTGAATTAACAGATCACACAGTGGAGGGGGGGTCTGATTTAAACCACACAGCTGAATTAACACATCACACAGTGGAGGGGGGGTCTGATTTAAATCACACAGCTGAATTAACACATCACACAGTGGAGGGGGGGTCTGATTTAAACCACACAGCTGAATTAACATATCACGGAGGGGGTCTGATTTAAAACACACAGCTGAATTAACATATCAGGGAGGGGGCATCTGATTTAAACCACACAGCTGAATTAACATATCACACAGTGGAGGTGGGGGTCTGATGTAAACCACACAGCTGAATTAACACATCACACAGTGGAGTTGGGGAGGGGGGTCTGATTTAAACCACACAGCTGAATTAACATATCACGCAGTGGAGTTGGGGAGGGGGTCTGATTTAAACCACACAGCTGAATTAACATATCACGGAGGGGGTCTGATTTAAACCACACAGCTGAATTAACATATCACACAGTGGAGGGGGTCTGATTTAAACCACACAGCTGAATTAACATATCACGGAGGGGGTCTGATTTAAACCACACAGCTGAATTAACATATCGCACAGTGGAGGGGGGTCTGATTTAAACCACACAGCTGAATTAACATATCACGGAGGGGGTCTGATTTAAACCACACAGCTGAATTAACACATGACACAGTGGAGGTGGGGAAGGGGGTCTGATTTAAACCACACAGCTGAAGTAACATATCACACAGTGGAGGTGGGGAAGGGGGTCTGATTTAAACCACACAGCTGAAGTAACAGATCACACAGTGGAGGGGGTCTGATTTAAATCACACAGCTGAATTAACACATCACACAGTGGAGGGGGTCTGATTTAAACCACACAGCTGAATAACATAACGGGGGGTCTGATAAAACACACAGCTGAATTAACATATCAGGGAGGGGGGTCTGATTTAAACCACACAGCTGAATTAACATATCACACAGTGGAGGTGGGGGTCTGATTTAAACCACACAGCTGAATTAACACATCACACAGTGGGGAGGGGGGTCTGATTTAAACCACACAGCTGAATTAACATATCACGCAGTGGAGTTGGGGAGGGGGTCTGATTTAAACCACACAGCTGAATTAACATATCACGGAGGGGGGTCTGATTTAAACCACACAGCTGAATTAACATATCACACAGTGGAGGGGGTCTGATTTAAACCACACAGCTGAATTAACATATCACGGAGTGGGGGGGGGTCTGATTTAAACCACACAGCTGAATTAACATATCACACAGTGGAGGGGGTCTGATTTAAACCACACAGCTGAATTAACATATCACGGAGTGGGGGGGTCTGATTTAAACCACACAGCTGAATTAACACATGACACAGGGGGGTCTGATTTAAACCACACAGCTGAAGTAACATATCACACAGTGGAGGTGGGGAAGGGGGTCTGATTTAAACCACACAGCTGAAGTAACAGATCACACAGTGGAGGGGGTCTGATTTAAACCACACAGCTGAATTAACAGATCACACAGTGGAGGGGGGTCTGATTTAAACCACACAGCTGAATTAACATATCACACAGTGGAGGGGGGGTCTGATTTAAACCACACAGCTGAATTAACATATCACGGAGGGGGGTCTGATTTAAACCACACAGCTGAATTAACATATCACACAGTGGGGGTCTGATTTAAACCACACAGCTGAATTAACATATCACACAACAGTGGAGGGGGGTCTGATTTAAACCACACAGCTGAATTAACATATCACACAGTGGGGGGGGTCTGATTTAAACCACACAGCTGAATTAACATATCACGGAGGGGGTCTGATTTAAACCACACAGCTGAATTAACATATCACACAGTGGAGGGTTGGGGGTCTGATTTAAACCACACAGCTGAATTAACATATCACACAGTGGGGGAGGGGGTCTGATTTAAACCACACAGCTGAATTAACATATCACACAGTGGAGGGGGTCTGATTTAAATCACACAGCTGAATTAACATATCACGGAGGGGGTCTGATTTAAACCACACAGCTGAATTAACACATCACACAGTGGAGGGGGTCTGATTTAAACCACACAGCTGAATTAACATATCACACAGTGGAGGTGGGGAAGGGGGGGGTCTGATTTAAACCACACAGCTGAATTAACATATCACGGAGGGGGTCTGATTTAAACCACACAGCTGAATTAATACATCACGGAGGGGGTCTGATTTAAACCACACAGCTGAATTAACATATCACGGGGGGGTCTGATTTAAACCACACAGCTGAATTAATACATCACGGAGGGGGTCTGATTTAAACCACACAGCTGAATTAACATATCACACAGTGGAGGGGGGTCTGATTTAAACCACACAGCTGAATTAACACATCACACAGTGGAGGGGGGCCTGATTTAAACCACACAGCTGAATTAACACATCACACAGTGGAGGGGGTCTGATTTAAACCACACAGCTGAATTAACACATCACACAGTGGAGGGGGTCTGATTTAAACCACACAGCTGAATTAACACATCACACAGTGGAGGGGGGTCTGATTTAAACCACACAGCTGAATTAACACATCACACAGTGGAGGGGGGTCTGATTTAAACCACACAGCTGAATTAACTTATCACACAGTGGAGGGGGGTTCTGATTTAAACCACACAGCTGAATAACATATCACACAGTGGAGGGGTGGGTCTGATTTAAACCACACAACTGAATTAACACATCACACAGTGGAGGGGGTCTGATTTAAACCACACAGCTGAATTAACACATCACACAGTGGAGGGGGGTTCTGATTTAAACCACACAGCTGAATTAACATATCACACAGTGGAGGTGGGGAAGGGGGTCTGATTTAAACCACACAGCTGAATTAACACATCACGGAGGGGGTCTGATTTAAACCACACAGCTGAATTAACATATCACACAGTGGAGGGGGGATCTGATTTAAACCACACAGCTGAATTAACACATCACACAGTGGAGGGGGGGTCTGATTTAAACCACACAGCTGAATTAACAGATCACACAGTGGAGGGGGTCTGATTTAAACCACACAGCTGAATTAACATATCACGGAGGGGGTCTGATTTAAACCACACAGCTGAATTAACATATCACACAGTGGAGGTGGGGGGTCTGATTTAAACCACACAGCTGAATTAACACATCACACAGTGGAGGGGGGTCTGATTTAAACCACACAGCTGAATTAACACATCACACAGTGGAGGGGGGTCTGATTTAAACCACACAGCTGAATTAACACATCACACAGTGGGGGGGGTCTGATTTAAACCACACAGCTGAATTAACACATCACACAGTGGAGGGGGTCTGATTTAAACCACACAGCTGAATTAACACATCACGGAGGGGGTCTGATTTAAACCACACAGCTGAATTAACATATCACGGAGGGGGTCTGATTTAAACCACACAGCTGAATTAACACATCACGGAGTGGGGGGGGGTCTGATTTAAACCACACAGCTGAATTAACATATCACACAGTGGGGGGATCTGATTTAAACCACACAGCTGAATAACATATCACACAGTGGAGGGGAGGGGTCTGATTTAAACCACACAGCTGAATTAACACATCACACAGTGGAGGGGAGGGGTCTGATTTAAACCACACAGCTGAATTAACACATCACACAGTGGAGGGGGAAGGGGGGTCTGATTTAAACCACACAACTGAATTAACATATCACACAGTGGAGGTGGGGAAGGGGGGTCTGATTTAAACCACACAGCTGAATTAACATATCACGGAGGGGGTCTGATTTAAACCACACAGCTGAATTAACACATCACGGAGGGGGTCTGATTTAAACCACACAGCTGAATTAACATATCACACAGTGGAGGGGGTCTGATTTAAACCACACAGCTGAATTAACAGATCACACAGTGGAGGGGGGGTCTGATTTAAACCACACAGCTGAATTAACATATCACGGAGGGGGGTCTGATTTAAACCACACAGCTGAATTAACATATCACACAGTGGAGGGGGTCTGATTTAAACCACACAGCTGAATTAACACATCACACAGTGGAGGGGGGGTCTGATTTAAACCACACAGCTGAATTAACACATCACACAGGGGAGGGGGGTCTGATTTAAACCACACACTGAATTAACACATCACACAGTGGATGGGGGGTCTGATTTAAACCACACAGCTGAATTAACACATCACACAGTGGAGGGGGGTCTGATTTAAACCACACAGCTGAATTAACACATCACACAGTGGAGGGGGGTCTGATTTAAACCACAGCTGAATTAACATATCACACAGTGGAGGGGGGGTCTGATTTAAACCACACAGCTGAATTAACATATCACGGAGGGGGTCTGATTTAAACCACACAGCTGAATTAATACATCACGGAGGGGGTCTGATTTAAACCACACAGCTGAATTAACAGATCACACAGTGGAGGGGGGTCTGATTTAAACCACACAGCTGAATTTATCACACAGTGGAGGGGGGTCTGATTTAAATCACACAGCTGAATTAACACATCACACAGTGGAGGGGGGGGTCTGATTTAAACCACACAGCTGAATTAACATATCACGGAGGGGGTCTGATTTAAAACACACAGCTGAATTAACATATCAGGGAGTGGGGGGCATCTGATTTAAACCACACAGCTGAATTAACATATCACACAGTGGAGGTGGGGGTCTGATTAAACCACACAGCTGAATTAACACATCACACAGTGGAGTTGGGGAGGGGGGGTCTGATTTAAACCACACAGCTGAATTAACATATCACGCAGTGGAGTTGGGGGGGGGGGTCTGATTTAAACCACACAGCTGAATTAACATATCACGGAGGGGGGTCTGATTTAAACCACACAGCTGAATTAACATATCACACAGTGGAGGGGGGGGGTCTGATTTAAACCACACAGCTGAATTAACATATCACGGGAGGGGGTCTGATTTAAACCACACAGCTGAATTAACATATCGCACAGTGGAGGGGGGGTCTGATTTAAACCACACAGCTGAATTAACATATCACGGAGTGGGGGGGGTCTGATTTAAACCACACAGCTGAATTAACACATGACACAGTGGAGGTGGGGAAGGGGGGTCTGATTTAAACCACACAGCTGAATTAACATATCACACAGTGGAGGTGGGGAAGGGGGTCTGATTTAAACCACACAGCTGAAGTAACAGATCACACAGTGGAGGGGGGTCTGATTTAAACCACACAGCTGAATTAACAGATCACACAGTGGAGGGGGGGGTCTGATTTAAACCACACAGCTGAATTAACATATCACACAGTGGAGGGGGGGTCTGATTTAAACCACACAGCTGAATTAACATATCACGGAGGGGGTCTGATTTAAACCACACAGCTGAATTAACATATCACACAGTGGGGGGGGGTCTGATTTAAACCACACAGCTGAATTAACATATCACACACAGTGGGAGGGGGGTCTGATTTAAACCACACAGCTGAATTAACATATCACACAGTGGAGGGGGGTCTGATTTAAACCACACAGCTGAATTAACATATCACGGAGGGGGTCTGATTTAAACCACACAGCTGAATTAACATATCACACAGTGGAGGGGGGGTCTGATTTAAACCACACAGCTGAATTAACATATCACACAGTGGGGGGGGGCCTGATTTAAACCACACAGCTGAATTAACATATCACACAGTGGAGGGGGGTCTGATTTAAATCACACAGCTGAATTAACATATCACGGAGGGGGTCTGATTTAAACCACACAGCTGAATTAACACATCACACAGTGGAGGGGGGTCTGATTTAAACCACACAGCTGAATTAACATATCACACAGTGGAGGTGGGGAAGGGGGGTCTGATTTAAACCACACAGCTGAATTAACATATCACGGAGGGGGGTCTGATTTAAACCACACAGCTGAATTAATACATCACGGAGGGGGGGGTCTGATTTAAACCACACAGCTGAATTAACATATCACGGAGGGGGTCTGATTTAAACCACACAGCTGAATTAATATATCACACAGTGGAGGGGGTCTGATTTAAATCACACAGCTGAATTAACATATCACGGGGGGGTCTGATTTAAACCACACAGCTGAATTAACACATCACACAGTGGAGGGGGTCTGATTTAAACCACACAGCTGAATTAACATATCACACAGTGGAGGTGGGGGAAGGGGGGTCTGATTTAAACCACACAGCTGAATTAACATATGGAGGGGGTCTGATTTAAACCACACAGCTGAATTAATACATCACGGAGGGGGGTCTGATTTAAACCACACAGCTGAATTAACATATCACGGAGGGGGGTCTGATTTAAACCACACAGCTGAATTAATACATCACGGAGGGGGGTCTGATTTAAACCACACAGCTGAATTAACATATCACACAGTGGAGGTGGGGGTCTGATGTAAACCACACAGCTGAATTAACACATCACACAGTGGAGTTGGGGAGGGGGTCTGATTTAAACCACACAGCTGAATTAACATATCACGCAGTGGAGTTGGGGAGGGGGGGTCTGATTTAAACCACACAGCTGAATTAACATATCACGGAGGGGGGGTCTGATTTAAACCACACAGCTGAATTAACATATCACACAGTGGAGGGGGTCTGATTTAAACCACACAGCTGAATTAACATATCACGGAGTGGAGGGGGGTCTGATTTAAACCACACAGCTGAATTAACATATCGCACAGTGGAGGGGGTCTGATTTAAACCACACAGCTGAATTAACATATCACGGAGGGGGGGGTCTGATTTAAACCACACAGCTGAATTAACACATGACACAGTGGAGGTGGGGAAGGGGGTCTGATTTAAACCACACAGCTGAAGTAACATATCACACAGTGGAGGGGGGGAAGGGGGTCTGATTTAAACCACACAGCTGAAGTAACAGATCACACAGTGGAGGGGGTCTGATTTAAACCACACAGCTGAATTAACAGATCACACAGTGGAGGGGGGGTCTGATTTAAACCACACAGCTGAATTAACATATCACACAGTGGAGGGGGGTCTGATTTAAACCACACAGCTGAATTAACATATCACGGAGGGGGTCTGATTTAAACCACACAGCTGAATTAACATATCACACAGTGGGGGGTCTGATTTAAACCACACAGCTGAATTAACATATCACACAACAGTGGAGGGGGGGTCTGATTTAAACCACACAGCTGAATTAACATATCACACAGTGGGGGGGGGTCTGATTTAAACCACACAGCTGAATTAACATATCACGGAGGGGGGTCTGATTTAAACCACACAGCTGAATTAACATATCACACAGTGGAGGGTTGGGGGGTCTGATTTAAACCACACAGCTGAATTAACATATCACACAGTGGGGGGGGGTCTGATTTAAACCACACAGCTGAATTAACATATCACACAGTGGAGGGGGTCTGATTTAAATCACACAGCTGAATTAACATATCACGGAGGGGGGTCTGATTTAAACCACACAGCTGAATTAACACATCACACAGTGGAGGGGGGGGGTCTGATTTAAACCACACAGCTGAATTAACATATCACACAGTGGGGAAGGGGGGTCTGATTTAAACCACACAGCTGAATTAACATATCACGGAGTTGGGGGGTCTGATTTAAACCACACAGCTGAATTTACATCACGGAATTTAAACCACACAGCTGAATTAACATATCACGGAGGGGGGTCTGATTTAAACCACACAGCTGAATTAACATATCACACGGGGGGGTCTGATTTAAATCACACAGCTGAATTAACATATCACGGAGGGGGTCTGATTTAAACCACACAGCTGAATTAACACATCACACAGTGGAGGGGGTCTGATTTAAACCACACAGCTGAATTAACATATCACACAGTGGAGGGGGTCTGATTTAAACCACACAGCTGAATTAACATATCACGGAGGGGGTCTGATTTAAACCACACAGCTGAATTAATACATCACGGAGGGGGGGGTCTGATTTAAACCACACAGCTGAATTAACATATCACGGAGGGGGTCTGATTTAAACCACACAGCTGAATTAACACATCACGGAGGGGGGTCTGATTTAAACCACACAGCTGAATTAACATATCACACAGTGGAGGGGGGGTCTGATTTAAACCACACAGCTGAATTAACACATCACACAGTGGAGGGGGGTCTGATTTAAACCACACAGCTGAATTAACACATCACACAGTGGAGGGGGTCTGATTTAAACCACACAGCTGAATTAACACATCACACAGTGGAGGGGGTCTGATTTAAACCACACAGCTGAATTAACACATCACACAGTGGAGGGGGGTCTGATTTAAACCACACAGCTGAATTAACACATCACACAGTGGAGGGGGGTCTGATTTAAACCACACAGCTGAATTAACTTATCACACAGTGGAGGGGGGTTCTGATTTAAACCACACAGCTGAATAACATATCACACAGTGGAGGGGTGGGTCTGATTTAAACCACACAACTGAATTAACACATCACACAGTGGAGGGGGTCTGATTTAAACCACACAGCTGAATTAACACATCACACAGTGGAGGGGGGGGTTCTGATTTAAACCACACAGCTGAATTAACATATCACACAGTGGAGGTGGGGAAGGGGGTCTGATTTAAACCACACAGCTGAATTAACACATCACGGAGGGGGTCTGATTTAAACCACACAGCTGAATTAACATATCACACAGTGGAGGGGGGTCTGATTTAAACCACACAGCTGAATTAACACATCACACAGTGGAGGGGGTCTGATTTAAACCACACAGCTGAATTAACATATCACACAGTGGAGGGGGGTCTGATTTAAACCACACAGCTGAATTAACATATCACGGAGGGGGTCTGATTTAAACCACACAGCTGAATTAACATATCACACAGTGGAGGTGGGGGGGTCTGATTTAAACCACACAGCTGAATTAACACATCACACAGTGGAGGGGGGTCTGATTTAAACCACACAGCTGAATTAACACATCACACAGTGGAGGGGGGTCTGATTTAAACCACACAGCTGAATTAACATATCACACAGTGGGGGGGGTCTGATTTAAACCACACAGCTGAATTAACAATCACACACAGTGGAGGGAGGGGGTCTGATTTAAACCACACAGCTGAATTAACATATCACACAGTGGGAGGGGGGGGTCTGATTTAAACCACACAGCTGAATTAACATATCACGGAGGGGGTCTGATTTAAACCACACAGCTGAATTAACATATCACACAGTGGAGGGTTGGGGGTCTGATTTAAACCACACAGCTGAATTAACATATCACACAGTGGAGGGGGTCTGATTTAAACCACACAGCTGAATTAACATATCACACAGTGGGGGGGGTCTGATTTAAACACACAGCTGAATTAACATATGAGGGGGTCTGATTTAAACCACACAGCTGAATTAACACATCACACAGTGGAGGGGGTCTGATTTAAACCACACAGCTGAATTAACATATCACACAGTGGAGGTGGGGAAGGGGGGTCTGATTTAAACCACACAGCTGAATTAACATATCACGGAGGGGGTCTGATTTAAACCACACAGCTGAATTAATACATCACGGAGGGGGTCTGATTTAAACCACACAGCTGAATTAACATATCACGGAGGGGGGTCTGATTTAAACCACACAGCTGAATTAACATATCACACAGTGGAGGGGGTCTGATTTAAACCACACAGCTGAATTAACATATCACACAGTGGAGGGGGGTCTGATTTAAACCACACAGCTGAATTAACACATCACACAGTGGAGGGGGCCTGATTTAAACCACACAGCTGAATTAACACATCACACAGTGGAGGGGGGGTCTGATTTAAACCACACAGCTGAATTAACACATCACACAGTGGAGGGGGTCTGATTTAAACCACACAGCTGAATTAACACATCACACAGTGGAGGGGGTCTGATTTAAACCACACAGCTGAATTAACACATCACACAGTGGAGGGGGGTCTGATTTAAAACACAGCTGAATTAACATCACACAGTGGAGGGGGTTCTGAAGCTTAACACATCACACAGTGGAGGGGGGGTCTGATTTAAACCACACAGCTGAATTAACACATCACACAGTGGAGGGGGGTCTGATTTAAACCACACAGCTGAATTAACACATCACACAGTGGAGGGGGGTCTGATTTAAACCACACAGCTGAATTAACATATCACACAGTGGAGGTGGGGAAGGGGGTCTGATTTAAACCACACAGCTGAATTAACACATCACGGAGGGGGTCTGATTTAAACCACACAGCTGAATTAACATATCACACAGTGGAGGGGGGTCTGATTTAAACCACACAGCTGAATTAACACATCACACAGTGGAGGGGGGGGTCTGATTTAAACCACACAGCTGAATTAACATCACACAGTGGAGGGGGGGGATTTAAACCACACAGCTGGGGGGGGTCTGATTTAAACCACACAGCTGAATTAACATATCACACAGTGGAGGGGGGGGTCTGATTTAAACCACACAGCTGAATTAACACATCACACAGTGGAGGGGGTCTGATTTAAACCACACAGCTGAATTAACACATCACACAGTGGAGGGGGTCTGATTTAAACCACACAGCTGAATTAACATATCACACAGTGGAGGGGGTCTGATTTAAACCACACAGCTGAATTAACACATCACACAGTGGAGGGGGTCTGATTTAAACCACACAGCTGAATTAACAGCTGAATCACACAGTGGAGGGGGGTCTGATTTAAACCACACAGCTGAATTAACATATCACGGAGGGGGGGTCTGATTTAAACCACACAGCTGAATTAACATATCACACAGTGGAGGGGGGTCTGATTTAAACCACACAGCTGAATTAACATATCACACAGTGGGGGGGTCTGATTTAAACCACACAGCTGAATTAACACATCACACAGTGGAGGGGGGGTCTGATTTAAACCACACAGCTGAATTAACACATCACACAGTGGAGGGGGGTCTGATTTAAACCACACAGCTGAATTAACATATCACACAGTGGAGTGGGGAGGGGGTCTGATTTAAACCACACAGCTGAATTAACATATCACGGAGGGGTCTGATTTAAACCACACAGCTGAATTAACACATCACGGAGTGGGGGGGTCTGATTTAAACCACACAGCTGAATTAACATATCACACAGTGGGAGGGGGTCTGATTTAAACCACACAGCTGAATTAACAGATCACACAGTGGAGGGGGGTCTGATTTAAACCACACAGCTGAATTAACAGATCACACAGTGGAGGGGGTCTGATTTAAACCACACAGCTGAATTAACACATCACACAGTGGAGGGGGGTCTGATTTAAACCACACAGCTGAATTAACACATCACACAGTGGAGGGGGTCTGATTTAAACCACACAGCTGAATTAACACATCACACAGTGGAGGGGGGTCTGATTTAAACCACACAGCTGAATTAACATATCACGGAGGGGGGTCTGATTTAAACCACACAGCTGAATTAACACATCACACAGTGGAGGGGGTCTGATTTAAACCACACAGCTGAATTAACATATCACACAGTGGAGGGGGTCTGATTTAAACCACACAGCTGAATTAAACATCACACAGTGGAGGGGGGTCTGATTTAAACCACACAGCTGAATTAACATATCACACAGTGGAGGGGGTCTGATTTAAACCACACAGCTGAATTAACAGATCACACAGTGGAGGGGGGGTCTGATTTAAACCACACAGCTGAATTAACAGTGGGGGGGGCGTCTGATTTAAACCACACAGCTGAATTAACATATCACGGAGTGGGGGGGTCTGATTTAAACCACACAGCTGAATTAACACATCACACAGTGGAGGGGTTCTGATTTAAACCACACAGCTGAATTAACACATCACACAGTGGAGGGGGGTTCTGATTTAAACCACACAGCTGAATTAACATATCACACAGTGGAGGGGGTCTGATTTAAACCACACAGCTGAATTAACACATCACGGAGGGGGTCTGATTTAAACCACACAGCTGAATTAACACATCACACAGTTGGGGAGGGGGGGTCTGATTTAAAACACAGCTGAATTAACATGTCACTGAATTTAAACACATCAGCTGAATTAACATGTCACGGAGGGGGGTCTGATTTAAACCACACAGCTGAATTAACACATCACACAGTGGAGGGGGTCTGATTTAAACCACACAGCTGAATTAACATATCACACAGTGGAGGGGGTCTGATTTAAACCACAGCTGAATTAACATATCACGGAGGGGGGGTCTGATTTAAACCACACAACTGAATTAACACATCACACAGTGGAGGGGGTCTGATTTAAACCACACAGCTGAATTAACATATCACGGACAGTGGGGGTCTGATTTAAACCACACAGCTGAATTAACACATCACACAGTGGAGGGGGTCTGATTTAAACCACACAGCTGAATTAACATATCACACAGTGGAGGGGGTCTGATTTAAACCACACAGCTGAATTAACATATCACACAGTTGGAGGGGGTCTGATTTAAACCACACAACTGAATTAACACATCACACAGTGGAGGGGGTCTGATTTAAACCGCACAGCTGAATTAACATATCACGGAGTGGGGGGGGTCTGATTTAAACCACACAGCTGAATTAACATATCACACAGTGGAGGGGGGGGTCTGATTTAAACCACACAGCTGAATTAACACATCACACAGTGGAGGGGGCCTGATTTAAACCACACAGCTGAATTAACACATCACACAGTGGAGGGGGAGGGGGTCTGATTTAAACCACACAGCTGAATTAACACATCACACAGTGGAGGGGGGATCTGATTTAAACCACACAGCTGAATTAACATATCACGGAGGGGGTCTGATTTAAACCACACAGCTGAATTAACACATCACACAGTGGAGGGGGGGGGTCTGATTTAAACCACACAGCTGAATTAACATATCACACAGTGGGGGGGGATCTGATTTAAACCACACAGCTGAATTAACATATCACACAGTGGAGGGGGGGGTCTGATTTAAACCACACAGCTGAATTAACACATCACACAGTGGAGGGGGAGGGGGTCTGATTTAAACCACACAGCTGAATTAACACATCACGGAGGGGGGTCTGATTTAAAACACAGCACAGCTGAATTTAAGCTGAATTAACATATCACACAGTGGAGGGGGTCTGATTTAAACCACACAGCTGAATTAACACATCACACAGTGGAGGGGGGTTCTGATTTAAACCACACAGCTGAATTAACATATCACACAGTGGAGGTGGGGGGGGGGGGTCTGATTTAAACCACACAGCTGAATTAACATATCACGGAGGTGGGGGAGTCTGATTTAAACCACACAGCTGAATTAACACATCACACAGTGGAGGGGGGTCTGATTTAAACCACACAGCTGTATTAACATATCACGGAGGGGGGTCTGATTTAAACCACACAGCTGAATTAACACATCACACAGTGGAGGGGGTCTGATTTAAACCACACAGCTGAATTAACATATCACACAGTGAGGGGGGTCTGATTTAAACCACACAGCTGAATTAACATATCACACAGTTGAGGGGGTCTGATTTAAACCACACAACTGAATTAACACATCACACAGTGGAGGGGGTCTGATTTAAACCACACAGCTGAATTAACATATCACGGAGGGGGGGGCGTCTGATTTAAACCACACAGCTGAATTAACATATCACACAGTGGAGGAGGGGGTCTGATTTAAACCACACAGCTGAATTAACACATCACACAGTGGAGGGGGGTCTGATTTAAACCACACAGCTGAATTAACACATCACACAGTGGAGGGGGGTCTGATTTAAACCACACAGCTGAATTAACACATCACACAGTGGAGGGGGTCTGATTTAAACCACACAGCTGAATTAACATATCACACAGTGGAGGGGGGTCTGATTTAAACCACACAGCTGAATTAACATATCACGGAGGGGGGGTCTGATTTAAACCACACAGCTGAATTAACACATCACACAGTGGAGGGGGGGTCTGATTTAAACCACACAGCTGAATTAACACATCACACAGTGGAGGGGGGGATCTGATTTAAACCACACAACTGAATTAACACATCACACAGTGGAGGGGGTCTGATTTAAACCACACAGCTGAATTAACATGTCACGGAGGGGGGCGTCTGATTTAAACCACACAGCTGAATTAACATATCACACACTGGAGGGGGTCTGATTTAAACCACACAACTGAATTAACATATCACACAGTGGAGGGGGGTCTGATTTAAACCACACAACTGAATTAACATATCACACACTGGAGGGGGGTTCTGATTTAAACCACACAGCTGAATTAACACATCACACAGTGGAGGGGGTCTGATTTAAACCACACAGCTGAATTAACACATCACGGAGGGGGTCTGATTTAAACCACACAGCTGAATTAACACATCACGGAGGGGGTCTGATTTAAACCACACAGCTGAATTAACATATCACACAGTGGAGGGGGTCTGATTTAAACCACACAGCTGAATTAACACATCACACAGTGGAGGGGGGTCTGATTTAAACCACACAGCTGAATTAACACATCACACAGTGGAGGGGGGGTCTGATTTAAACCACACAACTGAATTAACACATCACACAGTGGAGGGGGGTCTGATTTAAACCACACAGCTGAATTAACACATCACACAGTGGAGGAGGGGGTCTGATTTAAACCACACAGCTGAATTAACATATCACACAGTGGAGGTGGGGGGGGTCTGATTTAAACCACACAGCTGAATTAACATATCACGGAGGGGGTCTGATTTAAACCACACAGCTGAATTAACACATCACGGAGGGGGTCTGATTTAAACCACACAGCTGAATTAACATATCACACAGTGGAGGGGGGTCTGATTTAAACCACACAACTGAATAACATATCACACAGTGGAGGGGGTCTGATTTAAACCACACAGCTGAATTAACAGATCACGGAGGGGGGATTTAAACCACACAGCTGAATTAAACATCACAGCTGAACACAGCTGAAACATATCACACAGTGGAGGGGGTCTGATTTAAACCACACAGCTGAATTAACATATCACGTGGGGGGGGTCTGATTTAAACCACACAACTGAATTAACACATCACACAGTGGAGGGGGTCTGATTTAAACCACACAGCTGAATTAACATATCACAGAGGGGGGTCTGATTTAAACCACACAGCTGAATTAACACATCACACAGTGGAGGGGGTCTGATTTAAACCACACAGCTGAATTAACATATCACACAGTGGAGGGGGGTCTGATTTAAACCACACAGCTGAATTAACATATCACACAGTGGAGGGGGGTCTGATTTAAACCACACAACTGAATTAACACATCACACAGTGGAGGGGGTCTGATTTAAACCACACAGCTGAATTAACATATCACGGAGTGGGGGGGGGTCTGATTTAAACCACACAGCTGAATTAACATATCACACAGTGGAGGGGGGGTCTGATTTAAACCACACAGCTGAATTAACACATCACACAGTGGAGGGGGTCTGATTTAAACCACACAGCTGAATTAACACATCACACAGTGGAGGGGGGAGGGGGTCTGATTTAAACCACACAGCTGAATTAACACATCACACAGTGGAGGGGGGTCTGATTTAAACCACACAGCTGAATTAACATATCACGGAGGGTCTGATTTAAACCACACAGCTGAATTAACACATCACGGAGGGGGGTCTGATTTAAACCACACAGCTGAATTAACACATCACGGAGGTGGGGGGGGGTCTGATTTAAACCACACAGCTGAATTAACATATCACACAGTGGAGGGGGGTCTGATTTAAACCACACAGCTGAATTAACACATCACACAGTGGAGGGGGGTTCTGATTTAAACCACACAGCTGAATTAACATATCACACAGTGGAGGTGGGGAGGGGGTCTGATTTAAACCACACAGCTGAATTAACATATCACGGAGGTGGGGAGTCTGATTTAAACCACACAGCTGAATTAACACATCACACAGTGGAGGGGGTCTGATTTAAACCACACAGCTGTATTAACATATCACGGAGGGGGGTCTGATTTAAACCACACAGCTGAATTAACACATCACACAGTGGAGGGGGTCTGATTTAAACCACACAGCTGAATTAACATATCACACAGTGGAGGGGGTCTGATTTAAACCACACAGCTGAATTAACACATCACACAGTGGAGGGGGGTCTGATTTAAACCACACAGCTGGGAGTGGGGGGGTCTGATTTAAACCACACAGCTGAATTAACATATCACACAGTGGAGGGGGTCTGATTTAAACCACACAGCTGAATTAACACATCACACAGTGGAGGGGAGGGGGGGTCTGATTTAAACCACACAGCTGAATTAACATATCACACAGTGGAGGGGGGGTCTGATTTAAACCACACAGCTGAATTACAGTGGAGGGGGTCATCACACAGAATTAACACATGGAGGGGGTCTGATTTAAACCACACAGCTGAATTAACATATCACACAGTGGAGGGGGTCTGATTTAAACCACACAGCTGAATTAACATATCACACAGTGGAGGGGGGTCTGATTTAAACCACACAGCTGGATCACACAGTGGAGGGGGGGTCTGATTTAAACCACACAGCTGAATTAACACATCACACAGTGGAGGGGGGTCTGATTTAAACCACACAGCTGAATTAACACATCACACAGTGGAGGGGGGGTCTGATTTAAACCACACAGCTGAATTAACATATCACACAGTGGGGGGGGGGGGTCTGATTTAAACCACACAGCTGAATTAACACATCACACAGTGGGGGGGTCTGATTTAAACCACACAGCTGAATTAACACATCACACAGTGGAGGGGGTCTGATTTAAACCACACAGCTGAATTAACATCACACAGTGAATTTAAACCACAACTGAATTAACACATCACACAGTGGAGGGGGTCTGATTTAAACCACACAGCTGAATTAACATATCACACAGTGGAGTGGGGGGGTCTGATTTAAACCACACAGCTGAATTAACATATCACACAGTGGAGGGGGTCTGATTTAAACCACACAGCTGAATTAACACATCACACAGTGGAGGGGGGTCTGATTTAAACCACACAGCTGAATTAACACATCACACAGTGGGAGGGGGGTCTGATTTAAACCACACAGCTGAATTAACACATCACACAGTGGAGGGGGGTCTGATTTAAACCACACAGCTGAATTAACATATCACACAGTGGAGGGGGGTCTGATTTAAACCACACAGCTGAATTAACACATCACACAGTGGAGGTGGGGGGGTCTGATTTAAACCACACAGCTGAATTTATCACACAGTGGAGGGGGTCTGATTTAAACCACACAGCTGAATTAACATATCACAGGGGGGCGTCTGATTTAAACCACACAGCTGAATTAACATGGAGGGGGGTCTGATTTAAACCACACAGCTGAATTAACACATCACACAGTGGAGGGGGTCTGATTTAAACCACACAGCTGAATTAACATATCACACAGTGGAGGGGGTCTGATTTAAACCACACAGCTGAATTAACATATCACGGAGGGGGTCTGATTTAAACCACACAGCTGAATTAACACATCACACAGTGGAGGGGGGTCTGATTTAAACCACACAGCTGAATTAACATATCACAGTGGAGGGGGGTCTGATTTAAACCACACAGCTGAATTAACACATCACACAGTGGAGGGGGTCTGATTTAAACCACACAGCTGAATTAACATATCACACAGTGGAGGGGGGTCTGATTTAAACCACACAGCTGAATTAACATATCACACAGTGGAGGGGGGTCTGATTTAAACCACACAACTGAATTAACACATCACACAGTGGAGGGGGGGTCTGATTTAAACCGCACAGCTGAATTAACATATCACGGAGGGGGGCGTCTGATTTAAACCACACAGCTGAATTAACATATCACACAGTGGAGGGGGGTCTGATTTAAACCACACAGCTGAATTAACACATCACACAGTGGAGTGGGGGGGGTCTGATTTAAACCACACAGCTGAATTAACACATCACACAGTGGAGGGGAGGGGGTCTGATTTAAACCACACAGCTGAATTAACACATCACACAGTGGGGGGGATCTGATTTAAACCACACAGCTGAATTAACATATCACGGAGGGGGTCTGATTTAAACCACACAGCTGAATTAACACATCACACAGTGGAGGGGGGTCTGATTTAAACCACACAGCTGAATTAACATATCACACAGTGGAGGGGGTCTGATTTAAACCACACAGCTGAATTAACATATCACACAGTGGAGGTGGGGGGGGGGTCTGATTTAAACCACACAGCTGAATTAACACATCACACAGTGGAGGGGGGGGGGTCTGATTTAAACCACACAGCTGAATTAACACATCACGGAGGGGGGTCTGATTTAAACCACACAGCTGAATTAACACATCACGGAGGGGGTCTGATTTAAACCACACAGCTGAATTAACATATCACACAGTGGAGGGGGTCTGATTTAAACCACACAGCTGAATTAACACATCACACAGTGGAGGGGTTCTGATTTAAACCACACAGCTGAATTAACATATCACACAGTGGAGGTGGGGAGGGGGTCTGATTTAAACCACACAGCTGAATTAACATATCACGGAGGTGGGGGGAGTCTGATTTAAACCACACAGCTGAATTAACACATCACACAGTGGAGGGGGTCTGATTTAAACCACACAGCTGTATTAACATATCACGGAGGGGGTCTGATTTAAACCACACAGCTGAATTAACACATCACACAGTGGAGGGGGTCTGATTTAAACCACACAGCTGAATTAACATATCACACAGTGGAGGGGGTCTGATTTAAACCACACAGCTGAATTAACATATCACACAGTTGAGGGGGTCTGATTTAAACCACACAACTGAATTAACACATCACACAGTGGGGGGGGGTCTGATTTAAACCACACAGCTGAATTAACATATCACGGAGGGGGGCGTCTGATTTAAACCACACAGCTGAATTAACATATCACACAGTGGAGGAGGGGGTCTGATTTAAACCACACAGCTGAATTAACACATCACACAGTGGAGGGGGTCTGATTTAAACCACACAGCTGAATTAACACATCACACAGTGGAGGGGGTCTGATTTAAACCACACAGCTGAATTAACACATCACACAGTGGAGGGGGTCTGATTTAAACCACACAGCTGAATTAACATATCACACAGTGGAGGGGGTCTGATTTAAACCACACAGCTGAATTAACATATCACGGAGGGGGGCGTCTGATTTAAACCACACAGCTGAATTAACACATCACACAGTGGAGGGGGTCTGATTTAAACCACACAGCTGAATTAACACATCACACAGTGGAGGGGGGATCTGATTTAAACCACACAACTGAATTAACACATCACACAGTGGAGGGGGTCTGATTTAAACCACACAGCTGAATTAACATGTCACGGAGGGGGCGTCTGATTTAAACCACACAGCTGAATTAACATATCACACACTGGAGGGGGGTCTGATTTAAACCACACAACTGAATTAACATATCACACAGTGGAGGGGGGTCTGATTTAAACCACACAACTGAATTAACATATCACACACTGGAGGGGGGTTCTGATTTAAACCACACAGCTGAATTAACACATCACACAGTGGAGGGGGTCTGATTTAAACCACACAGCTGAATTAACACATCACGGAGGGGGGTCTGATTTAAACCACACAGCTGAATTAACACATCACGGAGGGGGGTCTGATTTAAACCACACAGCTGAATTAACATATCACACAGTGGAGGGGGTCTGATTTAAACCACACAGCTGAATTAACACATCACACAGTGGAGGGGGGTCTGATTTAAACCACACAGCTGAATTAACACATCACACAGTGGAGGGGGTCTGATTTAAACCACACAACTGAATTAACACATCACACAGTGGAGGGGGTCTGATTTAAACCACACAGCTGAATTAACACATCACACAGTGGAGGAGGGGGTCTGATTTAAACCACACAGCTGAATTAACATATCACACAGTGGAGGTGGGGAAGGGGGTCTGATTTAAACCACACAGCTGAATTAACATATCACGGAGGGGGTCTGATTTAAACCACACAGCTGAATTAACACATCACGGAGGGGGTCTGATTTAAACCACACAGCTGAATTAACATATCACACAGTGGAGGGGGTCTGATTTAAACCACACAACTGAATAACATATCACACAGTGGAGGGGGGTCTGATTTAAACCACACAGCTGAATTAACGGAGGGGGTCTGATTTCACACAGCTGGAGGGGGTCTGATTTAAACCACACAGCTGAATTAACATATCACACAGTGGAGGGGGTCTGATTTAAACCACACAGCTGAATTAACATATCACGGAGTGGAGGGGGTCTGATTTAAACCACACAACTGAATTAACACATCACACAGTGGAGGGGGTCTGATTTAAACCACACAGCTGAATTAACATATCACGGAGGGGGTCTGATTTAAACCACACAGCTGAATTAACACATCACACAGTGGAGGGGGGTCTGATTTAAACCACACAGCTGAATTAACATATCACACAGTGGAGGGGGTCTGATTTAAACCACACAGCTGAATTAACATATCACACAGTTGAGGGGGTCTGATTTAAACCACACAACTGAATTAACACATCACACAGTGGAGGGGGTCTGGCACAGCTGAATTAACATATCACGGAGGGGGGCGTCTGATTTAAACCACACAGCTGAATTAACATATCACACAGTGGAGGGGGGTCTGATTTAAACCACACAGCTGAATTAACACATCACACAGTGGAGGGGGTCTGATTTAAACCACACAGCTGAATTAACACATCACACAGTGGAGGGGAGGGGGTCTGATTTAAACCACACAGCTGAATTAACACATCACACAGTGGAGGGGGATCTGATTTAAACCACACAGCTGAATTAACATATCACGGAGGGGGTCTGATTTAAACCACACAGCTGAATTAACACATCACGGAGGGGGTCTGATTTAAACCACACAGCTGAATTAACACATCACGGAGGGGGTCTGATTTAAACCACACAGCTGAATTAACATATCACACAGTGGAGGGGGTCTGATTTAAACCACACAGCTGAATTAACACATCACACAGTGGAGGGGGTTCTGATTTAAACCACACAGCTGAATTAACATATCACACAGTGGAGGTGGGGGGGGGGGGTCTGATTTAAACCACACAGCTGAATTAACATATCACGGAGGTGGGGGGAGTCTGATTTAAACCACACAGCTGAATTAACACATCACACAGTGGAGGGGGTCTGATTTAAACCACACAGCTGTATTAACATATCACGGAGGGGGGTCTGATTTAAACCACACAGCTGAATTAACACATCACACAGTGGAGGGGGGTCTGATTTAAACCACACAGCTGAATTAACATATCACACAGTGGAGGGGGGTCTGATTTAAACCACACAGCTGAATTAACACATCACACAGTGGAGGGGGTCTGATTTAAACCACACAGCTGAATTAACATATCACGGAGGGGGGCGTCTGATTTAAACCACACAGCTGAATTAACATATCACACAGTGGAGGAGGGGGTCTGATTTAAACCACACAGCTGAATTAACACATCACACAGTGGAGGGGGTCTGATTTAAACCACACAGCTGAATTAACACATCACACAGTGGGGGGGGGTCTGATTTAAACCACACAGCTGAATTAACACATCACACAGTGGAGGGGGTCTGATTTAAACCACACAGCTGAATTAACATATCACACAGTGGAGGGGGTCTGATTTAAACCACACAGCTGAATTAACATATCACACAGTGGAGGGGGGGGGGTCTGATTTAAACCACACAGCTGAATTATCACAGTGGAGGGGGGTCTGATCACAGCTGAATTAACACATCACACAGTGGAGGGGGGGTCTGATTTAAACCACACAGCTGAATTAACACATCACACAGTGGAGGGGGGTCTGATTTAAACCACACAGCTGAATTAACATGTCACGGAGGGCGTCTGATTTAAACCACAAGCTGAATTAACATATCACACAGTGGAGGGGGTCTGATTTAAACCACACAGCTGAATTAACATATCACACAGTGGAGGGGGGTCTGATTTAAACCACACAGCTGAATTAACATATCACACAGTGGAGGGGGGTCTGATTTAAACCACACAGCTGAATTAACACATCACACAGTGGAGGGGGGTCTGATTTAAACCACACAGCTGAATTAACACATCACACAGTGGAGGGGGGGGTCTGATTTAAACCACACAGCTGAATTAACATATCACACAGTGGAGGTGGGGAGGGGGTCTGATTTAAACCACACAGCTGAATTAACATATCACACAGTGGAGGGGGGGTCTGATTTAAACCACACAGCTGAATTAACATATCACACAGTGGAGGGGGTCTGATTTAAACCACACAGCTGAATTAACACATCACACAGTGGACTGATTTAAACCACACAGCTGAATTAACATATCACACAGTGGAGGGGGTCTGATTTAAACCACACAGCTGAATTAACACATCACACAGTGGAGGGGGGTCTGATTTAAACCACACAGCTGAATTAACACATCACACAGTGGAGGGGGGGGGTCTGATTTAAACCACACAGCTGAATTAACACATCACGGTGGGGGGTCTGATTTAAACCACACAGCTGAATTAACACATCACGGAGGGGGTCTGATTTAAACCACACAGCTGAATTAACATATCACACAGTGGAGGGGGTCTGATTTAAACCACACAGCTGAATTAACACATCACACAGTGGGAGGGGGTTCTGATTTAAACCACACAGCTGAATTAACATATCACACAGTGGAGGTGGGGAGGGGGGGTCTGATTTAAACCACACAGCTGAATTAACATATCACGGAGGTGGGGGGGTCTGATTTAAACCACACAGCTGAATTAACACATCACACAGTGGGGGGGTCTGATTTAAACCACACAGCTGTATTAACATATCACGGAGGGGGTCTGATTTAAACCACACAGCTGAATTAACACATCACACAGTGGAGGGGGTCTGATTTAAACCACACAGCTGAATTAACATATCACACAGTGGAGGGGGTCTGATTTAAACCACACAGCTGAATTAACACAGTTGAGGGGGGTCTGATTTAAACCACACAGCTGAATTGGAGAGGGGGTCTGATTTAAACCACACAGCTGAATTAACACATCACACAGTGGAGGGGGGGTCTGATTTAAACCACACAGCTGAATTAACATATCACGGAGGGGGTCTGATTTAAACCACACAGCTGAATTAACACATCACACAGTGGAGGGGGTCTGATTTAAACCACACAGCTGAATTAACATATCACACAGTGGAGGGGGGGTCTGATTTAAACCACACAGCTGAATTAACATATCACACAGTTGAGGGGGTCTGATTTAAACCACACAACTGAATTAACACATCACACAGTGGAGGGGGTCTGATTTAAACCACACAGCTGAATTAACATATCACGGAGGGGGGCGTCTGATTTAAACCACACAGCTGAATTAACATATCACACAGTGGAGGGGGGGTCTGATTTAAACCACACAGCTGAATTAACACATCACACAGTGGAGGGGGTCTGATTTAAACCACACAGCTGAATTAACACATCACACAGTGGAGGGGGTCTGATTTAAACCACACAGCTGAATTAACACATCACACAGTGGAGGGGGGTCTGATTTAAACCACACAGCTGAATTAACATATCACACAGTGGAGGGGGTCTGATTTAAACCACACAGCTGAATTAACATATCACACAGTGGAGGGGGGGTCTGATTTAAACCACACAGCTGAATTAACACATCACACAGTGGAGGGGGGTCTGATTTAAACCACACAGCTGAATTAACACAT
Source organism: Oncorhynchus tshawytscha (assembly GCF_018296145.1). NCBI lineage: Eukaryota > Metazoa > Chordata > Actinopteri > Salmoniformes > Salmonidae > Oncorhynchus > Oncorhynchus tshawytscha. The sequence continues at coordinate 73,668,015 of NC_056431.1, read as the reverse complement.
CACACAGTGGAGGGGGGTCTGATTTAAACCACACAACTGAATTAACACATCACACAGTGGAGGGGGGTCTGATTTAAACCACACAGCTGAATTAACATATCACACAGTGGAGGGGGTCTGATTTAAACCACACAGCTGAATTAACATATCACACAGTGGAGGGGGGGTCTGATTTAAACCACACAGCTGAATTAACATATCACACAGTGGAGGGGGGGGTCTGATTTAAACCACACAGCTGAATTAACACATCACACAGTGGAGGGGGTCTGATTTAAACCACACAGCTGAATTAACATATCACACAGTGGAGGTGGGGTGGGGGGGTCTGATTTAAACCACACAGCTGAATTAACATATATCACACAGCTGAATTAACACATCACGGAGGGGGGTCTGATTTAAACCACACAGCTGAATTAACATATCACACAGTGGAGGGGGGGGTCTGATTTAAACCACACAGCTGAATTAACATATCACACAGTGGAGGGGGTCTGATTTAAACCACACAGCTGAATTAACACATCACGGAGGGGGTCTGATTTAAACCACACAGCTGAATTAACACATCACACAGTGGAGGGGGGTCTGATTTAAACCACACAGCTGAATTAACACATCACACAGTGGAGGGGGGGTCTGATTTAAACCACACAGCTGAATTAACATATCACACAGTGGAGGTGGGGAAGGGGGGTCTGATTTAAACCACACAGCTGAATTAACATATCACACAGTGGAGGGGGTCTGATTTAAACCACACAGCTGAATTAACATATCACACAGTGGAGGGGGGTCTGATTTAAACCACACAGCTGAATTAACACATCACACAGTGGAGGGGGGGTCTGATTTAAACCACACAGCTGAATTAACATATCACACAGTGGAGGGGGTCTGATTTAAACCACACAGCTGAATTAACATATCACACAGTGGAGGGGGTCTGATTTAAACCACACAGCTGAATTAACATATCACACAGTGGAGGGGGGGGGGTCTGATTTAAACCACACAGCTGAATTAACACATCACGGAGGGGGTCTGATTTAAACCACACAGCTGAATTAACACATCACGGAGGGGGTCTGATTTAAACCACACAGCTGAATTAACATATCACACAGTGGAGGGGGTCTGATTTAAACCACACAGCTGAATTAACACATCACACAGTGGAGGGGGGTCTGATTTAAACCACACAGCTGAATTAACATATCACACAGTGGAGGGGGTCTGATTTAAACCACACAGCTGAATTAACATATCACGGAGTGGAGGGGGGGTCTGATTTAAACCACACAGCTGAATTAACACATCACACAGTGGAGGGGGGTCTGATTTAAACCACACAGCTGAATTAAACCACACACATAACATATCACACAGTGGAGGGGGGTCTGATTTAAACCACACAGCTGAATTAACATATCACACAGTGGAGGGGGGTCTGATTTAAACCACACAGCTGAATTAACATATCACTGAGTCTGATTTAAACCAACAGCTGAATTAACACATCACACAGTGGAGGGGGTCTGATTTAAACCACACAGCTGAATTAACATATCACACGGTGGAGGGGGTCTGATTTAAACCACACAGCTGAATTAACACATCACACAGTGGAGGGGGTCTGATTTAAACCACACAGCTGAATTAACATATCACACAGTGGAGGGGGTCTGATTTAAACCACACAGCTGAATTAACATATCACACAGTTGAGGGGGGGTCTGATTTAAACCACACAGCTGAATTAACACATCACACAGTGGAGGGGGGTCTGATTTAAACCACACAGCTGAATTAACATATCACGGGGGGCGTCTGATTTAAACCACACAGCTGAATTAACATCACACAGTGGAGGGGGGGTCTGATTTAAACCACACAGCTGAATTAACACATCACACAGTGGGGGGTCTGATTTAAACCACACAGCTGAATTAACACATCACACAGTGGAGGGGGTCTGATTTAAACCACACAGCTGAATTAACACATCACACAGTGGAGGGGGTCTGATTTAAACCACACAGCTGAATTAACATATCACACAGTGGAGGGGGTCTGATTTAAACCACACAGCTGAATTAACATATCACCGTCTGATTTAAACCACACAGCTGAATTAACACATCACACAGTGGAGGGGGGTCTGATTTAAACCACACAGCTGAATTAACACATCACACAGTGGAGGGGGGTCTGATTTAAACCACACAGCTGAATTAACACATCACACAGTGGAGGGGGTCTGATTTAAACCACACAGCTGAATTAACATATCACACACTGGAGGGGGTCTGATTTAAACCACACAACTGAATTAACATATCACACAGTGGAGGGGGGTCTGATTTAAACCACACAACTGAATTAACATATCACACAGTGGAGGGGGTCTGATTTAAACCACACAGCTGAATTAACACATCACACAGTGGAGGGGGGTCTGATTTAAACCACACAGCTGAATTAACATATCACACAGTGGAGGTGGGGAAGGGGGTCTGATTTAAACCACACAGCTGAATTAACATATCACGGAGGGGGTCTGATTTAAACCACACAGCTGAATTAACACATCACGGAGGGGGTCTGATTTAAACCACACAGCTGAATTAACATATCACACAGTGGAGGGGGGTCTGATTTAAACCACACAACTGAATAACATATCACACAGTGGAGGGGGGTCTGATTTAAACCACACAGCTGAATTATCACGGAGGGGGTCTGATTTAAACCACACAGCTGAATTAACACATCACGGAGGGGGGTCTGATTTAAACCACACAGCTGAATTAACATATCACACAGTGGAGGGGGTCTGATTTAAACCACACAGCTGAATTAACATATCACGGAGGGGGGTCTGATTTAAACCACACAACTGAATTAACACATCACACAGTGGAGGGGGGTCTGATTTTAAACATATCACGGAGGGGGTCTGATTTAAACCACACAGCTGAATTAACACATCACACAGTGGAGGGGGGTCTGATTTAAACCACACAGCTGAATTAACATATCACACAGTGGGGGGGGGTCTGATTTAAACCACACAGCTGAATTAACATATCACACAGTGGAGGGGGGTCTGATTTAAACCACACAACTGAATTAACACATCACACAGTGGGAGGGGGTCTGATTTAAACCACACAGCTGAATTAACATATCACGGAGTGGGGGGGTCTGATTTAAACCACACAGCTGAATTAACATATCACACAGTGGAGGGGGTCTGATTTAAACCACACAGCTGAATTAACACATCACACAGTGGAGGGGGGTCTGATTTAAACCACACAGCTGAATTAACACATCACACAGTGGAGGGGGGGGGGTCTGATTTAAACCACACAGCTGAATTAACACATCACACAGTGGAGGGGGTCTGATTTAAACCACACAGCTGAATTAACATATCACGGAGTGGGGGGGATTTAAACCACACAGCTGAATTAACACATCACGGAGGGGGTCTGATTTAAACCACACAGCTGAATTAACACATCACGGAGGGGGTCTGATTTAAACCACACAGCTGAATTAACATATCACACAGTGGAGGGGGTCTGATTTAAACCACACAGCTGAATTAACACATCACACAGTGGAGGGGTTCTGATTTAAACCACACAGCTGAATTAACATATCACACAGTGGAGGTGGGGAGGGGGGTCTGATTTAAACCACACAGCTGAATTAACATATCACGGAGGTGGGGAGTCTGATTTAAACCACACAGCTGAATTAACACATCACACAGTGGAGGGGGGTCTGATTTAAACCACACAGCTGTATTAACATATCACGGAGGGGGTCTGATTTAAACCACACAGCTGAATTAACACATCACACAGTGGAGGGGGTCTGATTTAAACCACACAGCTGAATTAACATATCACACAGTGGAGGGGGGGTCTGATTTAAACCACACAGCTGAATTAACATATCACACAGTTGGGGGGGTCTGATTTAAACCACACAACTGAATTAACACATCACACAGTGGAGGGGGGTCTGATTTAAACCACACAGCTGAATTAACATATCACGGAGGGGGCGTCTGATTTAAACCACACAGCTGAATTAACATATCACACAGTGGAGGAGGGGGTCTGATTTAAACCACACAGCTGAATTAACACATCACACAGTGGAGGGGGGTCTGATTTAAACCACACAGCTGAATTAACACATCACACAGTGGAGGGGGGTCTGATTTAAACCACACAGCTGAATTAACACATCACACAGTGGAGGGGGTCTGATTTAAACCACACAGCTGAATTAACATATCACACAGTGGAGGGGGTCTGATTTAAACCACACAGCTGAATTAACATATCACAGTGGGGGGGGTCTGATTTAAACCACACAGCTGAATTAACACATCACACAGTGGAGGGGGGGTCTGATTTAAACCACACAGCTGAATTAACACATCACACAGTGGGGGGGGATCTGATTTAAACCACACAACTGAATTAACACATCACACAGTGGAGGGGGGTCTGATTTAAACCACACAGCTGAATTAACATGTCACGGAGGGGGCGTCTGATTTAAACCACACAGCTGAATTAACATATCACACACTGGAGGGGGTCTGATTTAAACCACACAACTGAATTAACATATCACACAGTGGAGGGGGGTCTGATTTAAACCACACAACTGAATTAACATATCACACACTGGAGGGGGGTTCTGATTTAAACCACACAGCTGAATTAACACATCACACAGTGGAGGGGGTCTGATTTAAACCACACAGCTGAATTAACACATCACGGAGGGGGTCTGATTTAAACCACACAGCTGAATTAACACATCACGGAGGGGGGTCTGATTTAAACCACACAGCTGAATTAACATATCACACAGTGGAGGGGGGTCTGATTTAAACCACACAGCTGAATTAACACATCACACAGTGGAGGGGGTCTGATTTAAACCACACAGCTGAATTAACACATCACACAGTGGAGGGGGTCTGATTTAAACCACACAACTGAATTAACACATCACACAGTGGAGGGGGTCTGATTTAAACCACACAGCTGAATTAACACATCACACAGTGGAGGAGGGGGGTCTGATTTAAACCACACAGCTGAATTAACATATCACACAGTGGAGGTGGGGAAGGGGGGTCTGATTTAAACCACACACAGCTGAATTAACATATCACGGAGGGGGTCTGATTTAAACCACACAGCTGAATTAACACATCACGGAGGGGGTCTGATTTAAACCACACAGCTGAATTAACATATCACACAGTGGAGGGGGGTCTGATTTAAACCACACAACTGAATAACATATCACACAGTGGAGGGGGGTCTGATTTAAACCACACAACTGAATTAACACATCACACAGTGGAGGGGGGTCTGATTTAAACCACACAGCTGAATTAACATATCACACAGTGGAGGGGGTCTGATTTAAACCACACAGCTGAATTAACAGATCACACAGTGGAGGGGGTCTGATTTAAACCACACAGCTGAATTAACACATCACACAGTGGAGGGGGTCTGATTTAAACCACACAGCTGAATTAACACATCACGGAGGGGGTCTGATTTAAACCACACAGCTGAATTAACACATCACGGAGGGGGTCTGATTTAAACCACACAGCTGAATTAACATATCACACAGTGGAGGGGGGGTCTGATTTAAACCACACAGCTGAATTAACACATCACACAGTGGAGGGGGTTCTGATTTAAACCACACAGCTGAATTAACATATCACACAGTGGAGGTGGGGGAGGGGGTCTGATTTAAACCACACAGCTGAATTAACATATCACGGAGGTGGGGGAGTCTGATTTAAACCACACAGCTGAATTAACACATCACACAGTGGAGGGGGTCTGATTTAAACCACACAGCTGAATTAACATATCACGGAGGGGGTCTGATTTAAACCACACAGCTGAATTAACACATCACACAGTGGAGGGGGTCTGATTTAAACCACACAGCTGAATTAACATATCACACAGTGGAGGGGGTCTGATTTAAACCACACAGCTGAATTAACATATCACACAGTTGAGGGGGGTCTGATTTAAACCACACAGCTGAATTAACATATCACGGAGGTGGGGGGAGTCTGATTTAAACCACACAGCTGAATTAACACATCACACACATTTAAACCACACAGCTGGAGGGGGTCTGATTTAAACCACACAGCTGAATTAACACATCACACAGTGGAGGGGGTCTGATTTAAACCACACAGCTGAATTAACATATCACACAGTGGAGGGGGGGGGTCTGATTTAAACCACACAGCTGAATTAACATATCACACAGTGGAGGGGGGTCTGATTTAAACCACACAGCTGAATTAACATATCACGGAGTGGAGGGGGGTCTGATTTAAACCACACAGCTGAATTAACATATCACACAGTGGAGGGGGGTCTGATTTAAACCACACAGCTGAATTAACATATCACACAGTGGAGGGGGGGTCTGATTTAAACCACACAGCTGAATTAACACATCACACAGTGGAGGGGGTCTGATTTAAACCACACAGCTGAATTAACATATCACACAGTGGAGGGGGGGGTCTGATTTAAACCACACAGCTGAATTATCACACAGTGGAGGGGGTCTGATTTAAACCACACAGCTGAATTAACACATCACACAGTGGAGGGGGTCTGATTTAAACCACACAGCTGAATTAACACATCACAGCTGATTTAAACCAACAGCTGAATTAACACATCACAGGGGGGTCTGATTTAAACCACACAGCTGAATTAACATATCACACAGTGGAGGGGGGGTCTGATTTAAACCACACAGCTGAATTAACACATCACACAGTGGAGGGGGGTTCTGATTTAAACCACACAGCTGAATTAACATATCACACAGGGGAGGGGGTCTGATTTAAACCACACAGCTGAATTAACATATCACACAGTGGGGGAGTCTGATTTAAACCACACAGCTGAATTAACACATCACACAGTGGAGGGGGTCTGATTTAAACCACACAGCTGTATTAACATATCACGGAGGGGGGGTCTGATTTAAACCACACAGCTGAATTAACACATCACACAGTGGAGGGGGTCTGATTTAAACCACACAGCTGAATTAACATATCACACAGTGGAGGGGGTCTGATTTAAACCACACAGCTGAATTAACATATCACACAGTGGAGGGGGGTCTGATTTAAACCACACAGCTGAATTAACATATCACACAGTGGGTGGGGGTCTGATTTAAACCACACAGCTGAATTAACACATCACACAGTGGAGGGGGGTCTGATTTAAACCACACAGCTGAATTAACATATCACGGAGGGGGGTCTGATTTAAACCACACAGCTGAATTAACACATCACACAGTGGAGGGGGGTCTGATTTAAACCACACAGCTGAATTAACATATCACACAGTGGGGGGGGGGTCTGATTTAAACCACACAGCTGAATTAACATATCACACAGTGGAGTGGGGGTCTGATTTAAACCACACAACTGAATTAACACATCACACAGTGGAGGGGGTCTGATTTAAACCACACAGCTGAATTAACATATCACGGAGTGGAGGGGGTCTGATTTAAACCACACAGCTGAATTAACATATCACACAGTGGAGGGGGTCTGATTTAAACCACACAGCTGAATTAACACATCACACAGTGGAGGGGGGTCTGATTTAAACCACACAGCTGAATTAACACATCACACAGTGGAGGGGGGTCTGATTTAAACCACACAGCTGAATTAACACATCACACAGTGGAGGGGGGTCTGATTTAAACCACACAGCTGAATTAACATATCACACAGTGGAGGGGGTCTGATTTAAACCACACAGCTGAATTAACATATCACGGAGGGGGGTCTGATTTAAACCACACAGCTGAATTAACACATCACACAGTGGAGGGGGTCTGATTTAAACCACACAGCTGAATTAACACATCACACAGTGGAGGGGGTCTGATTTAAACCACACAGCTGAATTAACACATCACACAGTGGAGGGGGTCTGATTTAAACCACACAGCTGAATTAACATATCACACTGGAGGGGGGGTCTGATTTAAACCACACAACTGAATTAACATATCACACAGTGGAGGGGGGTCTGATTTAAACCACACAACTGAATTAACATATCACACACTGGAGGGGGTCTGATTTAAACCACACAGCTGAATTAACACATCACACAGTGGAGGGGGTCTGATTTAAACCACACAGCTGAATTAACATATCACACAGTGGAGGTGGGGAAGGGGGGGTCTGATTTAAACCACACAGCTGAATTAACATATCACGGAGGGGGGTCTGATTTAAACCACACAGCTGAATTAACACATCACGGAGGGGGGGGTCTGATTTAAACCACACAGCTGAATTAACATATCACACAGTGGAGGGGGTCTGATTTAAACCACACAACTGAATAACATATCACACAGTGGAGGGGGGTCTGATTTAAACCACACAGCTGAATTAACACATCACACAGTGGACGGGGGGGGGGATTTAAACCACACAGCTGAATTTACATATCACACAGTGGAGGGGGTCTGATTTAAACCACACAGCTGAATTAACATATCACACAGTGGTGGGGGGTCTGATTTAAACCACACAGCTGAATTAACACATCACACAGTGGAGGGGGTCTGATTTAAACCACACAGCTGAATTAACATATCACGGAGGGGGGGGGGTCTGATTTAAACCACACAGCTGAATTAACACATCACACAGTGGAGGGGGTCTGATTTAAACCACACAGCTGAATTAACATATCACACAGTGGAGGGGGGGTCTGATTTAAACCACACAGCTGAATTAACATATCACACAGTTGAGGGGGTCTGATTTAAACCACACAACTGAATTAACACATCACACAGTGGAGGGGGGTCTGATTTAAAACAGCTGAATTAACACACAGCTGATTTAAACCACACAGCTGAATTAACATATCACACAGTGGAGGGGGTCTGATTTAAACCACACAGCTGAATTAACACATCACACAGTGGAGGGGGTCTGATTTAAACCACACAGCTGAATTAACACATCACACAGTGGAGGGGGGAGGGGGTCTGATTTAAACCACACAGCTGAATTAACACATCACACAGTGGAGGGGGGGTCTGATTTAAACCACACAGCTGAATTAACACATCACGGAGGGGGTCTGATTTAAACCACACAGCTGAATTAACACATCACGGAGGGGGTCTGATTTAAACCACACAGCTGAATTAACACATCACGGAGGGGGTCTGATTTAAACCACACAGCTGAATTAACATATCACACAGTGGAGGGGGGTCTGATTTAAACCACACAGCTGAATTAACACATCACACAGTGGAGGGGGTTCTGATTTAAACCACACAGCTGAATTAACATATCACACAGTGGAGGTGGGGAGGGGGTCTGATTTAAACCACACAGCTGAATTAACATATCACGGAGGTGGGGGAGTCTGATTTAAACCACACAGCTGAATTAACACATCACACAGTGGAGGGGGGTCTGATTTAAACCACACAGCTGTATTAACATATCACGGAGGGGGTCTGATTTAAACCACACAGCTGAATTAACACATCACACAGTGGAGGGGGGTCTGATTTAAACCACACAGCTGAATTAACATATCACACAGTGGAGGGGGTCTGATTTAAACCACACAGCTGAATTAACATATCACACAGTTGAGGGGGTCTGATTTAAACCACACAACTGAATTAACACATCACACAGTGGAGGGGGTCTGATTTAAACCACACAGCTGAATTAACATATCACGGAGGGGGCGTCTGATTTAAACCACACAGCTGAATTAACATATCACACAGTGGAGGAGGGGGTCTGATTTAAACCACACAGCTGAATTAACACATCACACAGTGGAGGGGGTCTGATTTAAACCACACAGCTGAATTAACACATCACACAGTGGAGGGGGTCTGATTTAAACCACACAGCTGAATTAACACATCACACAGTGGAGGGGGGTCTGATTTAAACCACACAGCTGAATTAACATATCACACAGTGTGGGGGGTCTGATTTAAACCACACAGCTGAATTAACATATCACACAGTGGAGGGGGGTCTGATTTAAACCACACAGCTGAATTAACATATCACACAGTGGAGGGGCGTCTGATTTAAACCACACAGCTGAATTAACACATCACACAGTGGGGATCTGATTTAAACCACACAACTGAATTAACACATCACACAGTGGAGGGGGTCTGATTTAAACCACACAGCTGAATTAACATGTCACGGAGGGGGGGCGTCTGATTTAAACCACACAGCTGAATTAACATATCACACACTGGGGGGGTCTGATTTAAACCACACAACTGAATTAACATATCACACAGTGGAGGGGGTCTGATTTAAACCACACAACTGAATTAACATATCACACACTGGAGGGGGGTTCTGATTTAAACCACACAGCTGAATTAACACATCACACAGTGGAGGGGGTCTGATTTAAACCACACAGCTGAATTAACACATCACGGAGGGGGTCTGATTTAAACCACACAGCTGAATTAACACATCACGGAGGGGGTCTGATTTAAACCACACAGCTGAATTAACATATCACACAGTGGAGGGGGTCTGATTTAAACCACACAGCTGAATTAACACATCACACAGTGGAGGGGGTCTGATTTAAACCACACAGCTGAATTAACACATCACACAGTGGAGGGGGTCTGATTTAAACCACACAACTGAATTAACACATCACACAGTGGAGGGGGGGTCTGATTTAAACCACACAGCTGAATTAACACATCACACAGTGGAGGGGGTCTGATTTAAACCACACAGCTGAATTAACATATCACACAGTGGAGGTGGGGAAGGGGGTCTGATTTAAACCACACAGCTGAATTAACATATCACGGAGGGGGTCTGATTTAAACCACACAGCTGAATTAACACATCACGGAGGGGGTCTGATTTAAACCACACAGCTGAATTAACATATCACACAGTGGAGGGGGGGTCTGATTTAAACCACACAACTGAATAACATATCACACAGTGGAGGGGGTCTGATTTAAACCACACAACTGAATTAACACATCACACAGTGGAGGGGGTCTGATTTAAACCACACAGCTGAATTAACATATCACACAGTGGAGGGGGTCTGATTTAAACCACACAGCTGAATTAACAGATCACACAGTGGAGGGGGTCTGATTTAAACCACACAACTGAATTAACACATCACACAGTGGAGGGGGTCTGATTTAAACCACACAGCTGAATTAACACATCACGGGGGGGGTCTGATTTAAACCACACAGCTGAATTAACACATCACGGAGGGGGTCTGATTTAAACCACACAGCTGAATTAACATATCACACAGTGGAGGGGGTCTGATTTAAACCACACAGCTGAATTAACACATCACACAGTGGAGGGGGTTCTGATTTAAACCACACAGCTGAATTAACATATCACACAGTGGAGGTGGGGAGGGGGTCTGATTTAAACCACACAGCTGAATTAACATATCACGGAGGTGGGGGGAGTCTGATTTAAACCACACAGCTGAATTAACACATCACACAGTGGAGGGGGTCTGATTTAAACCACACAGCTGTATTAACATATCACGGAGGGGGGTCTGATTTAAACCACACAGCTGAATTAACACATCACACAGTGGAGGGGGTCTGATTTAAACCACACAGCTGAATTAACATATCACACAGTGGAGGGGGTCTGATTTAAACCACACAGCTGAATTAACATATCACACAGTTGAGGGGGGGTCTGATTTAAACCACACAGCTGAATTAACATATCACGGAGGTGGGGGGAGTCTGATTTAAACCACACAGCTGAATTAACACATCACACAGTGGAGGGGGTCTGATTTAAACCACACAGCTGTATTAACATATCACGGAGGGGGTCTGATTTAAACCACACAGCTGAATTAACACATCACACAGTGGAGGGGGTCTGATTTAAACCACACAGCTGAATTAACATATCACACAGTGGAGGGGGGTTCTGATTTAAACCACACAGCTGAATTAACATATCACACAGTGGAGGGGGTCTGATTTAAACCACACAGCTGAATTAACATATCACGGAGGGGGGTCTGATTTAAACCACACAGCTGAATTAACATATCACGGAGGGGGTCTGATTTAAACCACACAGCTGAATTAACACATCACGGAGGGGGTCTGATTTAAACCACACAGCTGAATTAACATATCACACAGTGGAGGGGGTCTGATTTAAACCACACAGCTGAATTAACATATCACGGAGGGGGTCTGATTTAAACCACACAGCTGAATTAACATATCACACAGTGGGGGAGTCCAGGCTAACAATGTGCCAATGAAAGCTAGGTTGTTTCCCATCTGCTCACTGTTTGATTTGTTCTATCATGAAGTGTTGACCACAGCGGTGCTTTTAGTATTCATGAGGTGACCTTAGTCACGTTGTGCCTCTTTTGACATGGTGTCAAAAGAGGCACAACGCTCTGTTGATTTAAGACTTTTTTTTTTTTTTTTTAAATCTACGTATTTACAAACATTTTCGGTAGCCATGGTCTTATTCTGTGGTACGTGTCCGACTACTCACCTCACAGATTAACTCTATCTCTCCTCTGCAGAGCTCAATACAACACCACGAGGAGAGCCTATACCCAGTGCCCTGTGATGAGAAACCATGTCCCTTAGTGCTTCTCGTGCCACCATCGCCCCTTTCAGGAAGCACTGGGAAGGACACAGAGAGTGAGGAAGAAAGCGAGGCAGAGACAGAGCGAAGCAGTGGGGGAGGACAAGGATACAAGACACGAGGGATCACTGCTGGTCGTACCTCTCATAACCCCCTCTCTTCCTCCTCTTCCTCTAGAGCAGAGGTGTTCCTACACCCCTGTCTAAGCACACGCTCGCTGGCATATCCCACTGACACTCAGACCACCGCTGAGACGCAGTCCAACCGCCCTCACGTTCCTCTCTTCATAACCAGCGACCAGCAGCCTGAATCTCTGCTCAGACCTGATGGCCTCTCAATGTCTCTATCAAACAACCATCCACCGTCTGGACCCTCACAAACCAGTCAGCTTACAGAGCCAGCTCAATGTGCCTCACGGGGACGGGACTTGAGCTTCAGTCTTTCCGCAGAGAGGGACACAGGGGGATTTCATCCGGAGGAGGAGGAGGAGAGCTGCTTGGATGTCAACCTGCTGTCTGTAACCCTAGGTAGACATGAGGAGATGAAGGATCCAGAACCCCGCGCTCTGGGGGAGCCCCCTGAGCCCACCACTCCCTTCCTGCCCTCTGACACCAAGTGTTGGGCCACAGAGCCTGCCATAACACAGACGCACACTGCTACCTCTGAGGAAGAGGAGGAGGAAGATGAGGAGTATTTTGGTTACATGAGGCGATGAGAGAAGTAATTTGTTGCACAATTAACCATTCCATTTTTTTTTTTTTGCCAGGAGGTTTTTTTTATTTGTTAATGAAAGCCATATGGTGCCTACCTGTGGACATTCAGTGTACTCTTCTAGCATAAATATCAAGGTCCCAAGGTAGCCTGAAGGGGCTTCCTTGTCCTTCCTTTATTTTTGTTATAACCTTTATTTAACTAGGCAAGTCAGTTAAGAACAAATTCTAATTTACAATGACCGTCTACCGGGGAACAGTGGGTTAACTGCCTTGTTCAGGGGCAGAACGGCAGATGTTTGACCTTGTCAGCTCGGGATTCGATCCAGCAACCTTTCGGTTACTAGTCCAACGCTCTAACCACTAGGCTACCGACTGCTCCTTTATCTGCATTAGGTGAAAATAACTGTTTATCTCTCCATCATATTGCTTTGACTTCTCTTGTATTTTCAGACCAGTTCAAATTTAAAAGAGAAGAGCCAATGTATTTGCCTGACTACCCAGACTCCTTGCTCTGGCCATATGCTACGCCACGCCCACAGACATTAGTTTCTTCTCCGCAATGAGTCTGGATCCGAGTACCTCCCCAACGATTTCTAGAATGCAAACACTTTCTAACCATTCTGATTGGTCCCAGAAACTGATGGATTGGACCAGAGCCAGAACACGTGGATAAAGCGGCATTTAGAAAATGTGTCATTGGGTTTTTGATACTCTGATTGGTCAGAGATGATCCAATCGCTGATGACTTTGTTTTGTACAACACCCCTCCTTTTAATGTCAGTTTGACTGAAGTATGTAGCGAACGACAGAACAGCGGAGTATTTAGTTTGAGTCATCGGCCAACCAATAGTATTGATATGGACTGTACTATATTATTGCAGTTTTTTTTAAAGTATTTAGACATAGAATTATGTTGGTTTTTTTACATCATTAAATTGTTAGTTTTTCCCAATTGCTAAAACACAATTTTGTAAACTAGGCTGGTTTTATCCAAATACTTAACACAATTCACAAAACCACACACCCAAACTGCAAAATGAAGCACTGCAACAAACTTCATATATCAAAATCAAACATTAGCACGAAATGGGCGCACACTTCATTCATATTCCCAGATGTTTGTCTAACCAACTGCACACTGTTGGGCATAATGAAAAGCACTCTCATCTTTAGGATGCTTTGCCATAATACTATAATAGTTCAAATTCTAGAAGATTCTTCAGATTCACAGAAATATTTGCAGATACACACACATGCTGTTGAAACATTTAATTTTTCACCAAAACAAGTCAGTGCAACATACGCACAGCAGATATATTTACATTGGACTGAACAAAAATATGAACCGCACAGCTGGTTCTGGCCACAACGCCTCGTCCACATCACAGGCAATATCTTCCCTTGCCAGACATCGAGGGAAGAAGTGCCTTGAGTGCCTTATCCATCCCTGAATCGCACCCACATCAATCTCATCACATACCTGTTCCATAGCCTGCACAAGAGGCATGCTCACAAAGGGCTGCCGGTCCTAAACCTTCCACCGCCGTGCCGAAAATAACTCTTCTATGGGGTTCAGAAATGGTGAGTATGGTGGGAGGTATTGCACGAGAAATGGTGGGTTTGCTGAAATGTTCTGCAGTTAGTGTATGACATCAGCCATTCATGAAGTAAACAGGTGTCACCCAACTGATACACTATGACATGGGGTGTACTACATAGTGTGAAATAAGTGTTGGTTACATACCTGTACTCCAGTCTCAATGTCCGGAGGACACAGGCGACAGTAAAACGTCTCAAGTTGGGCTGCACTCTCTGTCCAGCCTCTCGCATTGTCAGCGCATGGTTGATGACATGATCAACTAAGGTTGCTCTGATTTCATTTGAAAGTTGTCTTTGGCCATGAATTCCTCTACCAGCTCTACCTCTACCTCTCACTCTTCCTCCCCCTCTCATTCTCACCCTTCCTCTTCCTCTCTCTGCAACGGCTTCCATTGTTGTAAAACAAAAGGTGCTCACCTGTGGTCTTTTCATGGTGCTTACTTCCTGATTGAAGTGGTAACAATGAACCATTGAGGTGTTTGGCCAGGTGGCACATGTATTGGCCAATTAGCTCATGTCGTGTCATTTTGAATGGCAGTGTTTTGAAATGGTACACATGTGACTTTATGTCAGATTGTTGTGTCTTATGCAGAGAACCGTGTGTAGTGCATTTAAAAAAGTGTCATTTTGAATGGCAGTGTTTTGAAATGGTACACATGTGACTTTATGTCAGATTGTTGTGTCTTATGCAGAGAACCGTGTGTAGTGCATTTAAAAAAGTGTCATTTTGAATGCAAAATGTGTGGAAAGCAGAAAATGTCTTTAGACTTTTGGAGAATTGAGAAGAGGTTTTGCTCCCTGTGTGTCATTTTAAATAAGTGTGCTGTGCATGTCGTTTTAGTGTGTTAGCAATGTAAAGTACATATTACCTCAGCGGAGTTC
The DNA here is from genome assembly GCF_018296145.1 of Oncorhynchus tshawytscha. Classification (NCBI taxonomy): domain Eukaryota; kingdom Metazoa; phylum Chordata; class Actinopteri; order Salmoniformes; family Salmonidae; genus Oncorhynchus; species Oncorhynchus tshawytscha. Next base: position 73,652,019 of record NC_056431.1, on the reverse strand, counting down.
TCAAGTTGCTAACTTGAATGTGAGAGCCATTATCAAAAGTTACATTCGGTCTACAAGTACTTTGGGGTTATATTATCGATGTTCACAGACCGCATTAGCCAGTAGTACTAATGCTAACGGGCAAACGTCAAGGTCATCACTGGTCAAGCTATACAATACAGTATTCTGTACTTATTCAGAAGGTCAACATACTTTTTAGTGTTTATGCGATCATCGTAGTAGTACTTGTTTACTTGCTTTTTGCTATATTGTAAGAAACATTTAATCTGTTATATATTCAGGAAAAAGTAGTCCTTTTGAAGTGTGTATTATACAAATTTTGCAATCAACGTTTATCGGTAAAATAAATGTCATATTTGTTCACGCCAATTAATTTTTTATAAATCTTTTTTAAATCCTTAATGTTGTATGTAATAAAACATTTTTCTACCATCTGAACATTTTGTTTCATTGTTTGTTATAAACACAGTTAAGAAACTATTCAGTACAACATTATAAGTTTCATGTTCCTGACAGATATCCTTCAAACCACAGAAACACAACTAATACAGCAAACACTTCAAAATATTACATCAAAATGGACAGCAAAGAAATACACTGAGTGTACAAAACATTAGGAACACCTTCCTAATATTGAGTTGCACCCCTCAGATCAGTCAATTCGTCGGGCCATGGCCTCCACATAGTGTCGAAAGCGTTCCACAGGGATGCTGGCCCATGTTGACTCCAATGCTTCCAACAGTTGTGTCAAGTTGGCTGGATGTGGTGGTGGACCATTCTTGATACACACAAGAAACTGTTGAGCGTGAAAAACCCAGCAGCGATGCAGTTCTTGACACTCAAACCGGTGCGCCTGACACCTACTACCATACCCCATTCAAAGACACTTAAATATTTTGTCTTGCCCATTCACCATCTGAATGGCACACACAATGTATGTCCCAAGGCTTATAAATCCTTCTTTAACCCCTCTCCTCCCCTTCATCTACACTGGTTGAAGTGGATTTAACAAGTGACATCAATAAGGGATCATAGCTTTAATCTGGATTCACTTGGTCAGTGTGTCATGGAAAGAGCAGCTTCCGTTACCTACAGTATCTTGACATGTTTGATTTGTGTATCTCTGGTACTAATATTTTGCTCTACTATAATATCTCTCTCTGGCTGGTGTCCTGTTTAATACCTGTCTCTCTGGCTGGTGTCCTGTTTAATACCTGTCTCTCTGGCTGGTGTCCTGTTTAATACCGGTCTTTCTGGCTGGTGTCCTGTTTAATACCTGTCTCTGGCTGGTGTCCTGTTTAATACCCTCTGGCTGTCCTGTTTCTCTGGCTGGTGTCCTGTTTAATACCTGTCTCTGGCTGGTGTCCTGTTTAATACCTGTCTCTCTGGCTGGTGTCCTGTTTAATACCTCTCTCTGGCTGGTGTCCTGTTTAATACCTGTCTCTGGCTGGTGTCCTGTTTAATACCTGTCTCTGGCTGGTGTCCTGGCTGGTGTCCTGTTTAATACCTGTCTCTCTGGCTGGTGTCCTGTTTAATACCTGTCTCTCTGGCTGGTGTCCTGTTTAATACCTGTCTCTCTGGCTGGTGTCCTGTTTAATACCTGTGGCTGGTGTCCTGTTTAATACCTGTCTCTCTGGCTGGTGTCCTGTTTAATACCTGTCTCTCTGGCTGGTGTCCTGTTTAATACCTGTCTCTCTGGCTGGTGTCCTGTTTAATACCTGTCTCTCTGGCTGGTGTCCTGTTTAATACCTGTCTCTCTGGCTGGTGTCCTGTTTAATACCTGTCTCTCTGGCTGGTGTCCTGTTTAATACCTGTCTCTCTGGCTGGTGTCCTGTTTAATACCGGTCTTTCTGGCCGGTGTCCTGTTTAATACCTGTCTCTGGCTGGTGTCCTGTTTAATACCTGTCTTTCTGGCTGGTGTCCTGTTTAATACCTGTCTTTCTGGCTGGTGTCCTGTTTAATACCTGTCTCTCTGGCTGTCCTGTTCTGTGACTGTCTTATCATTTTATATTTTTTTTGTCTGCGTCTCCCTCCCTCTCTCTCTATATGTCTATATGTTTCAGTGGTGTGCCTGCCCCCAGTCTTTAGCAACGTGTCCATTGTCTCCTTCAACCTTGAGCACACTCTGACCTGACTGCCCTGTTCAGGGACTCCTGCCAACACCCACTTCACAGTTCAGAGCCTCAGGTACACTCTTACTCTTCAGTCCCATGCTTTCCTTGTTCTATCCTTCTAGTGTAGCTGCTGAGTTAACTGCTTTCCTTGTTCTATCCTTCTAGTGTAGCTGCTGAGTAAGTGCTTTCCTTGTTCTATCCTTCTAGTGTAGCTGCTGAGTAAGTGCTTTCCTTGTTCTATCCTTCTAGTGTAGCTGCTGAGTAAGTGCTTTCCTTGTTCTATCCTTCTAGTGTAGCTGCTGAGTAAGTGCTTTCCTTGTTCTATCCTTCTCGTGTAGCTGCTGAGTAAGTGCTTTCCTTTTTCAATCCTTCTCGTGTAGCTGCTGAGTAAGTGCTTTCCTTGTTCTATCCTTCTTGTGTAGCTGCTGAGTTAACTGCTTTCCTTATTCGATCCTTCTCGTGTAGCTGCTGAGTAAGTGCTTTCATTTCAGCTGGTTACATGGTAAAGGCAAAAGACTGACTCACTGTAGTCTAGGACAGGCACACCATTGGTAGAAATAGAGAGAAAGGGGAAAAAAGTGATTTAATCCATGTAAGGGCTGTAACGTGAAGAAGGGGTCTGAATACTTTCCGAATGCACTGGATCTACATCATTTGGAGGTTGTTGTTGTTTTACAGTGTAGAGATGCGTCAAAAGGTACATATACCTAGAAAAGAAAGCAAGTTCTGAGAATCTGGTCCAAACCCACTCACATTTTCTTTTGAATAGAACCTGACAATAACACCAGGACTGAGGATGACAAAGTAGATCAGTATTTAGTCTAATATAATAATTACATCCGGCACATTTTTCCTCTCTGAGGGGTTCTTTACCTCGTACTGCAGATGTAGATACGTGTGTTTTTTTCCGACTACTTCCTCTCACCAGAACACACACTGTTTGTGTTCAAGGAAACTCACCTCTCGCTCTAAGAATTACACCACCACAAGTTCAGGGGGAGGGGGCTAATCTCTAACCCACAGGGGAGGGGGCTCATCTCTAACCCTCAGGGGGAGGGGGCTCATCTCTAACCCTCAGGGGAGGGGGCACATCTCTAACCCTCAGGGGAGGGGGCACATCTCTAACCCTCAGGGGGAGGGGGCTCATCTCTAACCCTCAGGGGGAGGGGGCTCATCTCTAACCCTCAGGGGAGGGGGCTCATCTCTAACCCTCAGGGGAGGGGGCTCATCTCTAACCCTCAGGGGAGGGGGCTCATCTCTAACCCTCAGGGGGAGGGGGCTCATCTCTAACCCTCAGGGGAGGGGGCTCATCTCTAACTCTCAGGGGAGGGGGCTCATCTCTAACCCTCAGGGGAGGGGGCTCATCTCTAACCCTCAGGGGAGGGGGCTCATCTCTAACCCTCAGGGGAGGGGGCTCATCTCTAACCCTCAGGGGGAGGGGGCTCATCTCTAACCCTCAGGGGGAGGGGGCTCATCTCTAACCCTCAGGGGGAGGGGGCTCATCTCTAACCCTCAGGGGAGGGGGCTCATCACTAACCCTCAGGAGGAGGGGGCTCATCTCTAACCCTCAGGGGGCTCATCTCTAACCCTCAGGGGAGGGGGCTCATCTCTAACCCTCAGGGGAGGGGGCTCATCTCTAACCCTCAGGGGAGGGGGCTCATCTCTAAACCTCAGGGGAGGGGACTCATCTCTAAACCTCAGGGGAGGGGGCTCATCTCTAAACCTCAGGGGGAGGGGGCTCATCTCTAACCCTCAGGGGGAGGGGGCTCATCTCTAACCCACAGGTTCAGGGGGAGGGGGCTAATCTCTAACCCACAGGTTCAGGGGAGGGGGCTAATCTCTAACCCACAGGTTCAGGGGAGTGGGCTCATCTCTAACCCACAGGTTCAGGGGAGGGGGCTCATCTCTAACCAACAGGGGAGGGGGCTCATTTCTAACCCACAGCGGGAGGGGGCTCATCTCTAACCCACAGGGGAGGGGGCTCATCTCTAGCCCACAGGGGAGGGGGCTCATCTCACAGGTTCAGGGGGAGAGGGCTCATCTCTAACCCACAGGTTCAGGGGGAAGGGGCTCATCTCTAACCCACAGGTTCAGGGGAGGGGGCTCATCTCTAACCCACAGGGGGAGAGGGCTCATCTCTAACCCACAGGTTCAGGGGAGAGGGCTCATCTGTAACCCACAGGTTCAGGGGGAGAGGGCTCAACGCCCTATGCCTGCACTCTGCACGTGCCGGGCGAATGTGGGCATTGAGCCTAAGGGAGAGGTGCGAGTGGTATGCACTCGATCTCCAGTGCTTACCAACAGCCCGGTTCAACCTGTGCCTGCACTCTGGAGGGTCCGGGCTAAAGTGGTCATCCAGCCTGGGGAGTGGTGCCAAGGCTGCGCACCAGAGCTCCAGTGCTCCCCCACAGCCCGGTCCATCTGGTGCCTCCTCCACGCACCAGGCCTCCTGTAGGTCTCCCCAGCCTGGTGGGTCCTGTGGCAGCACCACGCACCAGGCTGTCTCTCCGTCTCCTCCCTCCAGGTTCTCCCGCCTGTCCGGAGCCGCCAGAGCCGCCCGTCAGTCAGTAGCTGCCAGAGTCGCCCTTCACTCCGGTGCTGCCAGAGTCGCCCTTCACTCCGGTGCTGCCCTTCACTCCGGTGCTGCCAGAGTCGCCCTTCACTCCGGTGCTGCCAGAGTCGCCCTTCACTCCGGTGTGCTGCTTCAGGTGCTGCCCCTTCACTCCGGTGCTGCCAGAGTCGCCCTTCACTCCGGTGCTGCCAGAGTCGCCCTTCACTATACTGGGGAAATGGAAAGAAATATCACTTACAGCTACAAATTGAAAGTGTAATGCTGTGCGATAGCTTTCTCGAAAAATCTCCTCAAATCCGAACTTGTGCCTCATCCGGCTCATTTCTCTATTTGGTTGAACATAAATCAAGATTATTAACGTAGAGAAACAAGTACCAAAATGTGTGATCACATACTGAGAGATGATATACAGTTGAAGTCGGAAGTTTACATACACCTTAGCCAAATACATTTAAACTCAGTTTTTCACAATTCCTGACATTTAATCCTAGTAAAAATTCCCTGTCTTAGGTCAGTTAGGATCACCACTTTATATTAAGAATGTGAAATATCAGAATAATAGTGGAGAGAATCATTTCAGCTTTTATTTCTTTCATCACATTCCCAGTGGGTCAGAAGTTTACATACACTCAATTACTATTTGGTAGCATTGCCTTTAAATTGTTTAACTTGGGTCAAATGTTTCAGGTTGGGTGAATTTTGGCCCATTCCTCCTGACAGAGCTGGTGTAACTGAGTCAGGTTTCTAGGCCTCCTTGCTCGCACATGCTTTTTCAGTTCTGCCCAGGGCTTTGTGATGGCCATTCCAATTTATTAACTTTGTCCTTAAGACATTTTGCAACAAATTTGGAAGTATGCTTGGGGTCATTGTCCATTTGGAAGACCCATTTGTGACCAAGCTTTAACTTCCTGAATGATGTCTTGAGATGTTGCATCAAAATATCCACATCATTTTCTTTCCTCATGAAGCCATCTATTTTGTGAAGAGCCCCAGTCTCTCCTGCAGCAAAGCACCCTCACAAAATGGTGCTTCCACCCCCGTGCTTCACGGTTGGCTTGGTGTTCTTCGGCTTGCAAGCGTCCCCCTTTTTCCTCCAAACATAACGATGGTCATTATGGCCAAATAATTCTATTTTTAAAATGATGTCAATTAGCCTATCAGAATGTTCTAAAGCCATTACATAATTTTCTGGAATTTTCTAAACTGTTTAAAGGCACAGTCAACTTAGTGTATGTAAACTTCTGACCCACTGGAATTGTGATACAGTGAATCATAAGTGAAATAATCTGTCTGTAAACAATTGTTGGAAAAATTACTTGTGTCACGCACAAAGTTGATGTCCTAATCGACTTGCCAAAATATAGTTTGTTAACAAGAAATTTGTGGAGTGGTTGAAAAAAAAAAAAGTTTTAATGACTCCAACTTCAGTGTCTGTAAACTTCCGACTTCAACTGTATATATAAACTCAGCAAAAAAAGAAATGTCCCTCTTTCAGGAGCCTGTCTTTAAAATAAGATGAGTATTTTGATTTCCTGTCACACTCACACAGTCGACTCCTTTCTTTGTGCTGGTAACCCAGGCTGAAAACACTCCTAAAGCACCAGGAATATTCTATATTCCTACCAAGAAGTACAGAATATTCTGTACTTCTTGGTAGGAACAAAACGGAAATATAAATTTAATAAATATTGTTGTTTGTTTCCCATTATTCCCTGTCTAATTCTGACACCATAAATGACAAACAATGTCGATTTCCGTTTTTCAAATTCGGGAACAATAAATGAGCCTTTTTCCGTTTTGACTCAGAAATCAAAGTAACGAATGTAACGTTACAAAGAAGCAAGGTGAAGCAGCAGTTCAGGCAATCTTGCAAGTCAGAACAATACTTGACAAATAAATATCATTTTTATATTAGAAAATTTACTTGACAAGCAGTAGGCATTTAGGATGAAATGTGGAGTGAAACTATATAGTTATGGCGAAACATCACGTGCCCTGTTTTCTATCGAACGTATTAGGCAATCATTTACTCGAAAAACACTGCTCATTCAATCATAATTTGTCGCAATAAAGTAAGACAAAATAAAGATCCACCCCTGTCGAACGGATACACATTTTGTCGATCTTTTGAAAATGAATATTATATCTGCCGTTTCCATTAAGCTAAAAACAAGCCTAAAGGTTTTTTCCGACATCGACTAAACGTGGTTCAATGGAAACCTGCCCGGGCTTCTTCTGTATTTATATCACTCAGCTTGGTTTCGCTTCCCCGCAATTCTCCGCCCTTTCAGAAAGTACACAATAAACTCTCAAGAGCGGCCTGAAGCAAATATAGCAGAACATTTCAGTGTCGCTGGACTACACAGAACATCTCTTGGGCAACATGCAATCTACGGTGTTTACTATCTCGTTTGTCAAACTATTATGCTTAACTTTACCTGGAATGACAGGTCAGTATTTCTCTTTCGACTTTACCACAGCAGAGTCTACCAACGTGTTGTCAATCGATTGGCTTTGATTGTAGATGACTGTTTTAAACCATTCAATATCACGACTGGTTTACGAACTTTTTGTTGTTGTTGTTGATATTTCGTGATCATTTCACAGTCTTTTTTTATAGGCTACATTTATTTAGCATTTATACATTCCATAATCTACTTTTACTGTCACTAGAGTGGGGACCAATGGAAACACGTCGCATGTTGGTCTCTCTGTTAGATTGACATACTGATGATGTAGGCTAAATATATACATACACAAATGGCTTAAGGTTTTACCCACATACCATATGTGGTCATCTCGAGGAAGTGCAATGGGCTTAATTTCTCTCTAAAAAAAAAAACTTAAAAAAAAACTCTTTAAATCGGCCAATATATATAAAATAAAATGTTCCTCATCTGACTCAATACCCTTGTGTATCTAAAGCCTGTAATCCCCCTGAATGATGTGTATTTGTCAGTATGTTCAACTGTGTATAACTGTGCTTTTCCAGCAGTGTCAGCTGAACTTCCAAGTCCCAGTAACATCAGAATTACCTCCATCAACATGGGACTAGTGTTGGAGTGGGATCCCCCTCAGAACCACATGGGAAACCTCACCTACAGATCAGAATACAAGTGGTAATATGAACAGAACCAAACAACACAACCAAGTGAGGGTGAACATTTAAATATGGCACACTTCCTGCTTATGGGTGCTGGGAAAGAGGAGAAATGACACACCCACAAGTTGTCGTCCCCAGAAGAATCTGTGTCATACACCCTCACACACACACCCTCACACACACACCCTCACACACACACACATCAACATACACTCACTATATCTATAAGGAATAGGTGCAACTATTTCACTTTTTTTTTTTACACAATTACTTGTCAGAACTGGTTTCAGGCACACAAACAGTGTACAAACACTGGACAAACAAACAGCTTACAAACACTGGTAACAATAGTCTTTAAAACATTTTTTACCTTTATTTTACTAGGCAAGTCAGTTTAGAACAAATTCTTATTTTCAATGACAGCCTAGGAACAGTGGGTTAACTGCCTGTTCAGGGGCAGAACGACAGATTTGTACCTTGTCAACTCGGGGATTCGTTCTTGCAACCTTTCGGTTACTAGTCCAACGCTCTAACCACTAGGCTACCTGCTGGTTACTAGTCCAACGCTCTAACCACTAGGCTACCTGCTGGTTACTAGTCCAACGCTCTAACCACTAGGCTACCTGCTGGTTACTAGTCCAACGCTCTAACCACTAGGCTACCTGCTGGTTACTAGTCCAACGCTCTAACCACTAGGCTACCTGCTGGTTACTAGTCCAACGCTCTAACCACTAGGCTACCTGTTGGTTACTAGTCCAACGCTCTAACCACTAGGCTACCTGCTGGTTACTCGTCCAACGCTCTAACCACTAGGCTACCTGCTGGTTACTCGTCCAACGCTCTAACCACTAGGCTACCTGCTGGTTACTAGTCCAACGCTCTAACCACTAGGCTACCTGCTGGTCACTAGTCTAACGCTCTAACCACTAGGCTACCTGCTGGTCACTAGTCTAACGCTCTAACCACTAGGCTACCTGCTGGTTACTAGTCTAACGCTCTAACCACTAGGCTACCTGCTGGTTACTAGTCCAACGCTCTAACCACTAGGCTACCTGCTGGTTACTAGTCTAACGCTCTAACCACTAGGCTACCTGCTGGTCACTAGTCCAACGCTCTAACCACTAGGCTACCTGCTGGTCACTAGTCCAACGCTCTAACCACTAGGCTACCTGCTGGTCACTAGTCCAGCGCTCTAACCACTAGGCTACCTGCTGGTCACTAGTCCAACGCTCTAACCACTAGGCTACCTGCTGGTTACTAGTCCAACGCTCTAACCACTAGGCTACCTGCTGGTTACTAGTCCAACGCTCTAACCACTAGGCTACCCTGCCGTCTACCGCAATAACAATACAGGGGTGTCTTGTTTTGAACACAGGAAGAGCATCAGGAACAGCTACCGGGTCGTATGTTTGGACACAACTGCCCTATGCTGTGACTTCACCAGTCATCTAAACAAATTTGGAGTGTACACTTTCCAAGTGAGGGCAGAACGAGAGGGAGAGACATCTCACTGGGTGGAGACTAAGGAGTTTGTCATGGATGAACACAGTGAGTTCCTAGTTACCCATCTGTAACTTCAATCTACATAAGGATTTCATAACACATTCATAACCTATCCCTAAGACATACATGGGCATTTCATAGTAGTTTTTTTTGCCGTGCACTAGAGATGGGTATGAAAGTGTAATAACAGGTACTGTTTAACCAGAGGTTAGGGCAAAGCAGAGTGTATCATTACAGACTGGAGCCTGACAGCTTTTGCTCTTTAATGGACTATGGTGATCCGCTAGCAGGTGCCATGTCATTTCTTTACCCCTGAGAGGTCATCACTTTCTTTCCCATGTCTCTCTGTCTCTCTCCACAGCCACTTTAGGCCCTCCCAGTGTGACTCTAGTCTCCAGTGGTGCGAACATTGAAGTGAGCATCGAAGACCCAGTGCTCAGGATCTCTGAGTTTAAAGAGATCTACAATCATGCAACCTTTAACATCACCTACTGGAAGGAGGGCCAGGAGAAGAAGGTATGGTGGCCATTTTACTTTCCATCTGGGATTATACATTTGGAGTGTAATGTCCACTGCCTACAACCAGGGGATCTGAGGAATGGCGAAACAAAGTATAGCAGTTTGCCTGACCTTTCACATCTGATGTCATAGTGACAGTAGCCAATAAGGAGTATGAGATGCAGGTTTAGGGTCTGAGCACATAAACTACTTTCCATCTGCCAATGGTGAACTTGATAACCGTAGGGGTGATCATCTGGTGACACATTGAGTACGGTTACATGCACACAATAATGGGATTATTGTAGATAGATTAATATATAATGAGATTATTGTAGATAGATTAATATATAATGAGATTATTGTAGATAGATTAATATATAATGGGATTATTGTAGATAGATTAATATATAATGGGATTATTGTAGATAGATTAATATATAATGAGATTATTGTAGATAGATTAATATATAATGAGATTATTGTAGATAGATTAATATATAATGGTATTATTGTTGATAGATTAATATATAATGAGATTATTGTAGATAAATATATAATGGGATTATTGTAGATAGATTAATATATAATGGGATTATTATAGATAGATTAATATATAATGGGATTATTGTAGATAGATTAATATATAATGAGATTATTGTAGATAGATTAATATATAATGGGATTATTGTAGATAGATTAATATATAATGGGATTATTGTAGATAGATTAATATATAATGGGATTATTGTAGATAGATTAATATATAATGGGATTATTGTAGATAGATTAATATATAATGGGATTATTGTAGATAGATTAATATATAATGGGATTATTGTAGATAGATTAATATATAATGGGATTATTGTAGATAGATTAATATATAATGGGATTATTGTAGATAGATTAATATATAATGGGATTATTGTAGATAGATTAATATATAATGGGATTATTGTAGATAGATTAATATATAATGGGATTATTGTAGATAGATTAATATATAATGGGATTATTGTAGATAGATTAATATATAATGGGATTATTGTAGATAGATTAATATATAATGGGATTATTGTAGATAGATTAATATATAATGGGATTATTGTAGATAGATTAATATATAATGGGATTATTGTAGATAGATTAATATATAATGGGATTATTGTAGATAGATTAATATATATAATGGGATTATTGTAGATAGATTAATATATAATGGGATTATTGTAGATAGATTAATATATAATGGGATTATTGTAGATAGATTAATATATAATGGGATTATTGTAGATAGATTAATATATAATGGGATTATTGTAGATAGATTAATATATAATGGGATTATTGTAGATAGATTCATATATAATGGGATTATTGTAGATAGATTCATATATAATGGGATTATTGTAGATAGATTCATATATAATGGGATTATTGTAGATAGATTCATATATAATGGGATTATTGTAGATAGATTCATATATCATGGGATTATTGTAGATAGATTCATATATAATGGGATTATTGTAGATAGATTCATATATAATGGGATTATTGTAGATAGATTAATATATAATGGGATTATTGTAGATAGATTAATATATAATGGGATTATTGTAGATAGATTCATATATAATGGGATTATTGTAGATAGATTCATATATAATGGGATTATTGTAGATAGATTCATATATAATGGGATTATTGTAGATAGATTCATATATAATGGGATTATTGTAGATAGATTCATATATAATGGGATTATTGTAGATAGATTCATATATAATGGGATTATTGTAGATAGATTCATATATAATGAGATTATTGTAGATAGATTAATATATAATGGGATTATTGTAGATAGATTAATATATAATGGGATTATTGTAGATAGATTAATATATAATGGGATTATTGTAGATAGATTAATATATAATGGGATTATTGTAGATAGATTAATATATAATGGGATTATTGTAGATAGATTAATATATAATGGGATTATTGTAGATAGATTAATATATAATATATAGATAGATTAATATATAATGATTATTGTAGATAGATTAATATATAATGGGATTATTGTAGATAGATTAATATATAATGGGATTATTGTAGATAGATTAATATATAATGGGATTATTGTAGATAGATTAATATATAATGGGATTATTGTAGATAGATTAATATATAATGGGATTATTATAGATAGATTAATATATAATGGGATTATTGTAGATAGATTCATATATAATGGGATTATTGTAGATAGATTCATATATAATGAGATTATTGTAGATAGATTAATATATAATGGGATTATTGTAGATAGATTAATATATAATGGGATTATTGTAGATAGATTAATATATAATGGGATTATTGTAGATAGATTAATATATAATGGGATTATTGTAGATAGATTAATATAATAGTTTGATATAAAACGTTTACATCCTTTGCAAGAAGAATGATTCCCCTAATAATCCACTTTTAACATGGATACATCTGAAATCAGACTACCGGATGGCACTCTGATAAATGCAGGAAATCGGCAATGGAAATAATATTATACCACAGCAATCTGTTTATTTTTGGGAAGTATATTTGAGTTTGGACGTATAAAGTTTGGCTTAACGCTTTTCATTTTAAATGGGGGGCCTTATTAGTGGGCCTTATTACAGGGGTCCTTATTAGTGGTCCTTATTAGTGGTCCTTATTAGTGGGCCTTATTAGTGGTTCTTATTGGTGGTCCTTATTAGTGGGCCTTATTAGTGGGCCTTATTAGTGGGCCTTATTACAGTGGTCCTTATTACAGTGGTCCTTATTACAGTGGTCCTCATTAGTGGGCCTTATTAGTGGTTCTTATTGGTGGTTCTTATTAGTGGTCCTTATTAGTGGTCCTTATTAGTGGTCCTTATTGGTGGCCCTTATTAGTGGCCCGTATTAGTGGGCCTTATTAGTGGGCCTTATTAGTGGGCCTTATTAGTGGGCCTTATTACAGTGGTCCTTATTAGTGGTCCTTATTACAGTGGTCCTTATTACAGTGGTCCTTATTAGTGGTCCTTATTACAGTGGTCCTTATTAGTGGTTCTTATTGGTGGTCCTTATTAGTGGTTCTTATTGGTGGTCCTTATTACAGTGGTCCTTATTACAGTGGCCCTTATTAGTGATTCTTATTACAGTGGTCCTTATTACAGTGGTCCTTATTACAGTGGTCCTTATTAGTGGTTCTTATTAGTGGTCCTTATTAGTGGTCCTTATTAGTGATTCTTATTACAGTGGTCCTTATTACAGTGGTCCTTATTACAGTGGTCCTTATTAGTGGTCCTTATTAGTGGTTCCTATTAGTGGTCCTTATTACAGTGTGTGTAATTACACTTTAACAAGTATTGTAATTCACTGTAACAACCACATGGCAGTAATTGTGGTCTGTAATTACAAAAAAAAGGTGTAACAATGAATGCTTGTTTTCCATGCTTGTGATAAAAGGGCAGGTTGCCCAATACATTCGCCAACTTAGTGTTTAGTTTCTTATCAGCTGCGTACAGTTACAACTGTCACAAAGGTTGTGACCCCTCGTCGGTGCGCTGGGTGTCCCAATATATTTTTTTATTCAATAGGCTCTGATTACTTAGCCATGAAAGTGCACTGTTGTAAATATATCTCCACTCAATGTTATTGCTAGTGGTTGCCGCCAAAATAAAATGTACCAATCTGGGTTAACTTGGTCATCCCAGATGAGGATAAATACCCTGTTTCAAAGCATATTATATTTAAATGTTTGCCTAAGTACAATGTAATTACTAGGAGTTAGTTCAAATGAAGTGTATCTTGAGGTGTACTTACTTGTAACTAATGTAATGTAACTAACTACAGTACATGATCCATACGGACAATCTGGCCCTCCATTTTAAAGCTTCCGCAAGTTTAATTCCAGAATTCACTTCATCTCTGTACCTTGTTGTGAAGTGAAACTTCCGGGAAGCTTTACCACAGTAAGCTTTATCACCACAGTACACTGCAGTATAAAGGCAGTTATAGTGCAGTATCACCGCAGTACACTGCAGTATAAAGGTAGTTATAGTGTAGTATCACCGCAGTACACTGCAGTATAAAGGCAGTTATAGTGCAGTATCACCGCAGTACACTGCAGTATAAAGGCAGTTATAGTGCAGTATCACCGCAGTACACTGCAGTATAAAGGCAGTTATAGTGCAGTATCACCGCAGTACACTGCAGTATAAAGGCAGTTATAGTGCAGTATCACCGCAGTACACTGCAGTATAAAGGCAGTTATAGTGCAGTATCACCGCAGTACACTGCAGTATCAAGGCAGTTATAGTGCAGTATCACCACAGTACACTGCAGTATAAAGGCAGTTATAGTGCAGTATCACCGCAGTACACTGCAGTATAAAGGCAGTTATACTGCAGTATAAAGGCAGTTATAGTGCAGTATCACCACAGTACACTGCAGTATAAAGGCAGTTATAGTGCAGTATCACCACAGTACACTGCAGTATAAAGGCAGTTATAGTGCAGTATCACCGCAGTACACTGCAGTATAAAGGCAGTTATAGTGCAGTATCACCGCAGTACACTGCAGTATAAAGGCAGTTATAGTGCAGTATCACCGCAGTACACTGCAGTATAAAGGCAGTTATAGTGCAGTATCACCGCAGTACACTGCAGTATAAAGGCAGTTATAGTGCAGTATCACCGCAGTACACTGCAGTATAAAGGCAGTTATAGTGCAGTATCACCGCAGTACACTGCAGTATAAAGGCAGTTATAGTGCAGTATCACCGCAGTACACTGCAGTATCAAGGCAGTTATAGTGCAGTATCACCACAGTACACTGCAGTATAAAGGCAGTTATAGTGCAGTATCACCGCAGTACACTGCAGTATAAAGGCAGTTATAGTGCAGTACGCTCCAAAATAAATAAATAACTTTTTTACTGCAGTACTTTTGCAGTGTAACTGCAGTTGTTCTGCAATTAATGTGCCCAAAATACCACAGTCGACTGCAGTTATTACTGCAGTTTCTCAGGCATCCAGCACACCGACGAGGGTTCACAACTTTTGTGACAGTTATAACTGTATGATTCTGAGAAGAAACACAACACTGCGTTGGTGAATGTGGTGGCACACCGACGAGGGGTCACAACCTTTGTGACAGTTATAACTGTATGATTCTGAGAAGAAACACAACACTGCGTTGGTGAATGTGGTGGCACACCGACGAGGGTTCACAACTTTTGTGACAGTTATAACTGTATGATTCTGAGAAGAAACACAACACTGCGTTGGTGAATGTGGTGGCACACCGACGAGGGGTCACAACCTTTGTGACAGTTGTTGCTGAATCAGATGCAGCTGAGAAGAAACACAACACTGCGTTGGTGAATGTGGTGGCACACCGACGAGGGGTCACAACCTTTGTGACAGTTATAACTGTATGATTCTGAGAAGAAACACAACACTGCGTTGGTGAATGTGGTGGCACACCGACGAGGGGTCACAACCTTTGTGACAGTTATAACTGTATGATTCTGAGAAGAAACACAACACTGCGTTGGTGAATGTGGTGGCACACCGACGAGGGGTCACAACCTTTGTGACAGTTATAACTGTATGATTCTGAGAAGAAACACAACACTGCGTTGGTGAATGTGGTGGCACACCGACGAGGGGTCACAACCTTTGTGACAGTTATAACTGTATGATTCTGAGAAGAAACACAACACTGCGTTGGTGAATGTGGTGGCACACCGACGAGGGGTCACAACCTTTGTGACAGTTATAACTGTATGATTCTGAGAAGAAACACAACACTGCGTTGGTGAATGTGGTGGCACACCGACGAGGGGTCACAACCTTTGTGACAGTTGTTGCTGAATCAGATGCAGCTGAGAAGAAACACAACACTGCGTTGGTGAATGTGGTGGCACACCGACGAGGGGTCACAACCTTTGTGACTGTTGTAGCTTGTATGCAGCTGATAAGAAGGGAAAACACACAAAGTTGGTGAATTTAGTGGGAAACCTGCCCATTTGAAACAAGCATGGTAACAACCATTCATTGGTACACATCTGTAATTACATACTGCAACTACTACTCGGGGTTGTTATTGTTAACTCTAATAGTTGTTACAGTGTAAATGCATGGTTGATTGCGGTGTAGTAAAGATCCCTTTTCAAAGGAAGTGTTACCGAAGTTTGTACTACTGTATGTGAAAGCTACTTCTGAGACACACATACATTCAGTTGTTCCCGAACTCACTTAAATCGCGCTGAGGGAGGACGGCTCGGTTGGTGCTAGCCCCGTGCGCAGATCAATTACACTGCTGGATCGCCGATTTTACATGTCCTAATCATTTAAAAGATGGCTCAGAAAAAAACAGATGTTTAAATCGGCGAATGCTTACTTTAATTTTGACCGTACGCCGATGTTTAAGATAATCAGAGTAAGGTGTTTACATGACTATTGCATAATGTGCCCGGCTGCCAATCAGTTTAACATGAAAGAATTACAATGTATGTAAAACATACTCATTGCGTGGCGCTCACTGCTTCCTTAATTCTCCTCTATCACCCCCTGCAGGTCAAACGGATGAATGGCATCCAACTGCATGAAGTGGTGTTGGAGCTGGAGCAATGGACCAGGTACTGTTTTCAGGTCTGGGTGGTAACCGAAAGGTTCTTCAAACAAAGCCAGCCCAGCAACGTTACGTGTGAGAGCACCGCTAAGGGTGAGCGCCATCTCTCTCTCTTTCTTGTCCTCCCCTTGTTTTTACATCTGTTAAAAACACAAATTATGAGTATTAGATTGTTGCCTTCAATGATTCTCCGTGTACAAGTCTACTCTTGCTCAACTCAATTCTTCGTCCCCGGTGTCCACTTTCCCCAACCCCAAACCGTCTGCAGGCAAGGACAGGCCCTGGGTGATGGCCCTGGGGATGTTTGTGGTGATGGCTGTGTCAGTGCCCCTGGTGGTTCTAGCATTCTGGCACTGCTACAGGGTGGTCAGCTTCCTCAGACCCAAGGTCAAGCTGCCTGGACATTTCACAGTGGTCAGTATGGCGCATGATCAGTGTGTTTTAATGAATAATACACTGTGTGTTTCTTTGTGTGTAGTAACTGTATCAGTTGTTCTTTTGCAAACCCATAAATGACATGTTCATGCTGCTGTTTAGGGGGGGGGACTGTCAATGAGGCTCTGTCTTTGGCTGAGTTCCATGTAATCAGTGTGTCCTGTTATATCTTTGCATAATGATGAATGGTTTTAGTCTAATCTCTTGTGGACAGACTGCTTAAACATAAATGTGCATCTGTTCTGCCAGTGTAAAGGATGTGAAATGGCTAGCTAGTTAGCAGTGGTGCGCGCTAATAGCGTTTCAATCGGTGAAGTCACTTGCTCTGAGACCTTAAAGTAGTTGTTCCCCTTGCTCTGCAAGTGCTGTCGCGGCGTTTGTGGCGCGATGGGTAACGATGTGTGTGCAGAGGGTGCGAGCCCGGGTTGGGGCGAGGGGACGGATGAAAGTTAAACTGTTACACCAGACACATTCTGTTAAAAGTCCCCAAAGTGCACACATCCTTGGGCCGATCGTCTTTTCAGATCGCTGCAGCTAGCGACTGGAACGAGCTGCAACAAACACTCAAACTGGACAGTTTTATCTCAATCTCCTCATTCAAAGACTTAATCATGGACACTCTTACTGACAGTTGTGGCTGCTTGTGTGATGTATTGTTGTCTCTACCTTCTTGCCCTTTGCGCTGTTGTCTGTGCCCAATAATGTTTGTACTCTGTGTTGTTGCTACCATGTTGTTGTCTTTAGGTCTCTCTTTATGTAGTGTAGCTCTGTTGTCGTGATGTGTGTTTTGTCCTATATTTAATCCCACCCCCCGTCCCCGCAGGAGGCCTTTTGCCTTATGGTAGGCCGTCATTGTAAATAAGAATTGTTCTTACTTGACTTGCCTCGTTAAATAAATAAAATATGACCAAATTTCACAAGGTTTTTGGTTAATTGAGATTAGTCTGAAAGGCCTTTAAAGAGATTACTTTTAAAGGCCTTTAAGGCGTCCGCCTGCTTCCCATCCGAAACAGTTCAGAACAGTTCGTGCATATATTATGACAACATTTTGTGACTTTTTCGTTCGGTTTAGTCTTCGTCAAGAGTTGTTGTTTCTTTGGCTCTTTGTGCGCACAGCATTTTTTTCTTGAGGCAAGCCGAAGTTGGTAGCCTACACACCTTGTCTGTGATTGGTCAACAGTAGGGATTCTTAAATTAAGTGTTTATTGTCTTTCAACAAGAGACAAATCATGCACATTTTTTCACTTGAGAAATTCTGCACCAAAGATCTTAGATGTAAAATTGCGTGACTAAGATCTCTTCTGCAAAAAAAAATGTCAAAATGAATGTTAGATTTCTTGAGTTATATTAGATTCATTCTGTCTATTAATTCTAGAATTCTATTTAGATAGACAAACAGTACTATTGGTGTTTTTGTTCCAATTTTTTAAGTGAATATCTTTTAATTAAGGGAGTATGCGAGCACACTAATTCGGTTTTCAAGCTGATGCCTTTAGTGTGACCAAAGTCTCCGCTCCTCTCCCCTCTCCACCCCATACAGTACCTGTTGGATCCTCAGTGCTCCTCCATCCTGGCCTTGCAGAGCAGCCCCCAGCCTGATGAGGTGTACCATGAGGTCAGCATCATGCCTGGGGGGACAGAGACAGAGAGAGAGAGCGCCCTCTGGTGGACAGAACATAAAGCACATAACCAGACTGACTGACAATACAAAAGAAAGGCAGTGTTGGAGAGCATCAACACCGCGACTGACAGGCCGATCTATAAACAATATTAAGTTGTTGTTTATGATGCAAGGTGATTGGTTGATCAGTCAGTCTCGACTCGCCTTTAATGTCGGCTGCACCCAATCACAAAGATCTTGAAGTGGATGGGGAAAATATGGGTGAAAGACTGACGTGAGGAAGAAACGAAGACATCAATGGATGGCAGAGAAGAGGACGTATCTCTTAGTGAGAAATAATAGTCTAACTGACATCAGGGGTTTAGTTATTTATTCATCCCTGTGATGAAATTCTAAGAGAGATCATTTAGTGTAATGCAGGTGTCATCTACTAGATTCAGCTGCAGGCCCCAATTTTTTTTTTTTTTATCTCTTGGGGGTTCGGAAAAAATAATTACAAATCATTTGTGATCGTGTGCAAATTAGCCGCAAGAACCCAAACAAATATATTTGACTGAAACAATAATTTCAGACCTGGTTTTCATTTGTATACGATCACATTCCTCTTTATTATGCCTAAAATCACTACGAGCTGATTTCCTGCTGTTAAAAATAAAATAAAACATTTGACTGAGAACTTGGGGGGCGAATATAACCACTGCCAGTTAGGGAACCCTGGTGTAATGTGTATGATAATGATCAATAATGCCTTTTATTCATTATTGGCCTTGGTACACTGGCATTTTATGATATTGTGAGTATTGGGCAATGGAATGGTGACCCACTATTCCACCAGAGAGAGTTCTCATTATGAGCCGACTGATACGACACACTCCAAATAATTTAATGGAAAATGGCGTTTTTGTATTTAGCTTGTGACAGACACAGCAGTCAAGACATCATGACATCATCAGCAATGGGTCTACAATGGATTCTGAAAGTATTCAGCCCCCTTGACTTTTTCCTCATTTTGTTGCATTACAGCCTTATTCTAAAATGTATTAAAAATATATATTTAAAAAAATCCTCATCAATCTACACACTTTGTATTTGTATTTACTAGGGATCCCCATTAGCTGCTGCCAAGGCAGCAGCTACTCTTCCTGGGGTTTATTATGGATCCCCATTAGCTGCTGCCAAGACAGCAGCTACTCTTCCTGGGGTTTATTATGGATCCCCATTAGTTCCTGCCAAGACAGCAGCTACTCTTCCTGGGGTTTATTATGGATCCCAATTTAGTTCCTGCCAAGGCAGCAGCTACTCTTCCTGGGGTTTATTATGGATCCCCATTAGTTCCTGCCAAGACAGCAGCTACTCTTCCTGGGGTTTATTATGGATCCCCATTAGTTCCTGCCAAGGCAGCAGCTACTCTTCCTGGGGTTTATTATGGATCCCCATTAGTTCCTGCCAAGGCAGCAGCTACTCTTCCTGGGGTTTATTATGGATCCCCATTAGTTCCTGCCAAGGCAGCAGCTACTCTTCCTGGGGTTTATTATGGATCCCCATTAGTTCCTGCCAAGGCAGCAGCTACTCTTCCTGGGGGTTTATTATGGATCCCCATTAGTTCTTACCAAGGCAGCAGCTACTCTTCCTGGGGTTTATTATGGATCCCCATTAGTTCCTGCCAAGGCAGCAGCTACTCTTCCTGGGGTTTATTATGGATCCCCATTAGTTCCTGCCAAGACAGCAGCTACTCTTCCTGGGGTTTATTATGGATCCCCATTTAGTTCCTGCCAAGGCAGCAGCTACTCTTCCTGGGGTTTATTATGGATCCCCATTAGTTCTTGTCAAGGCAGCAGCTACTCTTCCTGGGGTTTATTATGGATCCCCATTAGCTGCTGCCAAGACAGCAGCTACTCTTCCTGGGGTTTATTATGGATCCCCATTAGTTCCTGCCAAGGCAGCAGCTATTCTTCCTGGGGTCCAAAACACCCACATTACATATAAAATAACAGATAAAACAGTGAACTATGTTTGTACTGAATGAACTAAAGATAAAACAGGACATATATAACATCCCTACACCACCACGCGTCCACAACACAACATGTTCAATACCACCATACAACAATAATAAAACAATAAAACAATAAATAAAACAATAAACAATAATAAACAATAAACAATAAACAATGTGTGCGTAGTGTTTACATGTGTCTGTACCTTTTGTGTCTCTTCACGGTCCCTGTTGTATTTTTACCTGCTTTTTAAATCTGATTCTACTGTTTGCATCAGTTATCAGATGTGGAATAGAGTTCCATGTAGTCATGGCTCTATGTAGTACTGTGTGCCTCTCATAGTCTGTTCTGGACTTGCGGACTATGAAGACACCTCTGGTGGCATGTCTTGTGCGGTATGCATGGGTGTCCGAGCTGTGTGCTAGTATTTTAGACAGCTCGGTACATTCAGCTTGTCAACACCTCTTACAAAAACAAGTAATGATGAAGTCCATCTGTCTTCCACTTTCAGCCAAGAGAGATTGACCTGCGTATTATTAATATTAGCTCTCTGTGTTCATTTAAGTGCCAGTCGTGCTGCTCTGTTCTGAGCCAACTGCAATTTTCCTAAGTCCCTCTTTCTGGCACCTGACCACACTACTGCACAGTTGCCTAGGTGCTACAAAACTAGGGCCTGTAGGACCTGCCTTGTTGATAGTGCTGTTAAGAAGGCAGAGCAGAGCTTTATTATGGACAGACTTATCCCCATCTTAGTTACTGTTGTATCAATATGTTTTGACCATGACAGTTTACAATCCCGAGTTACTCCAAGCAATTTAGTCACCTCAACTTGCTCAATTTTCACATTATTCATTACGAGAAGTAGTTTAGTGAATGATTTGTCCCAAATACAACTCTTTTAGTTTTGGAAATATGTAGGACTAACTTATTCCTTGCTACCCATTCCAAAACTAACTGCAGCTCTTTGTTAAGTGTTGCAGTCATTTCAGTCACTGTAGCAGCTGACATGTATAGTGTTGAGTCACCCGCATACATAGACACACTGGCTTTACGCAAAGTCAGTGGCATGTCGTTAGTAAAGATTGAAAAAGTAAGGGGCCTAAACAGCTACCCTGGGGAATTCTGATTCTACCTGGATTATGTTGGAGAGCATTCCATTAAAGAACATCCTCTTTGTTCTGTTAGACAGGTAACTCTTTGTCCACATTATAGCAGGGGGTGTAAAGCCATAACACAAGTTTTTCCAGCAGCAGACTATGATCGAGAATGTCAAAAGCTGCACTGAAGTCGAACAAGACAGCCCCCACAATAAGTTTATCATCAGTCATTTAAGTGCCGTACTTGTTGAGTGTCCTTCCCTATAAGCGTGTTGAAAGTCTGTTGTCAATTTGTTTACTGTGAAATAACATTGTATCTGGTAAAACACCATTTTTTTCAGAAGTAAGGATTGGTAACAGGCTGAGTGGTTGGCTATTTGAGCCAGTAAAGGAGGATTTACTATTCTTGGGCAGCGGAATGACTTTAGCTTCCCTCCAGGCCTGAGGGCACATGCTCTCTAGTAGGCTTAAATTGAAGATGTGGCAATATCGTTCGCTATTATCGACAGTAATTTTTCATCCAGATTGTCAGACCCCGGTGGCTTGTCATTCTTTTTTATTTAGTTTAGTCACATTTCTTAATTTGCAGTATGTTTGCCAATCAGCTGTGCAGCTAGACTTATTTGCCATTCCTATTGCCTCATCCCTCTCAAACATACAATTTTCAAATTCCTCATCAATCCAAGGAGATTGAACAGTTTTTAGTCATTTTCTTAATGGATGTGTGCTTATTAGTAACTGGAATAAGTAGTTTCATAAATGTGTCAAGTGCAGCATCTGGTTGCTCCTCATTACACACCACAGACCAGCAGCGTCTGGTTGCTCCTCATTACACACCACAGACCAGCAGCGTCTGGTTGCTCCTCATTACACACCACAGACCAGCAGCGTCTGGTTGCTCCTCATTACACACCACAGACCAGCAGCGTCTGGTTGCTCCTCATTACACACCACAGACCAGCAGCGTCTGGTTGCTCCTCATTACACACCACAGACCAGCAGCGTCTGGTTGCTCCTCATTACACACCACAGACCAGCAGCGTCTGGTTGCTCCTCCATTACACACCACAGACCAGCAGCGTCTGGTTGCTCCTCATTACACACCACAGACCAGCAGCGTCTGGTTGCTCCTCATTACACACCACAGACCAGCAGCGTCTGGTTGCTCCTCATTACACACCACAGACCAGCAGCGTCTGGTTGCTCCTCATTACACACCACAGACCAGCAGCGTCTGGTTGCTCCTCATTACACATCACAGACCAGCAGCTTCTGGTTGCTCCTCATTACAGACCAGCACTCACAGACCAGCAGCGTCTGGTTGCTCCTCATTACAGACCACACCACAGACCAGCAGCGTCTGGTTGCTCCTCATTACAGACCAGCACCACAGACCAGCAGCGTCTGGTTGCTCCTCATTACAGACCACACCACAGACCAGCAGCGTCTGGTTGCTCCTCATTACAGACCAGCAGCGTCTGGTTGCTCCTCATTACACACCACAGACCAGCAGCGTCTGGTTGCTCCTCATTACACACCACAGACCAGCAGCGTCTGGTTGCTCCTCATTACACACCACAGACCAGCAGCGTCTGGTTGCTCCTCATTACACACCACAGACCAGCAGCGTCTGGTTGCTCCTCATTACACACCACAGACCAGCAGCGTCTGGTTGCTCCTCATTACACACCACAGACCAGCAGCGTCTGGTTGCTCCTCATTACACACCACAGACCAGCAGCTTCTGGTTGCTCCTCATTACACACCACAGACCAGCAGCGTCTGGTTGCTCCTCATTACAGACCACACTCACAGACCAGCAGCGTCTGGTTGCTCCTCATTACACCACAGACCAGCAGCGTCTGGTTGCTCCTCATTACACCACAGACCAGCAGCGTCTGGTTGCTCCTCATTACACCACAGACCAGCAGCGTCTGGTTGCTCCTCATTACACCACAGACCAGCAGCGTCTGGTTGCTCCTCATTACAGACCACAGACCAGCAGCGTCTGGTTGCTCCTCATTACACCACAGACCAGCAGCGTCTGGTTGCTCCTCATTACACCACAGACCAGCAGCGTCTGGTTGCTCCTCATTACAGACCAGCAGCGTCTGGTTGCTCCTCATTACACCACAGACCAGCAGCGTCTGGTTGCTCCTCATTACAGACCAGCAGCGTCTGGTTGCTCCTCATTACACCACAGACCAGCAGCGTCTGGTTGCTCCTCATTACACCACAGACCAGCAGCGTCTGGTTGCTCCTCATTACACACCACAGACCAGCAGCGTCTGGTTGCTCCTCATTACACCACAGACCAGCAGCGTCTGGTTGCTCCTCATTACACCACAGACCAGCAGCGTCTGGTTGCTCCTCATTACACCACAGACCAGCAGCGTCTGGTTGCTCCTCATTACACCACAGACCAGCAGCGTCTGGTTGCTCCTCATTACCCACAGACCAGCAGCGTCTGGTTGCTCCTCATTACACCACAGACCAGCAGCGTCTGGTTGCTCCTCATTACACCACAGACCAGCAGCGTCTGGTTGCTCCTCATTACACCACAGACCAGCAGCGTCTGGTTGCTCCTCATTACAGACCACACCACAGACCAGCAGCGTCTGGTTGCTCCTCATTACAGACCAGCAAATATTCTTTACATCATCAACATGTGACTCACTACAAAACGTATTGTATGACCTCTTATCACTATATTAGAACACCTGACCTCAGACCAGCAGCCTGACCTCTTATACACTATATTAGAACCAGCCTGACCTCTTATACACTATACAGACCAGCCTGACCTCTTATACACTATATTAGAACCAGCCTGACCTCTTATACACTATATTAGAACCAGCCTGACAGACACTATATTAGAACCAGCCTGACCTCTTATACACTATATTAGAACCAGTCTGACCTCTTATACACTATATTAGAACCAGCCTGACCTCTTATACACTATATTAGAACCAGCCTGACCTCTTATACACTATATTAGAACCACAGACCAGCAGAACCAGCCTGACCTCTTATACACTATATTAGAACCAGCCTGACCTCTTATACACAGAACCAGCCTGACCTCTTATACACTATATTAGAAACAGCCTGACCTCTTATACACTATATTAGAACCAGCCTGACCTCTTATACACTATATTAGAACCAGCCTGACCTCTTATACACTATATTAGAACCAGCCTGACCTCTTATACACTATATTAGAACCAGCCTGACCTCTTATACACTATATTAGAACCAGCCTGACCTCTTATACACTATATTAGAACCAGCCTGACCTCTTATACACTATATTAGAACCAGCCTGACCTCTTATACACTATATTAGAACCAGCCTGACCTCTTATACACTATATTAGAACCAGCCTGACCTCTTATACACTATATTAGAACCAGCCTAACCTCTTATACACTATATTAGAACCAGCCTGACCTCTTATACACTATATTAGAACCAGCCTGACCTCTTATACACTATATTAGAACCAGCCTGACCTCTTATACACTATATTAGAACCAGCCTGACCTCTTATACACTATATTAGAACCAGCCTGACCTCTTATACACTATATTAGAACCAGCCTGACCTCTTATACACTATATTAGAACCAGCCTGACCTCTTATACACTATATTAGAACCAGCCTGACCTCTTATACACTATATTAGAACCAGCCTGACCTCTTATACACTATATTAGAACCAGCCTGACCTCTTATACACTATATTAGAACCAGCCTGACCTCTTATACACTATATTAGAACCAGCCTGACCTCTTATTCACTATATTAGAACCAGCCTTTGAGACGTTGGTTTTCCTAGATATGGGCTATTATTTTGTGATCACTACATCCTACGGATTTAGATACTGCTTTAAAGAAAATATCTGCAGAATTAGTAAAGATGATTTCATTCCTGTGCTGTTTGTAAATACCCTGGTAGGTTGATTGACTGACAACCTGAACCAGGTTACAGGCACTGGTTACAGTTTGAAGTGTTTTCTTGATTAGGCAGCTTGATAAGCCAGTCAATATTTAAAATCACCCAGAAAATATACCTCTCTGTTGATATCACATACATTATCAACCATTCCACACACATTATCCAGATACTGACTGTTAACACTTGGTGTTATTTTAACACTTGGTGTTATTTTAGCAGCTTCCCCCAAGAATTGGCTTTAGGTGAGGCAGATGAACCTATAGCCGTATTACTTCAGCAGTATTTAACATTAGATTGTCTCTAAAGCTTTACAGGAATGTGTTTCTGAATATAGATCGCAACATCACCCCTGTTAACATTTCTTTCTTTACAGTAGATGTTATAACCATGTATTGCTACCACTGTATCATCAAAGGTATTATCTAAGTGAGTTTCAGAGATAGTCAGAATATGAATGTTATCTGTTACAAGCAAGTTATTGACTTCATGGACCTTGTTTCTCAGGCTGCATATGTTAATATGGGATATTTTTAGCAATTTTCTGGGTTGCTTAATTGGTTTTTAATGCTTTACTGGGAAGCTTATCAGAGGTAGACTTACTCATGTTATTTACATTGGAACTGATAGTGCAGGGTGAGCTGCACAAAGTGGTCTTCTGTGATGGAGAAGCGATTGGTGTACACACACACCATTTTGATTGAGCTGTTGATGGGGGAGTATTGTATATATGTTTTAATATATAAAGCTGTCCCATAATGTATACTTTTGGTGACAGTACTGTTTTTCTTCCAGAATCGCTATGTAAATAAACACCCTTGAACAGAAGTACTGTTTCAGCTCTGCCATCATTTTATTTAATGGAGGTTAGGCTTTTTTTTCTTCAGTTTTGCCTTCTGGCCTGCTCTACATCTTCCTACAAGGGTACACCGCCTCAGTGTTAACAGTATAACTCTGGTTCATAGGCTCATGATTACTGCATATAATAGCTGTAGGATCAGAGGAATTCAGGGCAATTAGGGGGACATAAATTAAGTTACTTACATTGTGTCTGCCAATGCCCCTAGGATACCCCATAATAACAAAGCGAAAACAGGGTTTTAGTCATTTTTGCAAGTCTATGAATGTCTTTGAGTGGCCCAGCCAGAGCCCGGACTTGAACCCGATCAAGCATCTCTGGAGAGACCTGAAAATAGCTGTGCAGCAACGCTCCCCATCCAACCTGACAGAGCTTGAGAGGATCTGCAGAGAAGAATGGGAGAAACTCCCCAAATACAGGTGTGCCAAGCTTGGAGCGTCATACCCAATAAGACTCGAGGCTGTATTCGCTGCCAAAGGTGCTTCAACAAAGTATTAAGTAAAGGGTCTGAACACTTATATAACAAGTTACTTTATGAATTTGTACAAAATTCTACAAACCTGCTTTAGCTTGGTCATTATTGTGTAGATTGAGGGATTATTTTTAAATCCATTTTAGAATAAGGCTGTAACGTAACAAAATGTGGAAAATGTTAAGTGGTCTGAATAATTGACGAATGTACTATATGCACGACCAATATTGCCTTTAGATTCACCTGTAAAACTTGTTGAGTTGGGAATTATTTTAATCAAATGTCTAGTCACTGCTCAAGTATCGCAAAAGTACAAGTGGAACAAGCTATAACTTAATTTTTAGTTCAACTTTTTTTTTTTTTTTCACCTTTATTTAACCAGGTAAGCTAGTTGAGAACAAGTTCTCATTTGCAACTGCGACCTGGATAAGATAAAGCAAAGCAACACAAACAACAACACAGAGTTACACATGGAATAAACAAACATACAGTCAAATAATACAATAGAGAAAGTCTATATACAGTGTGTGCAAATGAGGTAGGATAAGGGAGGTAAGGCAATAAATAGGCCATAGTGGCAAAATTATTCCAGTATGGCAAATTAAACACTGGAGTGATAGATGTGCAGAAGATGAGTGTGCAAGTAGCGGTACTGGTGTGCAAAGGAGCAAAATAAATAAATAACAATATGGTGATGAGGTAGTTGGATGGGCTATTTACAGATGGGCTATGTACAGGTGCATTATCTGTGAGCTGCTCTGACAGCTGGTGCTTAAAGCTAGTGAGGGAGATATGAGTCTCCAGCTTCAGTGATTTTTGCAGTTCGTTCCAGTCATTGGCAGCAGAGAACTGGAAGGAAAGGTGGCCGAAGGAGGAATTGGCTTTGGGGATGACCAGTGAAATATACCTGCTGGAGCGCGTGCTGCGGGTGGGTGCTGCTATGGTGACCAGTGAGCTGAGATAAGGCGGGGCTTTACCTAGCAAAGACTTATAGATGACCTGGAGCCAGTGGGTTTGGCGACGAATATGAAGCGAGGGCCAGCCAACGAGAGCATACAGTTCGCAGTGGTGGGTAGTATATGGGGCTTTGGTGACAAAACGAATGGCACTGTGATAGACTGCATCCAATTTGCCGAGTAGAGTGTTGGGGGCTATTTTGTAAATTACATCGCCGAAGTCAAGTATCGGTAGGATGGTCAGTTTTACGAGGGTATGTTTGGCAACGTGAGTGAAGGATGCTTTGTTGCGAAATAGAAAGCCGATTCTAGATTTAATTTTGGATTGGAGATGTTTAATGTGAGTCTGGAAGGAGAGTTTACAGACTAGCCAGACACCTTGGTATTTGTAGTTGTCCACTTATTCTAAGTCCGAACTGTCCAGAGTAGTGATGCTGGACGGGTGGGTAGGTGTGGTCAGCGATCGGTTGAAGAGCATGCATTTAGTTTTGCTTTCATTTAAGAGCAGTTGGAGGCCACAGAAGGAGAGTTGTATGTAACGTGGTGTTGCAAAGAGGAAAGCTGCCCATGCAAATAGGTTTAATAGCATATCTTCATCCCTGATCTTGACAGTCTCTCTCCCCTCCATTTCCACAGGTCCTTCCAACCTGGACTCAGGGGTAGACGGAACATAGTAAACGTAAAGCTGTAACAATCAAATGAGTATCATATGTTACATTTCGTGTGGTATGTATTCATTTGTGGATGTCCATTTCATATGTTACGAATTGCAATTTGTTTTGGCTAACGTTAGCTTAGCTAGGGGATAAGGTTAGGGTAAAGGTTAGGCGTTTGTTAGTGTTGGATTCAGGGTCTAGGTCTAGTGTTGGGTCTAGGAGCTACTTTAAACATCATAGTTGGGTTGGGGTTAGCTGCTTTATTGGCTAATGCACCATATGAAAGAGGATAGATGTTATAATTGTACTCTAAACAACATGTTGAAAGCGTTGATGTGAAAGCATATACAGTACCGAGTTACCTTAAGAGGATGTAGAGGTGTGGCAATGGAGGAGATGGGGAACAAAGTGAAAATGCCATGACTTGGGAACGCCTCTCAGAACCTGGGGCCGGAAGGGTAAGACTGGGCGAAAGCATGAGGTTTTTTTAGGGTCTTAATTTTTGTGGAATCCAGCAGAAAAGTATAGAGTCAGGTGAAGAGAGAGTGAGAATCGTCATGATCTCAGACTTTGGTTTTCATGCATATATAATTATGCATTGCTTATCACGTTGTTAATACTGTTATGTTTTATGTGTCTTTTTTTTGTTTGTTTTCCAAGTCTTGTGCTATCACTCTCTTAGGAACCAGAAGAAGAGAAAAGGAGAAACGCCAAAGTGTTCCAGCTGACATGGAACAAGACAGCAGGTTCAGCTGGAATGTCATTTTGCTGTGTGATGAGAGACGGAAATAAAATTGTGTGCGGTGTGATCATAGAACAGAGGCCATAAGGCTCTACGCCTGTAAACCTCACAGTGAATGTTTGTTATCATTGTTTGTTCATTTATGATCATTTGTTCGTGTTTTATCATCATTGTGCTTCTACACCTGCATTGCTTGCTGTTTGGAGTTTTAGGCTGGGTTTCTGTACAGCACTTTGAGATATCAGCTGATGTACGTAGGGCTGTATAAATACATTTGATTTGATGATTGTTTGTCCATTTATATGTAATTTCCAAGTTTATGTAAATTGAACATTAGGAAGCTATCTTTCCATAGGAGGGACTGTTGGATTTGGGGAAACTTTGAACAGTGTTATACGCATAAACATAGTAAATAAATGAGTGGAAGAGACTGGGTTTTATGTCAGAGGTGAATGGTTCTCTGTAGAGAGACAGAGTGGCTGTGGAATGTGCTGGGTGGACGGGAGGGAGTTATGGTAGTGCGATAGGTGATACGGGTGGAAAGCTTTGGATTAAACGTCAAGGGGGTTGAAGTCAGGTCAGGTCACCTTAAGGGAGACAGAACGGTTTATTACTCTATCACTTCGTCTTCCTGTCGAAACATAAGATGTAAGGATTAGAGGAGTACATAGTTGAAGTCGTTGGATTCATTAAAACTTGTTTTTCAAACACTCCACAAATTTGTAAACAAACTATAGTTTTGGCAAGTCGGTTAGGACATCTACTTTGTGCATGACACAAGTAATTTTTCCAACAATTGTTTAGACATATTTTTTCACTTATAATTTACTGTATCACAATTCCAGTGGGTCAGAAGTTTACATACACTAACTTGACTGCTTTTAAACAGCATTGAAAATTCCAGGAAATGATGTCATGGCTTTAGAAGCTTCTGATAGGCTATTTAACAATTTTAGTCAATTGGAGGTGTACCTGTGGATGTATTTCAAGGCCTACCTTCAAACCCAGGGCCTCTTTGCTTGACATCATGGGAAAATCAAAAGAAATCAGCCAAGACCTCAGAAAATGGAAGACTTCCACAAGTCTGGTTCATCCTTGGGATCAATTTCCAAACGCCTGCAGGTATCACATTCATCTGTACAACCAATAGTACGCAAGTATAAACACCATGGGACCATGCAGCCGCCATACCGCTCAGGAAGGAGACACGTTGTCTCCTAGAGATGAGCGTACATTGGTGCGAAAGTGCAAATCAATCCCAGAACAGCAGCAAAGGACCTTGTGAAGATGGTACAAAAGTATCTATATCCACAGTAAAACAAGTCCTATAATCGACATAACCTGAAAGGCTTCTCAGCAAGGAAGAAGCCATTGCTCCAAAACCGCCATTAAAAAAAAGCCAGACTAAGGTTTGCAACTGCACATCGGGACAAAGATCGTATTTTTTAGAGAAATGTTCTTTGGTCTGATGAAACAAAAATAGAACTGTTTGGCCATAATGACCATCGTCGTGTTGAGGAAAAAGGGGGAGGCTTGCAAGCCGAAGAACACCATCCCAACCGTGAAGCATGGGGGTGGCAGCACCATGTTGTGGGGGTGCTTTGCTGCAGGACGGACTGGTGCACTTCACAAAATAGAGAACATCATGAGGAATGAAAATGTGGTTATATCGAAGCAAGATCAAGACATCAATCAGGAAGTTAAAGCTTGGTTGCAAATGCATTTTCCAAATGGACAATGACTCCAAGCATACTTCCAAAGTTGTGACAAAATGGCTTGAGGACAACAAAGTCAAGGTATTGGAGTGGCCATCAAAAAGCCCTGACCTCAGTCCTATAGAAAGTTTGTGCGCAGAACTGAAAAAGTGTGTGAAAGGCCAACAAACCTGACTCAGTTATACCAGCTCTGTCAGGAGGAATGGGCCAAAATTCACCCACCTTGTTGTGGGAAGTTTGTGGAAGGCTACCCAAAACATTTGACACAAGTTAAACAATTTAAAGGCAATGCTACCAAATACTAATTGAGTGCATGTAAACTTCTGACCCACTGGGAATGTGATGAAAGAAATAAAAGCTGAAATAATGTCCTCCACAATTATTCTGACATTTCACATTCTTAATATAAAGTGGTGATCCTAAATAACCTAAAACAGGGAATATTTACTGGGATTAAATGTCAGGAATTGTGAAAAATAGAATTTAAATGTATTTGGCTAAGGTGTATGTAAAACTTCAACTTCAAGTGTGTGTGTGTAATATGCACACACACACAATCCAAATGTTGGCACTCCTTCCATCTATTATGGTTTGACAGAAAGGTAATAAACCATCATTTCTCCCTTTAAGGGGACCTGACCTCAACCCCTCATTTTCCTAACCCACAGATCACCGTCCGTATCCCCTATAGCAATCCTGTGACTTCCTCCCGTCCACCCAACACATTCCAAAGCCATCTGGTTCCTACAGATAACCATCAATTTCTGATGTAAAAACCAGTCGCTATCACTCCTTAAATAAGATAAGATTCTGGGTTAAACTCAGAAGTATCAATAACCTACGTTCGGCAACATGTTCACAATCACATCTTCCCGCCCCAGTGTTAATTTATTAATCACAGACTACACTACAAAAATCAGTAGTGTCAGTATACAATAAAAGGCCTGGGGCAAAGGGGTATGAGATGAGATACTTTCTTTAATATGAATTCAACTCCATTTGGAAGCAATAGTGTACAGCATATTTGGTACAACACCAGGTCCGTATTATGGCAAGAACATCTCAAATAAGCAAAGAGAAATGACAGTCCTTCATTACTTTAAGACATGAATGTCAGTCAATGCAGAACATTTCAAGTGCAGTCGCAAAAACCATCAAGCGCTATGATGAAACTGGCTCTCAGTATTGTACAGCATGCCCAACGATATACAATGCGACAATATTTTGGGAACACTATTCACTACTTAACTCACATTAGGTAAATATAACTCTGCGTCAGACGTCAGCTTGCTATAAAGCGCAGACGATAAACATTAGCATTGGCTGTGGTTATGAGGCTTTGACAGATGCAAGGTATGGTGATTTGTTAATGCATTTGGTTTCATGTCACTTCTTATCCAAATGCTTTGCTGATTATTTCCTTGTTCAACTTTGACAAAATGTGGTGGAAAAACCTCTAGGCCAGGGCTGCCCAACTCTCTTCCTGGAGATCCACCGTCCTGTGGGTTTTCAGTCCAACCTTAATTTAAAACATACCTGATTCTACTGATTAGCTGCTCAACAAGAACTTAACTAGCTGAATCAGATATGTTAAATTAGGGTTGGACTGAAAACCTACAGGACAGTAGATCTCCAGGAAGAGGGTTGGGCAGCCCTGCTCTAGGTGGAAGTTGTTCCACCTCAGCGAACAAACCATCAGAAAGAGGAAGAGAGACATCAATAAACATAGACCTTCAGGGATTCAGTTCTTGTTTAAGACTCAGGGGCCCAATCAGTAACAGTTGGACCAAAGCACCTTTCAAAACAAAGATGAAGTCAAATAATAAAAAGGTATCAGAGAGAAAACATGACACTTCCTGATGTCAGATTCTATAAGAATCATAAAAGGACAAAACTAATTAAATGTTTCTAAAAGTAACACAATAAAAAACAACAGGCACTCAGATGTGGCAGGGCAAACCATCACGGATTACGGCCCAGTCCGTCACCCGGGCAGAGCTCCCTGCTATCCAGGACCACTATACCAGGCGGTGTCAAGAGGAAGGTCCCAAACGTTGTGAAAGACTCCAGCAACCAACCACAGGGCACCATGTCTGGAACCAACACGACCCTGAACAGCTTCTATAACCAAGCCTTAAGACTTCGAAATAGCTCTTCAAATGGCTACCCGGACTACGTGCATTGACTATGTACACACAGGACATTCAGTACTTACACTGACAACACACACCAAATACACTGCTGCCAATGTACTGTCTATCATCTATACTAAGCACACACACAGGACTCTCAAACATTCAGTACTTACACTGACAACGCACACCCACACCCGAAATGAACTGCTGCCAATGTACTGTCTTATCTATCCAAGGCACACACACACACACAAACACACGACAGGATTCGTTTTGAAGATGAATTAACCAGAACCATTCCTTTTCAAGAAAATGTCTTGACTGGAAAAATAGGTTGATTTTTTTGGGATTGAAATGGTTAAAACTGATACCCTGTTGTTTAAACACAATGAGCTACCCTGTTTCCCCCTGGATTCACACACTGCACAGGACGCTAAATGGAGCCACGGTCTCAGAATTCACTGGAAACAAGAAAGTACGCCCTTGGCTGTGACCAGCCGAGTCTTGAGATGAGATAAACGTGTTCCAAACTACACTAAAACATGTCCGTCATTACACCGGCCATAGAAAAGCAAGATGGACTGGGGTCTTTTAGACATCTTGAAGTCAAATGGGCCCCCCCATACTAAATCTGACATTTTAAAGCTTGTTTCTATACCCTTGGAAAAAACCCCACAGCAACATGGGATTCATTAAGTCCACTGATGATACAGTCCCAAAATGTTTTGCATGTCAACCGATACGTTTTCAAAATATTGGACTTTCAAGTAGCAGTTGACATGCAAAACATTTTGGGACTGTATCAACAGTGCACTTAATGAAACAATATCATAAGATAGTTTTGGAGTAGATGTTTCCTTTAATGTAGGCAGGACAGGTGACGATGCGTCTTTGGCTCAGAGACGTCATCGTCTTCAGTGTCCTTTGAGGAAAAGCAGCAAGACGGAGACTTGAGAACATTCTGTGCAACCATTCTCATTTCCTCGTTACAAACCACCAACCATCATTGATGCTTTCCACCCAGCTCTCCTCTCTCCATTTCTCCTCAGACGCAAACATCCACAACCCCCTCGTCCAGATCTCTTTCGTCAGCCGACTCTCTCCCCATCTCCTCCATCTTGACCTGCTCCAGTGTCTGCCAGGAGTCCACTTCCTGGTCTCTCCTGATTGGCTCCCCACCACTACGACCCTGCTGGGCGGAGCCTCCCTCTGTGGAGTAGATTCCAGAGTCTCCGCTGTCCTGGCGGATGTGCCTGCCGCTGTCCTGCTCCAGCTCTGAGGGGGGCGCTGTGAGGGAAGGAGGGACGTGTATCTCCAGTAGCACCACCTCAGGACAGATGGTCAGCTTATCACAGCACAGCTCCGCCTCTGAATCAGCAGTGAGGAGGCGGGGCATGTCGGAGCCGGGGGAGGAGTCACAGAGGTACTGGGGGGAGGGGAAGAGAGAAAGATAAAATTGTCATTGCTTATTCCCAACCACCCTTAAACATCCAGACACACCCACCAACCAAGAGGATGGACGGTACACCTGGATATTACTGTTATGCTGTTTACTGTTGAGTAAGCATTTGTGAGGCCTACCTCCTGGATGTGTGCAGGCAGCTGGATAGAGGGGTAAAAGGTGTTTTTGAGGACTCTGTAGAACCTGAAGAAGGTGTAGGAGGGAAGCAACACAAGCAGGAAACACACCATCATGGAGACCAGGAAGTACAGGAAGATCTGCCCGTACGGGGTGTCACCTGAGGACGAGGACAGTCACACTTTAGTGGCCTTATTATGTAATTACTCCTGTAAAACACACTCTCTGGCATCTCTACACACATTATACAGGTAGGTAATTTGTCAAGCAATTTGGAAACAAATCTCCAAGTCTTTAGTGTGAAGTGGTCATTCCTACCCTCCGTCTGCATGCACTGGGGTTCTGTGTAGCTGCTAGTCTTGTTGTAGTAGTCGTAGCGAGACTGGATCATGACACAGTACCACGTCCAGGCTTCCAGCTCAGGCAGCGTCACCAGGTTGTTGCTAGAGTCCAACACTTTAGGCTTCAGACCCTGAACATCCAATAAGAACACGTTATAAAATCAGACAGGGTTGGGATACGCTGCCCTCTCTTGCACTACCCCCCCAGACATTCCACTTATTTCACCCATTCCAGTAGGAGCACATGGGATTCTAGTGGTGAACTCATCAAGCCCTTCACAAGTTGAATCAGATGTGCTAGTCCTGAATACGTCTAAAAAAGTGGAACGGTTGGGGGTACTCCAGGAAAGGTTTGGGACATAGGTATGATTTATATATCATCTCTATCTGCTCTGGTGTAACACAGGGACACAGCAGAAGGGTTATTGATGTTGTTTCAACTGGAAGAGTTCCAGAGAACATTAACACTTCAAAACCTTCCAGAATACAAAGCACCATCATGGAACACTTCAAAACCTTCCAGAATACAAAGCACCATCATGGAACACTTCAAATCCTTCCAGAATACAAAGCACCATCATGGAACACTTCAAATCCTTCCAGAATACAAAGCACCATCATGGAACACTTCAAATCCTTCCAGAATACAAAGCACCAACATGGAACACTTCAAATCCTTCCAGAATACAAAGCACCATCATGGAACACTTCAAATCCTTCCAGAATACAAAGCACCATCATGGAACACTTCAAATCCTTCCAGAATACAAAGCACCAACATGGAACACTTCAAATCCTTCCAGAATACAAAGCACCAACATGGAACACTTCAAATCCTTCCAGAATACAAAGCACCAACATGGAACACTTCAAATCCTTCCAGAATACAAAGCACCAACATGGAACACTTCAAATCCTTCCAGAATACAAAGCACCAACATGGAACACTTCAAATCCTTCCAGAATACAAAGCACCAACCAGTCCCTGCATAATGCTAAATAACTCACGGACACTAGAGAAGCTAAACCAAGTTTAATTCTTCCCAAAGGGTCATTACAGCGGTGATTCGGGACAACAAAAAAAACACTTCACACAAGCATTGATATTTAGCCTAGGAGATAGGGTTAAGTCTCCTCTTCCACAACCCAACAGCCAATGTTAGACAGAACCTTGGTGATATCTGTTCTTCCTCAGTTAATCTGACCTCTACCCCAAAGTGCTCACTCCTCCCCAACTCACGGCTGTCATGGTTATTGATACCAGACTGTGGTCTCTTCTCCTCCCAGAGGATCCCTGATGGCTAACAATAACATATCCTGACAATGTAAATGTCACATTACCCTCTCTCCCTCAGTGACATATCCTGACAATGTAAACATTACATTCTCTCCCTCAGTGACATTGTTAGGTTCTAAGATCTCCACCCATCGCCCCTTATCAATGCCTGCCACATGTAATCACTCAACATATTCCAAGCTTAGTTGTCTTACTAGAGAGACCCATTAACTCCTCACTCCTTTACATACTATGGCTCTGATCTATCATGTCTTTAATATCGCAATGTTCAAAGTCTACCCCGAATCCAACAATAGAAAAACACACTTGTGTTCCTATCTTTAAGTTTGTTGTTTAGAATGTTACATGTTGTAGCTTCTGGTATTTTATAGCAGTCCCAGGTTTACTGAGGGGAGGCCCAGGTGACAGCAGTCCCAGGGTTACTGAGGGGAGGCCCAGGTGACAGCAGTCCCAGGGTTACTGAGGGGAGGCCCAGGAGTCTTTAGAGGCCACAAAACAAGGCAGAAGGTTGTGCCAGTACCTGAGGGTCATCAGAGCGGCTCCAGTACAGGATGCGGTAGTACAGGAAAAGGACGTGTTCCTTCATGGAGTGCTGGGTGCTGGTCAGGGGGTCAGAGATGGTCACATCCAGCAGGTTCCCCACAGGAGCCAGCTCCACCCTGGACGGTGGGCCCAACGAAGCTAGACAGGGGGAAGAACAGATAAGACCAAAATAAACTCACTAATAATCAATAGTTGCCATACAGGCGACTCCAGAGTCCTGGGAATGATTCTTGGTGAAGGACAGATTAACTGTTTGTGAGTGAGTGTAGTTGTGTGCGCGCGCGATGATAGTGTTGTGTGTGTGCGGGAGGATATGTGCAATACACCGATGCATGTCTTGTATTCAAGATCCTAAATGGCCTGGCTCCGCCTCCACTCCACTTTTTGTTAAGAAAACCCAAACATATGGCAGCAGATCCTCAAGGTCTGCCATGAGAGGTGACTGTATAGTTCCCTTAAGGAAAAGCACCTTTAGTAAATCCATTTCCTCTGTGAGAGCGTCCCATGTCTGGAAAACACTGCCATCAGACACACATAACTGCACCACATATCACACTTTCACAAAATGGCTAAAAGGTCAATCAGATTTGTGAACATGGTCACTAGCTGTGTGTTGCCATTTTCCCATGTTGTCTGTAGCTTGTGAGGTGTGGAAACACTTTGTTGCCTTTATGAATTTTGTCTTGCTGCTATCTGTTCAATGTTGCTCTGTCTGTATGCTACGTCTTGCTTGTTCAATGTTGCTCTGTCTGTATGCTACGTCTTGCTTGTCCTGTTGCTCTGTCTGTATGCTACGTCTTGCTTGTCCTATGTTGCTCTGTCTGTATGCTACGTCTTGCTTGTCCTATGTTGCTCTGTCTGTATGCTACGTCTTGCTTGTCCTATGTTGCTCTGTCTGTATGCTACGTCTTGCTTGTCCCATGTTGTTCTGTCTGTATGCTACGTCTTGCTTGTCCTATGTTGCTCTGCGTGTGCTCACTGCTCAATGATTGTCTATATTGTAATTGTTTTTAATAACCTGCCCAGGGACTGCGGTTGAAAATTAGCCGGCTGGCTAAAACCGGCACTTTTACTGAAACGTTGATTATTAATGTGCACTGTCCCTGTAAAAATAAAATAAACTCAAACAACACACGCTTGTGGCTGTTGGTGTGTAGGTGTTGGTGGGCGTTTAAATGTGTGAATGTTCGCAACTGTGTTGATTTTCTTCTCTCATTTAGTTTTTCCCATCTGTGCCCAAGTCTGTCTGCCTTCTCCCATTCCTCTCACCATCGATATCAGGGCAGAAGTCTTTGTTGACCCAGTGTGAGTTGACTCCGTCTGCGCTGGCTCGGACTCGGAGAACGTACATTCCCAGGTAGTGCAGATCAGAACCTGTGAGGTCACAGAGGGTGCGTGTGGTCCTTTCACACACACGGCTCCAGTTCTTCATCTTCATCTTCATCTTGTACTTCCTGTTGGGGAGCGAGCGAGAGGGTCAGTGATGAGGCAGTCTTGGCCTAATACCAGATCATGACTCTCATGGTGGTAAAATAAAGCAGACGAGTCATCGTGTGACCTGTAGGAGGTGAACTAGGGTATCGTGTGACCTGTAGGAGGTGAACTAGGGTATCGTGTGACCTGTAGGAGGTGAACTAGGGTATCGTGTGACCTGTAGGAGGTGAACTAGGGTATCGTGTGACCTGTAGGAGGTGAACTAGGGTATCGTGTGACCTGTAGGAGGTGAACTAGGGTATCGTGTGACCTGTAGGAGGTGAACTAGGGTATCGTGTGACCTGTAGGAGGAGAACTAGGGTATCGTGTGACCTGTAGGAGGAGAACTAGGGTATCGTGTGACCTGTAGGAGGAGAACTAGGGTATCGTGTGACCTGTAGGAGGAGAACTAGGGTATGTGACCTGTAGGAGGAGAACTACGGTATGTGACCTGTAGGAGGTGAACTAGGGTATCGTGTGACCTGTAGGAGGTGAACTAGGGTATCGTGTGACCTGTAGGAGGTGAACGACAGTATGTGACCTGTAGGAGGGGAGGTGAACGACAGTATGTGACCTGTAGGAGGGGGAGGTGAACTACAGTATGTGACCTGTAGGAGGGGGAGGTGAACTACAGTATGTGACCTGTAGGAGGGGGAGGTGAACTACAGTATGTGACCTGTAGGAGGGGGAGGTGAACTACAGTATGTGACCTGTAGGGGGGAGGTGAACTACAGTATGTGACCTGTAGGAGGGGGAGGTGAACTACAGTATGTGACCTGTAGGAGGGGGAGGTGAACTACAGTATGTGACCTGTAGGAGGGGGAGGTGAACTACAGTATGTGACCTGTAGGAGGGGGAGGTGAACTACAGTATGTGACCTGTAGGAGGGGGGAGGTGAACTACAGTATGTGACCTGTAGGAGGGGGAGGTGAACTACAGTATGTGACCTGTAGGAGGGGGAGGTGAACTACAGTATGTGACCTGTAGGAGGGGGAGGTGAACTACAGTATGTGACATGTAGGAGGGGGAGGTGAACTACAGTATGTGACCTGTAGGAGGGGGAGGTGAACTACAGTATGTGACCTGTAGGAGGGGGGAGGTGAACTACAGTATGTGACCTGTAGGAGGAGGGGGAGGTGAACTACAGTATGTGACCTGTAGGAGGGGGAGGTGAACTACAGTATGTGACCTGTAGGAGGGGGAGGTGAACTACAGTATGTGACCTGTAGGAGGGGGAGGTGAACTACAGTATGTGACCTGTAGGAGGGGGAGGTGAACTACAGTATGTGACCTGTAGGAGGGGGAGGTGAACTACAGTATGTGACATGTAGGAGGGGTCTGCGGGGGTGGTGTGAGTGAATCTGGTGACTTACGCCATGTACTCTACAGTGAAGGTAACAGAGTTGCCTGTGGTTGTCTGGTCCCAGTCCCACGTCAGTACATACTGTGTGTTCAGGGTGAGCAGAGTCAGGTTCTGAGGTTGAGGCAGCTCTGCAAGCACTGGAACACAGAGAGTAAGACAGGCAGACCGGGTCACTGAATAGTTCTTCACTGTTTGGTACCGTGTTGTTTACATGTTAAATGATGGGAGTTGGATATTATCAACTGATTCGGCAGCAACTTTGAAGTTAAAATAGCCTAAACATTTGCATACTTTAGGCTGTTGGCCTGGGGGTAGGTTTAGGACAGTCAAATACCTCTTTCCCCCTGTTTCCTCTCTCCACCCTACTGATGTTACATTTGCAAACCCCTTTGGATAACAGAGATTCTGGGAACATCAGAAGGTGCGGGGAAATTAACTATATTCTGGTAATCCGACCAATTGAACATATGCGGTGGTACTTAATGAATATGATGTCAGTTCGGTTGTCATCTGAGACATTATCAATGATAAGATGACAAACTCTACTGTGGAAAGTCTAAACATGAGAGTTATCGGATTCACATGGAATTGTTGTTCAATATAAATGTTTGAATATGAAATTATTCATAATGGGATGAAATGTGATTTTAGCTTCTAAAATGTGAGATTTGGGTTTTCATAAGGTAGGGCTCTGCTCAATCAGTGGCCCACCCCTGTGAAGGGACATGGACTATAAAACTTTTCAAACACGCCCTCCTATCCCTTCCTATATAAAGCCTTGACGACAATGTAACCTCCTGTTCCGAAGATGTGAGGACGACGGTCCAATGTCAGAATGGTTCAGGTAATAACTACAGAACGAAGCCAACATCAGCGTGAGCTTTGGTTGCGAATGGTATGACCTTTGAACTCTTATTCACTACAGAATTGATACCTCCTAGCCGTTGAGTTAGCAACAGCAGCTGCAAATGCAGGTTAGGAAGGAACAGACAGAGTATCCCATCTACCACACAACAACGTATCCAATTTACCAGCAGAGACATTCCTCAAAGGACTCGGTTGGGCAACACGGCCTTCCATCTACCACCAACCTACCGAAGCGCAGCTCAGAGTAAATATTGATTGTATTTTCCTTTTCCAAATGGGCAGTAATTTAGAATGCATAAAATACTGTATTTACGATAGCATAGCTTCACCCTTTGTTCCACAGTCTTCCCGCTGTTTCACTCAAACCCAGCCCTTTTCTTTTGTGTAACAAGCTGTCAAATCTGTTCCGCACGCTTAGGGATGTTTTCCTTTATGATGTAATTTGTAATCAAGTTATGATTTAATTATGTGCATGTTTAATTGTGTGATTAGTTAGGTATTTAGTAAATAAATAATTAAACCCAATTTTGTATTGCTGATTCAACTTGTTAGCCAGGGTTCATGCAGATAACCAAGAATTTACAACTTTCAGATGAGACTGAATTAAGATGATTGACTGCTATTGATGTAAAATATTACTAGGTCTTTAAGAGTTTATTTGGAGGATAACGG
This sequence comes from Oncorhynchus tshawytscha, assembly GCF_018296145.1. Classification (NCBI taxonomy): domain Eukaryota; kingdom Metazoa; phylum Chordata; class Actinopteri; order Salmoniformes; family Salmonidae; genus Oncorhynchus; species Oncorhynchus tshawytscha. Next base: position 73,610,771 of record NC_056431.1, on the reverse strand, counting down.
CTCTATAAATATTATTTTGTGGTGCCCCAACTCTCTAATTAATTACATTATTAGCTCAATCAAGTAATATTCATTACGGATAAATTATTTTATAGAATAGCATGTCATATCACTTAATCCGGCATAGCCAAATACACGACATTGTATTTCTTCACAGCCAACCAATTCACATGTCCTGTGGACAACATGAAATATTCAACAAAGAGGAATTGATCCAATATTTAAAATCTCTGAAGAACAAATAAGCAAACACACCCCTGTGGTGAGAAAGAAACAATTGACTGGCAACAATGACAGTGACCTCACTAGCCAGCCAGCGTTTCAATTGGCCGATTCCACGCCAGCGTTTCTATTGGCCGATTCCACGCCAGCGAGAAATATTTTCAGTATGTCAGAATGTTCTTGTAATTCCCACATAGGAACAGCATTGAGAGGATGTTTAACATGCTGTTTACAGCAAACTGTTATTATTATTATTATTATTATTATCATTTAAACATGATTAAAGTGGCCATTTAAGACCCTAATGAGCTGTAAACACGTAGATAAACATGATAGCCATCTTGGCGTCATTATAACTCCTTGTTGCGTTCTCTCAAATATGGAGTATGTCTAGACTATAAATTTTTTTTAAAAAAATTGTCACATTTAATCAACATTAAAAATATTGATATCTCAAACGGACACTTTTCGATTTAGCTTATTTTTTTAGACATACCGTTTGTAAACAATATACTCTTCTTCAGAAGAAACATTTCCAGAGTAGGCCCTGGTACTTTTAATGATATGATCCATCTATTACATAGAAATGGACATTATAGATCATTAACCAATCACAGCCCTCCTTTAGGATTGCACATTCAGCAAGTCACCAGCAGATGGATTGACTTTGAATCCATTTTCCCCATTCACTGTGTTGGTAGTGCTCATAAACTGATTCACACAGAATTAGCAGAGCCCACTCTGGAAATTTGATGTACTTGTAGAGTATTAAAATTGGTCGGAAGCCGAAAAAGGAAATTCTTGAGGACAACAATGCTTACTCCACCTATGCTCTCCAGTAAACATTAAATCACATTTTTATTTTACCTTTATTTAACTAGGCAAGTCAGTTAAGAACAAATTCTTATTTTCAATGACGGCCTAGGAACTGCCTGTTCAGGGGCAGAACGACAGATTTGTACCTTGTCAGCTCAGGGGTTTTGAACTTGCTACCTTCCGGTTACTAGTCCAACGCTCTAACCACTAGGCTACGCTGCCGCCCCGGTTTTATCTGGTTGCTCTGTGACTGCAATTACTTGAGAACAAAATTTGACTACAATAAAGTAGCCAATGTCTTTGCAAATGATCCAAAACAAGCCACGTATAGCAACATGCTTCAAATGAAAACTCAAGATGTAACAGCAGGCTATAGGCTCATTACACACGAAAGAGAATTGTCTACATATTGAACCCAAGACCGTCATATCCCAGGGCAGTGACACTAGGTGGTACGCTACAAACCCTGTAATAGATGCATCAACTTGATTTAAAAATTGTCCGTCTGGTGATGACAGCACATTTTGTTCCAAAAAGTTGGATTTTCAGTACTGATTGAATGTTTAGTCATCTTTGGTTATTATTTTTTTCCTTAAAACAGCTGTTGGGTTCAAAGACACTCATTTTATCACATAGCTAACAAAGTTAGTAAGCATGGAGTTTGACTGCACACGTCACACGAGCAAGGGATGATTATTATGTTGTTTGACCATCTTTGAGATGTTTCTGCAACTTGGGAGTCCACGTGGTAAATTCAATTGACTGGACAAGATTTGGAAAGGCACACCTGTCTAGATAAAGGACCCACAGTTGATAGAGCATATCAGAGCAAAAAAAACAAGCCATGAGGTCAAAAAGGAATTGTCCATAGAGCTCAGAGACAGGACTGTATCAAGCCACAGATCTGGGGAAGGGTACCAACAGAAATTCTGGTCCCCAAGAACACTGTGGTCTCCATCATTCTTAAATTAAAGAAGTTTGGAACTACCAAGACTCTTCCTAAAGGTGGCAGCCCGGCCAAACTGAGCAATCGGGGATCTGACCAAGAACCTGATGGTCACTGACAGGTCTCCAGAGTTCCTCTGTGGAGATGGAAGAACCTTCCAAAAGGACAACCATCTCCGCAGCACTCCACCAATCAGGCCTTTACAGTAGTGGGCAGACGAAAAAATAAAAGGCACATGACAGCCCGCTTGCAGTTGGCCAAAAGGCACCTAAAGGACTGACAATGAGAAACAAGATTCTCTGATCTGATGAAACCAAGATTGAGCTTTATGGCCTGAATGCCAAATGTCACGTCTGGAGGAAACCTAGCACCATCCCCACGGTGAAGCATGGTGGTGGCAGGATAATGCTGTGGGATGTTTTTCAGCGCCAAAGACTGGGAGTCTAGTCAGGAGAGGCAAAGATGAATGGAGCAAAGTACAGAGAGATCCTTAATGAAAACCTGCTCCAGAGCCCTCAGCACCTCAGACTGGGGCGAAGGTTCACCTTCCAACAGGACAACGACCATAAGCACACAGCCAAGACAACACAGTAGTGGCTTCGAGACAAATCTCTGAATGTCCTTGAGTGGCTCAGACAGAGCCCGGACTTGAACCCGATCGAACATCTCTGGAGAGACCTGAAAATAGCTGTGCAGCAACACTCCCCATCCAACCTGAGAGCTTGAGAGGATCTGGAGAGAAGAATGGGAGAAAGTCCCCAAATACAGGTGTGCCAAGCTTGTAGCATCAAACCCAAGACGACTAGAGGCTGTAATCGCTGCTTCAACAAAGTACTGAGTAAAGGGTCTGAAAAATTGCTTTGTCATTATTGGGTATTGTGTAAACAGATTAAATTGATAAAAAAATAAATCAATCTTCCTTTGCATCTCATCCAACTGATGTTACCTAGATAGATGCTAGCTGATACTGTTGCATAGCAACTGAGTTGGTCGACCAGTTTAGAACTCTGAGATAGGGCTGAAAGATGTCAGCATTGTTAAGAATGCTAAAAAAAAAAAGATTTTTTAAATGGTAGCACATCCTTAGTTTTTAAATGAGCAGAAATGTGCCCATGAGAGAGACACATTGTGAATGTAATAAAAATGGTTGCACCAAAAACCTGTTCAGTTCAAATGGATTTACTCTATATAAAAATATATATTTATTTTATAAGTGCCCGAATACCCTAATGCTAGCGACCTTGCCCGAATACCCTAATGCTAGCGACCTTGCCCGAATACCCTAATGCTAGCGACCTTGCCCGAATACCCTAATGCTAGCGACCTTGCCCGAATACCCTAATGCTAGCGACCTTGCCAAAAATCTGGTATAATGGTTCTCTGTAACAGCCGGACGGATCATGACGAGAGGCGGTGTGTCGCGTTCCGCCTGTCAAGTTGATTTGCAAATGTTCATCGATAGTGGTGTCATATTGGCTTAGATATGACAGTAGAGATTTTAATTTAACAATTGAACTGCAAAAACAATGCACACTATAGTTGAGCCAACAGAAACGACTATAATATTGTTCCAACGAAAAGGGGGTGTTTTTATTGATATTTTGTTTTGTTTATATTAACAAAGTCATGTTAACATTTTTACTTAAGAATCAAGACAGGCTTCTCCATATGTTCGAGTACACTATAAGGAGTATAATGATACCGTCATCATAAGGCATGTATATATATCTTAAAAGAGCCTAAAATGGCCATTTTCATCATAATTCCCCCCCCAAAAAAGTGTACAAATTTAAAAAGCATTTCAAACCTTCTTTTCCCCCCCAAAATAATGTACTTGAGAATGTGTGTGTGAGAATGGCCAGAACCAAAATCAGAGATATTTTCCACTCCTGCTGGTGTGGAAAAAACCTTGTAGAGCTTGCTTGACTGAGACCCAATGCCTCAACAGGATGTTGCATCAGATGGGGGCATCTAATTTAGAGGGAACAGTTCCCCTAACATCTGTGTGTGCTAAGCTTCAGTGCACCCTCTGACTCAAATCTGTATCATTTTCTCCTCTTTCTAAATCAGGGGGGCAAAGTCGGGGTGCCTGCTAAACCAAGTATAACTACAAGAAATCAAAGATGTGTCAAATTATATCCAGCTCAGGGGCTTCAGCTATGCATTTGTTTTGCTAACTAAGTGGCTAGATGTCAAGATTTAAGTTTATTGGTCACTGTGGAGACATTCAATCCAATCCTGGATAGAGATCCTCCTGTTGCCTAATTTGTTCTGTGCATGACTATGACTGGTTATGACGTTTCCTCTAACTCAGCCTTTGCACTCCAAAACAGAGTCCACGGTGTTGGAGTTATAAAAAAAAAAAAAGTATGAGGGTGTGACAGAAAGCTAACCATGGTTTCGGGAATCATCACAGGTTATAAATAGCTTGGCTACAATGAAACCAGTTACACTGCTGATGATAAATAACAGTACATTGAACATGAAGTATGACACATCCAAGAGCCAGAAAGTGACTCAACCATAAAGGAATTGTACAGTGTGGAGAACAGCATAACTTTCGAAACTGTCACTGAAGCACTGAAACCGATTTGGAACATTGGAATTCAGGAAACTCTAGGCTAGGGTCTGCTGACTTTAGTTCCTCTTCCCTGACCTAACCTCTCCAAGTCTATTAAAAGGTTGCTAGAGGGTCTTAGGCTACAGGGCAATTCCACAGTGACAGCATTAAACTGTGACTCAAGATTTTTCACTTAAAAATGAATGCCAAGGGCCCCCTCCCCCCCCGGGTGGGGCAGTGGTCTAAGGCTAGGCTAGTGCTAACTGTGCCACCAGAAACTCTGGGTTTGAGCCCAGGCTTTGTCGCTGCCGGCCGCAACCGGGAGGTCCATGGGGAAACGCACAATTGGCCTAGCGTCGTCCGGGTTAGGGAGGGTTTGGCCGGCAGGGATATGCTTGTCTCATCACGCACTAGCGACTCCTGTGGCGAGCCGGGCGCAGTGCACGCTGACCAGGTCGCTAGGTGTACGGGGTTTCCTCCGACACATTGGTGCGGCTGGCTTCCGGGTTGGATGAGTGCTGTGTTAGGAAGCAGTGCGGCTTGGTTGGGTTTCGGAGGACGCATGGCTTTCGACCTTCGTCTCTCCCGAGCCCATATGGGAGTTGTAGCAATGAGACAAGACAGTAACTACTAATAATTGGATAACACGAAATTGGGGAAAAAAGGGGGTTAAATGTATTTTTATTTTTAAGTATGCCAAACAAAAACCATCGACTTCAAAAGTTTAACAAGCCATACATCTCTATGCACAAGGACTACTTTTAACAATTTACACTGAACATTTATGAAAATACATTTGCAGGAAGAACTACACAGATGCAAAGTTTGGCAAGAGAATTTCAGTAAAATCTCCCTTAACTGAACATCTCCACGTTTCCCAAAAAGTCTTAAATATTTGCTTTGAATTCAAATTCAACGATATCTGCAAAAACAAAGGGGCGTTAGCTATGACATGACACATTGACTCTGAAAATATATATTTTCAGTTATTGACCTACAGTAAATAAAGTGGATTTACACCCAGTAACAGAATTTAATTACGGGTCTCTGGTCTGTACTACACAGAAATGCATAATTAATTATGGATATGAATGTTATTCTCTTCATGGTGATGTATCCTATGCAGGGCTCTAGTGTCGACCATTTTACGCGCATATGGGAATAAATATTTTGCTATGTGACGAGGATTGTTTTTACATCGGAGCACCAATGCGCAAATATCCTACAATATGTGTGTTGTCCGGACCAAATCTGAACCAAGCATCGACATCTATGTTTTACAATTTTGGCCATACAAGTACAGCTCCGGCGGCAGGGTAGCCTAGTGGTTAGAGTGTAGAGGCGGCAGGGTAGCCTAGTGGTTAGAGTGTAGAGGCGGCAGGGTAGCCTAGTGGTTAGAGTGTAGAGGCGGCAGGGTAGCCTAGTGGTTAGAGTGTAGAGGCGGCAGGGTAGCCTAGTGGTTAGAGTGTAGAGGCGGCAGGGTAGCCTAGTGGTTAGAGTGTAGAGGCGGCAGGGTAGCCTAGTGGTTAGAGTGTAGAGGCGGCAGGGTAGCCTAGTGGTTAGAGTGTAGAGGCGGCAGGGTAGCCTAGTGGTTAGAGTGTAGAGGCGGCAGGGTAGCCTAGTGGTTAGAGTGTAGAGGCGGCAGGGTAGCCTAGTGGTTAGAGTGTAGAGGCGGCAGGGTAGCCTAGTGGTTAGAGTGTAGAGGCGGCAGGGTAGCCTAGTGGTTAGAGCGTTGGACCAGTAAGCGAAAGGTTGCAAGTTGAAATCCCCGAGCTGACAAGGTACAAATCTGTCGTTCTGCCCCTGAACAGGCAGTTAACCCACTGTTCCTAGGCAGTCATTGAAAATAAGAATTTGTTCTTAACTGACTTGCCTAGTAAAATAAATAAAAAACAGTGTACGCAACTCGTGTGATCTAATGTGTACTGTAAGGTACTGCTTTATTGTACTCTACTGTGCTGTCCAAATTTGTGTACCCAACAATGGTGTGACTATGAATTCCAAATGTAGCCAATTCAATGGCAGAAATTCCGTTACCGTTTTTTTTTCATAAATTCCGTTAACAATTTGGTAATGGAATTGTTTTAATCAATTAATAATTCCTAAACAAAATATCAGTAAAACGAATTGATAGTAACAAGTAAAGTTAGAACTTTGTGACCTTTCATCATCCTCCCTCATGAAAGACACATTTTAAAATACACTACATGGCCAAAGGTATGTGGACACCTGCTAGTCAAACATCTCATTCCAAAATCATGGGCATTAATATGGAGTTGGTTCCCCCCTTTGTTATAGCAGCAGTCTCCACTCTTCTGGGAAAGGGTTCCACTAGATGTTGGAACATTGCTGCAGGGACTTGCTTTTATTCAGCCACAAGAGCACTTGTGAGGTCGGGCACTGATGTTGGGCGATCAGGCCTGGCTTGCAGTCGGCATTCCAATTCATCCCAAAGGTGATCGATGGGGTTGAGGTCAGGGCTCCGTGCAGGTCAGTCAAGTTCTTCCACACGATCAACAAACCATTTCTGTATGAACCTCAGTCTCCCGAGTGGTGCTGCGGTCTAAGGCACTGCATCTCAGTGCTAGAGGCGTCATTACAGACCCTGGTTCAATTTCAGGCTGTATCACAACTGGCCGTGATTGGGAGTCCCATAGGGCGGCGCACAATTGGCCCAGCGTCGTCCGGGTTTGGCTGTCATTGCAAATAAGATTTGCTCTTAACTGACTTGCTTAGTTAAATAAGAAATAAAAATACACACAGAGGATGCCTGGTTATTCTTTAAAAGTGCTTTCCTCACCATCTTAAGTAAGCATGCCCCATTAAAACATGTTGATGTTCTGAAAGGGCGGAAAAATCTGTACCGCGACAAATCAGCTGGGCTAGACAATCAGGAACGTCCAAAATTATCCGCCACAATTGTTGCAACCCCTATTACTAGCCTGTTCAACCTCTCATATCGTCTGAGAGACCCAAAGATTGGAAAGCTGCCGCGGTCATCCCCCTCTTCAAAGGGGGAGACACCCTAGACCCAAACTGTTACAGACCTAGATCTATCTTACCCTGCCTTTCGAAGGTCTTCCAAAGCCAAGTTAACAAACAGATCACTGACCATTTCGAATCCCACCGTACCTTCTCCACTATGCAATCTGGTTTCAGAGCTGGTCATGGGTGCACCTCAGCCACGCTCAAGGTCCTAAACGATATCTTAACCGGCATCGATAAAAGACATTACCGTGCAGCTGTATTCGTCGACCTGGCCAAGGCTTTCGACTCTGTCAATCACAACATTCTTATCGGTAGACTCAACAGCCTTGGTTTCTGCCTCGCCTGGTTCACCAACTACTTCTCAGATAGAGCTCGCATGGCTTGTTGTCCGGACCTCTGGCAGTCTCTATGGGGGTGTCACAGGGTTCAATTCACATGCAGACTTTTCTCTGTATACATAAAACGTCGCTCTTGCGGCTGGTGATTCTCTGATCCACCTCTACGCAGACGACACCATTCTGTACACCTCTACCCTAGTAAAACTTCATAAAGACTTCGGCGATGTCATTTACAAAATAGCCCCAAACACTCTACTCAGCAAATTGGATGCTGTCTATCACAGTGCCATCCGTTTTGTCACCAAAGTCCCATATACTACCCACCACTGCGACCTGTACGCTCTCGTTGGCTGGCCCTCACTACATATTCGTTGCCAAACCCACTGGCTCCAGGTCATCTATAAGTCTTTGCTAGGTAAAGCCCCGCCTTATCTCAGCTCACTGGTCACCATAGCAGCACCCATGCGTAGCACACGCTCCAGCAGGTATATTATTTCACTATATTGTTTTTTTGTTGCTCCTTTGCACCCCAGTATCTCTACTTGCACATCTTTCACTCCAGTGTTTAATTGCTAAATTGTAATTTTACTTTAAAAAATAAAAATAAACTTTATTTAACTAGGCAAGTCAGTTAAGAAAAAAAAAAATCATATTTTCAACGACGGCCTAGGAACAGAAGGTTAACTAACTGCCTGTTCAGGGGCAGAACGACAGATTTGTACCTTGTCAGCTTGGGGATTTGAACTTGCAACCTTCAGGTTATTAGCCCAATGTTCTAACCACTAGGCTACCCTGCCGCACCGACTGAATCTGTGTTGTTGTTTGTGTCACACTGCATTGCTTTATCTTGGCCAGATCGCAGATGTAAATGAGAACTTGTTCTCAACTGGCCTACCTGGTTAAATAAAGGTGAACGAAAAATAAAATAAACTCAATGTAAGCGTGAATCGATTCCCAATTGCGGCACGGTTCTAGAAACAAATCCATTTCCTTGCATATCACATCAAAATCAATACTTACTGTACACGGTTTTAAAAGGTGAACGCAGTTGCAGCCGACATTATTTTTCAGTGTATAAACAAAGACAGACGCCGCAAATGTGTAAACACAGTTGTTCAGAGAAGCAGATAGCGAGCTACTTAGCACGGGTCACGTCAGTCCGTCCGTTTCCCGTTAACAAGCGCTGTAACGTGAAAATATGGCCGTGTGGCTAACAGACTAAGCAGCTCTGCTAGGGCGAGAGAAAAATGGTCAGAAGGTGGAAGTAACTAGCATGTGTGGTCTGAATGCTTGGAGCAACCCTTACACCTCGAACCAGAGCACTCCTAATTTATTTATTTTTAAAAAAAAGGTACATCTGACAATGCTCTGATTTTTCTAAAACGTCCGGAGCACCATCTGATACTCCACAGTGAATTTACGAACACACCCCGTGTAGGCGAAGACATAACAATATTGTATCCATATACATCATCGGGTCGACATCTATATTCATGTAGTTAAACACACGGGGTTCAGCCACTGACGTACCACCCGCCATTAGAAACTAATGTTTAAATAGCTCTCAGATATTACAAATCAAGTCGACATAAAACCCACCGAGTTTGACCGAAGGTAACGTTAGCTATCCATTTACAGGGATCTCTAACTACAGCTAAATGAGCTAGTTGCTGTACTTACCATTGGTTATTGGGAGAGACCAGAGGAGAACGAGTGCAAAGCCCACCTTCATGATGAATAATGATTATTTAACAAGTAATCCAACGGTACGTTTTTCCCCCAAAAAACTACATTCGCAGATCGTTCATCTTCCCACTCCCAGCTTTAGTTGCTGTGGAACATCACCGGATAAACAATCCGATATGGACGCCAAGGAAATGACTTATAATGGAGACGTATGAATGACGTCGGAACTCATTAACTTTACTCTGATTGGTCCTACGTGATTACGTTTTTTGTACGTAGTTTGCGACACAGTCGTCAAGACATGGATGAGATCAATGGATAATCAGATATTGGAAAATACATAGAAGGATAGTTAGATATATAGCTAGCTAGTTAGTTTGCAACAATAGTTTAATTTATTTTATTTTATGCTTGGTAGATTATTTTGTTTAGTTTTACAAGGTTGGTGAAATTCAGGAGGGGTGAATGTAACAGTTGTTAAAATGCTTTGTGAATTTCACCAGGTTCACATATTAATATAGCATGTTGATTTGTTATTATGCATGCTTGCAAAAATAATTAAAGAGCAGCAGTAAAATAACAGTAGCGAGGCTATATACAGAGGGTACCAGTACAGGGTCAATGTGCGGGGGCACAGGTTAGTTGAGGTAATTGAGGTAATATGTACAAGTAGGTAGAGTTAAAGTGACTATGCATAGATAATAAACAGAGAGTAGCAGCAGTGTAAAAAAAGGGGGAGGGGCAATGCAAATAGTCTGGGTAGCCATTTGATTCGCTGTTCAGGAGTCTTATGGCTGGGGGGGTAGAAGCTGTTAAGAAGCCTTTTGGACCTAGACTTGACGCTCCGGTACCGCTTGTCGTGCGGTAGCAGAGAGAACAGTCTATGACTAGGGTGGCTGGAGACTTTGACAATTCTTAGGGCCTTCCTCTGACACCACCTGGTATAGAGGTCCTGGATGGCAGGAAGCTTGGCCACTTCCTTAATATTAGATTTCATGCAACAGCTGTTATTTACAAATGGACACAGACCGCCACCCCTTGTCTTACCCGATACAGCTGTTCTATCTTGCCTATGCACGGAAAACCCAGCCAGCTGTATATTATCCATGTCGTTGTTCAGCCACAACTCGGTGAAACATAAGATATTACAGTTTAATGTCCCGTTGGTAGGATAGTTTTGATCGGAGCTCATCCATTTTATTACACAATGATTGCATGTTGGCTAATAGGACTGATGATAGAGGAAGATTACTCACTCGCTGTCGGATCCTTACAAAGATCCCGACCTACTTCCCAGATATCTTCTTCATAAGAATGATGTGGATTTGGGCCTTGTCGGGTGTCTGAAGTAAATCTTTTGCGTCCGACTCGTTAAAGAAAAAATATTGTCCAGTACGAGGTCAGAAATCGCTGTCCTGAATTCCAGAAGTTCTTTTCGGTCATAAGAGACGGTGGCAGAAACATTATATACAAAATAACTTACAAATAACGCAAAAAAACTTCCATAGCACAATTGATTAGTAGCCCGTAAAACAGCAGCCATCTCCGGCACCGACAGTAAATCCAGGACAATACTGTGACTTCATACAATACTGTGACTAAATACTACACTAAACCCTAGGCTGTGGAACGAGAGGCTGTGGAACGAAAGGCTGTGGAACGAGAGGCTGTTAAACGAGAGGCTGTGGAACGAGAGGCTGTGGAACGAGAGGCTGTGGAACGAAAGACTGTGAAACGAGAGGCTGTTGAACGAGAGGCTGTTGAACGAGAGGCTGTTGAACGAGAGCAACTTACCAACCCCAGTAGCTACAAAGAGAGGTAGTTGAAATTAAGGCTACATGTAATGCAGATGCTGTCGTATATTTAAGCAATAAGGCCTGAGGGGGTTTGTGGTATATGGTCAATATACCACGGCTAAGGGCTGTTGTTATTGCACGACGCAATGCGGAGAGCCTGGATACAGGCCGTAGCCGTGGTATATTGGCAATATACCACAAACCCCCAAGGTTTCTTATTGCTATTATAAACTGGTTACCAACTTAATTAGAGCAGTAAAAAATAAATGTTTTGTCATGCCCGTGGTATACGGTCTGATATACCATGGCTTTCGGCCAATTAGCATTCAGGGCTCGAAACACCCAGTTTATAATGTCCATTATTAAACCCTTAACCATCACCCCAACGATGCTCATGTCTTCATTTGGAGAATTTTAAGAATGGTATTTCTTTGTACATTACCAAAAAGGGTAACATTTTGACTTCAAAGACACTGTTTATCATGTACAATGCCTGGATTAAAATAAATAACACGAACGGATTAAACATTGCAGTATGAACAACTGCAAAAGAAAGTAATTCCACATTTATTACAGCACCTACTGGGGTAAAAATATTACTATATTATGTTGACTTGAAATGTGTATCTAATGATTGTTATTAAAAATGCCTGCATGCCTCCATGTGGGTTCAATCCCTTTTGTAGGGAATTTAACAAAAGTGGCATTCACAAGAGTTGAATGGCCACACCTCTCCTCACTCTCCCTAGTTATTTAACATACAGTTCATGACACTGTTCAGTGAACTACAAGATATTCTGTCCTTTTATCGATGTGATCTAAATACCCTAAGCCGGCCCAGCGTCGTCCGGGTTTGGGCGGGGTAGGCCGTCATTGTAAATAAGAATTTGTTCTTAACTGACTTGCCAGGTGAAGTAAAAAGAATGACATTCCCAGGTTATATTCAAAGGGAATGTGAGTGAGTTTGACCACATTCTCAGAACTTGCTTTCTTTTCTAGGTATATTCCATTCGGAAAGTATTCAGACCCCTTGACTTTTTCCACATTTCGTTACGTTACAGACTCATTCTAAAATGTATTTTTAAAAAAATGTTTTTATCGTCAAACTCACCTGAGTATTTTGTCCCTGGCGCACCTCATTAGAAGTCACCTAATTTTGAACGACCAAGCCCTACCTGAGCCCCGTCACTAGTCCGACGCATCTGGCAGGTGATCTCCCTGAAGAGGAGCTGTGTGGGGGGGGGGCAGAGGCCCCTGGATGTAGGGGGAGTGACCTGCAGGAGCAGGCAGTTCCCACAGCCTGATACGGACACCACTAGAGCAGACTAAAGTTTCACTCAGTTGGACTTCTGGCTAAGGGTGAAGGCCTGAACACGGGCCTGACAGTAACAGAAGGAATCCTTGAACTTATTAAAGAGGTCAAATGGCTGGTTGGTCTTCAACCTGGCACAATCCTTCACATGAGTTCTTCCTGGAGGAGGGAACGAGAGACAAAGAGAAATAGACAAACCGAGAGTGAGATATAGAGGGGAAAACAAAGCTAAGGACAATCAAATCTAAACTGTCCTAGATTGTATCACTGCAATTGTGCAGTATTTTGCCTTTACCACGTAACCAGCTGAAAGGAAAGCACTTACTCAACAGCTACACGAGAAGGATCGAAAAAGGAAAGCACTTACTCAGCAGCTACAAGAGAAGGATCGAAAAAGGAAAGCACTTACTCAGCAGCTACACGAGAAGGATTGAAAAAGGAAAGCACTTACTCAGCAGCTACACGAGAAGGATTGAAAAAGGAAAGCAGTTAACTCAGCAGCTACACTAGAAGGATAGAACAAGGAAAGCACTTACTCAGCAGCTACACTAGAAGGATAGAACAAGGAAAGCAGTTAACTCAGCAGCTACACTAGAAGGATAGAACAAGGAAAGCACTTACTCAGCAGCTACACTAGAAGGATAGAACAAGGAAAGCACTTACTCAGCAGCTACACTAGAAGGATAGAACAAGGAAAGCAGTTAACTCAGCAGCTACACTAGAAGGATAGAACAAGGAAAGCACTTACTCAGCAGCTACACTAGAAGGATAGAACAAGGAAAGCACTTACTCAGCAGCTACACTAGAAGGATAGAACAAGGAAAGCACTTACTCAGCAGCTACACTAGAAGGATAGAACAAGGAAAGCACTTACTCAGCAGCTACACGAGAAGGATTGAAAAAGGAAAGCAGTTAACTCAGCAGCTACACTAGAAGGATAGAACAAGGAAAGCACTTACTCAGCAGCTACACTAGAAGGATAGAACAAGGAAAGCACTTACTCAGCAGCTACACTAGAAGGATAGAACAAGGAAAGCACTTAACTCAGCAGCTACACTAGAAGGATAGAACAAGGAAAGCAGTTAACTCAGCAGCTACACTAGAAGGATAGAACAAGGAAAGCATGGGACTGAAGAGTAAGAGTGTACCTGAGGCTCTGAACTGTGAAGTGGGTGTTGGCAGGAGTCCCTGAACAGGGCAGTCAGGTCAGAGTGTGCTCAAGGTTGAAGGAGACAATGGACACGTTGCTAAAGACTGGGGGCAGGCACACCACTGAAACATATAGACATATAGAGAGAGAGAGGGAGGGAGACGCAGACAAAACAATATAAAATGATAGACGTAAAGAAAATGTTTCAGAGAATACAAAGAATGAAGATAAGGTAGGTAACGGAAGCTGCTCTTTCCATGACACACACTGACCAAGTGAATCCAGATTAAAGCTATGATCCCTTATTGATGTCACTTATTAAATCCACTTCAACCAGTGTAGATGAAGGGGAGGAGGCGGGTTAAAGAAGGATTTATAAGCCTTGAGACTATTGAGACATGGATTGTGTGTGTGCCATTCAGAGGGTGAATGGGCAAGACAAAATATTTAAGTGCCTTTCAATGGGGTATTGTAGTAGGTGCCAGGTGCACTGGTTTGAGTGTGTCAAGAACTGCAATGCAGCTAGGTTTTTCACGCTCAACAGTTTCCTGTGTGTATCAAGAATGACCAACCACCCAAAAAATAAATAAATAAATAAAACTGGCAAGTGTCTACACTGACATTTTCAACCTCTCACTGACCGAGTCTGTAATACCTACATGTTTCAAGCAGACCACCATTGTCCCTGTGCCCAAGGAAGTGAAGGTAACCTGCCTAACTGGCTACAGACCCGTAGTACTCACGTCGGTAGCCAAGAAGTGCTTTGAAAGGCTGGTCATGGCTTACATCAACACCATCATCCAGGAAACCCTAGACCCACTCCAATTCACATACCACCCCAACAGATCCACAGATGATGCAATCTCAAATCACACTGCCCTTTCCCACCTGGACAAAAGGAACACCTATGTGAAAACACTGTTCATCGAGAGGTATTGCCATGTTGAATGCACCGAGCGGTCTGTCTAAACTACTGGCACACAGCTCTGACACTCATGCATAGCCCACAAGACATGCCACCAGAGGTCTCTTCACAGTCCCCAAGTCCAGAACAGACGATGGGAGGCACACAGTACTACATAGAGACATGACTACATGGAACTCTATTCCACATCAAGTAACTGTCGCAAGCAGTAAAATTTGGTTTAAAAAACAGATAAAAAACACCTTATGGAACAGCGGGGACTGTGAGGCAACACCAACATTGGCACAGACACACACACACACACACGATATCATACACACTATACATACACATGGATTTAGTACTGTAGATATGTGGTAGTGGTGGAGTAGGGGCCTGAGGGCACACAGTGTGTTGTAGATATGTGGTAGTGGTGGAGTAGGGGCCTGAGAGCACACAGTGTGTTGTAGATATGTGGTAGTGGTGGGGCCTAGGGGCCTGAGGGCACACAGTGTGTTGTAGATATGTGGTAGTGGTGGAGGAGGGGCCTGAGGGCACACAGTGTGTTGTAGATATGTGGTAGTGGTGGAGTAGGGGCCTGAGGGCACACAGTGTGTTCTAGATATGTGGTAGTGGTGGAGTAGGGGCCTGAGGGCACACATTGTGTTGTAGATATGTGGTAGTGGTGTAGTAGGGGCCTGAGGGCACACAGTGTGTTGTAGATATGTGGTAGTGGTGTAGTAGGGGCCTGAGGGCACACAGTGTGTTGTAGATATGTGGTAGTGGTGGAGTAGGGGCCTGAGGGCACACAGTGTGTTGTAGATATGTGGTAGTGGTGGAGTAGGGGCCTGAGGGCACACAGTGTGTTGTAGATATGTGGTAGTGGTGGAGTAGGGGCCTGAGGGCACACAGTGTGTTGTAGATACGTGGTAGTGGTGGAATAGGGGCCTGAGGCCACACAGTGTGTTGTAGATATGTGGTAGTGGTGGAGTAGGGGCCTGAGGGCACACAGTGTGTTGTAGATATGTGGTAGTGGTGGAGTAGGGGCCTGAGGGCACACAGTGTGTTGTGAAATCTGTGAATGTATTGTAATGTTTTAAAATGGTATAAAATTGCCTTAATCTTTCTGGACCCCGGGAAGAGTAGCTGATGCTTTGGCAGCAGCTAATGGGGATCCATAATAAATAAAAATACTAGAGCTCAGCGTTCAACACCATAGTGCCCACGAAGCTCATCACTAAGCTAAGGACCCTGGGATTAAACGTCTCCCTCTGCAACTGGATCCTAGACTTCCAGACGGGCCGCCCCCAGGTGTTAAGGGTAGGCAACAACACATCTGCCACGCTGATCCTCAACCCTGGGGCCCCTCAGGGGTGCGTGCTAAGTCTCCTCCTGAACTCTCTGTTCAACCACGACTGCGTGCCCAGGCACAACTCCAACACCATCATTAAGTTTGCTGACGACAACAGTGGTAGGCCTGATCACCGACAACGATGAGACAGCCTATAGGGAGGAGGTCAGAGACCTAGAAGTGTGGTGCCAGGACAACAACCTCTCCCTCAATGTGAGCAAGACAAAGGAGCTTATCGTGGACTATAGGAAAAGGAGGGCCGAACAGGCCCCCATTAACATCGATGGGGCTGAAATTGACCGGGTTGAGAGTTGAGTTCCTTGGTGTCCACATAACCAACAAACTATCATGGTCCAAACCCACCAAGACAGTTGTGAAGAGGACAAGACAACACCTTTTCCCCCTCAGGTGACTGAAAAGATTTGGCATGGGTCCACAGATCCACAAAAGGTTCTACAGCTTGTCGTGGAAATTTCCTCAATTTACCAAATCATGAGCGCAAACCACACACAAGTCAGAGTTAGTTATCAAAGTCCATCTTTAATTATATCAGCTCTATCACAACCCTGTGACTCTCAGATCAATTTAGTGTCTATCAATGAATTCTCTGAGAGCCCCTTCTGCATTGCAACTGAGATCCTTTAATAGCAAAGAACACACATAGTCAGACAGCATAGACATAATAAATCGTTCAGCTTTGTCTCCTTACTCAAACCCAGAACCATAAACCAATCCTCCATATCAACAGGCATATATCAAATTGTCATTTAGATACAACCAACTCTAAATACAACCAATCCTGGACAAGCTCACGGAGAGGATAGAATGATTCCAGACACTGCCATCCCCGATGGGAAAAGTAGGGAGTGACTGGCACACAGACACAGTGGAGCAAAAGATATGTTTACACATGATGATACTTTGACCTCTCCCCTCTCTGCGGCCCATGCAACTTAGTCTTGACATAGAACAGATAACTGCAACCCCGCCACAGTATTATACAAAAATAACATTCTTGATGAGAAGTAACTTACAAACATATGATGAATATAAAACATCTTACCTATGTTACCAACAAATTCTGATTATTCCACAACAAGCTGCACCGGTGAGAGCATCCTGATCGGGTGCATCACCGCCTGGTATGGCCGTAATACGCTACAGAGGGTAGTGCGTACGGACCAGTACATCACTGGGGCCAAGCTTCCTGACATCCAGGACCTATATAATAGGCGGTGTCAGAAAAAGTCCCTAAAAATTTCGAAGACTCCAGTCACCCACGTCAGACTGTTCTCTCTGCTACCGCACAGCAAGCGATACCGGAGCGCCAATTCTACGACCAAAGGCTCCTTAACAGCTTCTACCCCCAGGCCATAAGACGACGGAACAATTAATCAAATGGCCATCAGAACGTTTTACACTGCTGCTACTCGCTATTTATTATCTATGCATAGGCACTTTCCAAATTACCTCAACTAACCTGTACCCCCGCACACTGACTCGGTACCGGTACCCCCTGTATATAGCCTTGCTATTGTATGTCATTTTCTTGTGTTACTTTTTGATTTGATATTTTTTTCTCTTCACTTTAGTTTACTTAGTAAATATTTTCTTAACTCCATTTATTGAACTGCATTGGGCATTTCACAGTAAGGTGGTATACCTG
The DNA here is from genome assembly GCF_018296145.1 of Oncorhynchus tshawytscha. Taxonomy (NCBI): domain Eukaryota; kingdom Metazoa; phylum Chordata; class Actinopteri; order Salmoniformes; family Salmonidae; genus Oncorhynchus; species Oncorhynchus tshawytscha. The sequence continues at coordinate 73,593,036 of NC_056431.1, read as the reverse complement.
TTGTATTCGGCGCACGTGACAAATAAAACGTGATTTGGTTTTAGTTTAGTCCATATCAGTATTATTGGTTGCCTGACGACTTTAACTGAATTATTCCTCTGTTATGTCGTTCGCTACATACTTCAGTCTGAAACTGACATCAATTAAGTCATTGGTGGTGACATCAAAACGAGGGGTGTTGTACTAAACAAAGTCATCTAACCAATCAGAGTATCAAAAACCAATGACACATTTTCTAAACGCAGCTTTACCGTGTGTTCTAACTCTGGCCAAACCCAACAGTTTCTGGGACCAATCAAAACCTTTAGAGTGTGTTTGCATTCTAGAAATCGTCGGGGAGGTACTCGGATCCAGACTCATTGCGGAGAAAAAAAATAATGTCTGTGGGCGTGGCGTAGCATATGGCCAGAGCAAGGAGTCTGGGTAGTCAGGCAAATACATTGGTTCTTCTCTTTTAAATTTGAACTGGTCTGAAAATACAAGAACAGTCTAAGCAATATGGTGAAGAGATAAACAGTTATTTTCACATAGTGCAGATAAAGGAGGGGAAGCCTCTTCAGCCTAGCTTAAGAAGACTGTGATATTTATGCCAGAAGAGTACACTAAATGTCCACCAGTCGGCACCATGACTTTCATTAATACATTTTAAAAACTCCTGACAAAAAAGAAAGTCTCAAAAAGCTTGTCATCCGCACGCTGTATGTGGTGGACAAGGCTCCCTTGCTTTCACAGCATAACAGGGTGAACAACTTTAGGAGAAATGCCTTTATCTTCTCTCAATGTATTTGCAGCCATCGTACACAGAGAAGGAAGGATAGAAGGGAGAGGCTCGCGTGTAAAGAATTAGCTTGTGAAATCGCACAGTGTGAAGGCAACTATTAGGCCATGTTGTGCAGTGTGCTTTCAATTGCAAGCAGACATCGAATTGCATAGTGTGAGATGCTGCCACCGTTTCAGATTGGTGAAATTGTCCTTAAAGTAAAAATCCAAAACCACCCATTTCTATAATTTACCGTGTTAAAGAACAAAAAATATGTGTGAACAAACGTTTAATTTAGGCATTATTAAATGGTTGGTAATCTAGCAACGTGAAAATCGGTGTGGAAATCCGTTAAAGCTCAGGTCGACTACAAAATGCTCTCTCTATGGCCTGGCTGGCTAGGTACAAACAATAATACCAAAAATAATATCAGCATGTGAAGTAGATAGTTAGTGCGGTTTGTTTAGGGGATTTTACAGCTATCAATTTAGGAGTCTACAATCTCACTATGTTCAACCTGCAGATCGATGTGCCTCACAGAGTGGTGGAGTCTGACATTATCAACAGCAGAGATACTTTTGATGAGATGGGACACTCCATTGGAATAACTACCATTGCGTTCGTTGCAAATGCTTCGTCAATGGACCACGCGGTTCATTCAGAGCGATTCTGGTACAAGGAGAGCGCTCCTTCAATGAGGAAATGGGAGTCAATTGGGCGCTAGCTCAAAAACCCAACATTTGCATGAATTTCGTGAACAGGAAATAACAACAATACAAATATTTTCCGAGATGAGAGATAATTAACTTGATATCTGTAATATTGTAAAGCTTTGGGATCGTGATATTACGTACTTTTGAGGAAAATAGGCACGTGTCTCGACTCGTACACTGTCACGCGTTTGACTTTAGCAACCGCTCGACACAGCATGACAACATGAATGCGATTGGTCGACAGTCTGCTGGGTGGGCCGTTATACTGTACGTTCCTCCATTCGTTGCCCAATAGGATTCCTATCTCCTTTCTCTAAAATCAATGTAAATTAAACAATAAACAGTAAACATTAAACTCACAAAAGTTCCAAAGGAATAGAGACGTTTAAAATGTCCTATTATGGCTATATACAGTGTTGTAATATCTCTGACAACGGCACCATGAAATGCCTTCAGCACAAGCTCAGTCATTCACACAAAGATATGCGTGTGCAATGATTACATTTGGAACATTTTCACGCTGTGGGAAATTGTACAACATGACATCACAATACAAGCATAACGATTGGGAACTATTTAACGCTGGGAAGATTTTTACATGACAGGTAGAAAAGCCTGCTCCCTACTAACCCTAGGATAGGCAGGCCTACTACACTTAATAGCACAGATAGTTGATAGTTGTTATGATGTTGGCCATTAGACCACAAATGCAGTGTTTATCTGGGACTGGTCTTGTTCCATTGGCACTAATCCCTGAAACCCAAATAAACCTGTAGAAACTTGTGTAGATCTGGAAGTATTGAAAAGGTGTACGCAATATGATGGTAGCTCCATGTTGACCTCTGATAGGCCAGGTGGGATTTAAAGACATTTGATGTTGAGGTGTGTTGTTTTTCATTTTGTATTGGCATTGGTACAACACAGTTCTTTTGCTAGCTAGGTCTCAAAACGATCTTGTTGGAGCTCTGATCTTGACGCTGCAAGAAAGACACTGCTTTTCTATGCACTAAAGTAGATGGGTGATACATTTTTATTTATTTAACTAGGCACGTAAATTAAGAACAAATTCCTATTTACAGTGTTAAACTGGGCGAAGAGTGTTGTGGTTTTAAATTAAATTTACCTGCTAGGTATACGTGCAACAACACTATTCGCACAGTTTAACACTGTACATATGAATTTGTTTTTAATTTACGTGCCTAGTTAAATAAAGGTTAAATACAAAATAAATAAATGCGTCACCCATCTAGCTCGCTAAATAGCTAGTGTTAGCTAAACAATCGCTAGCTGATCGTTTTGTGAATAGACCTCGTGTGCATTGCATTCAGATTTGCTATTAAAAAATATAATTTTGTTGTCGCAAACGAACTAGCTAAGAAGCTATCTATCTATTCAATTAAATTCAAGGGCTTTATTGGCATGGGAAACATGTGTTAACATTGCCAAGGCTATCTATCTATCTATCTATCTATCTATCTATCTATCTATCTATCTATCTATCTATCTATCTATCTATCTATCTATCTATCTATCTATCTATCTATCTATCTATCTATCTATCTATCTATCTATCTATCTATCTATCTATCTATCTATCTATCTATCTATCTATCTATCTATCTATCTATCTATCTATCTATCTATCTATCTATCTATCTATCTGTACAAAAAAACGTAATGACGTAGGACCAATCAGAGTAAAGTTAATGAGTTCCGACGTCATTCATACGTCTCCATTATAAGTCATTTCCTTGGCGTCCATATCGGATTGTTTATCCGGTGATGTTCCACAGCAACTAAAGCTGGGAGTGGGAAGATGAACGATCTGCGAATGTAGTTTTTTGGGGGAAAAACGTACCGTTGGGTTACTTGTTAAATAATCATTATTCATCATGAAGGTGGGCTTTGCACTCGTTCTCCTCTGGTCTCTCCCAATAACCAATGGTAAGTACAGCAACTAGCTCATTTAGCTGTAGTTAGAGATTCCTGTAATGGATGTGTTTTTATTTTATTTTTTTACATATATTTGTAAATCTTTATTTAACTAGGCAAATCGGTTAATGACAGCCTACCCCGGCCAAACCCTCCCCTAACCAGGACAACGCTGGGCCAATTGCGCACTGCCCATAGGTACAGCCCGGGATCGAACCAGGGTCTGTAGTGATCCCTCTAAACATACACATGATTAGCAGATGTTATTGTGAGTGTAGCAAAATGCTCGTGCTTCTAGTTCCGACAGTGCAGCAATATCTAATATGTAACCTAACAATTCCACAACAACTACCTAATGCACACAAATATAAGTAAATTGATGAAGTAAGAATATATTTATATGGATGAGCAATGCCCGAGCAGCATAGGTAAGATGCAATAGATGGTATACAATACAGTATATCCATATGAGATGAGTAATGCACGTTATTGTAAACATTATTAAAGTGACTAGTGATCAATTTATTAAAGTGGCCAATGATTTAAAGTCTGTATGTAGGCAGCAGCCTGTCTGTTAGTGATTGCAGTCTGATGGCTTTGAGATAGAAGCTGGTTTTCAGGCTCTCGGCGGTGTGGTAATCCTAACCCTAGCACTGAGATGCAGTGCCTTAGCCCGCTGCACCACTCGATAGCTACGTTAGGACGAAATTTGGGGTTAGCTATATAGATGTTGGCCCCGATGTTATATGGATACAATTGTTACGTTTTCGCGTCCAATTCACTCTGGAGTGCCAGGGTACTCTGGACGTTCGCAAATGCAAAGTATTGTCAGATTGTCCGTTCATAAATTCAGAGCGCACACTTGACTGGACTGCAGAGCCCTGACCTCAACCCTATTGAACACCTTTGGGAGGTGTAGGGTTGATCGGAGCTTTCCGACATCAACCGCAGTCAAGTACCCAAGCTAGAAGAGCTGATTGTGTTGTGTTCATGTTATCTAGAGGGATGGTGCCTGTGCTGCTGGCAATAATTGTATTGTAGAGTGTTTGTAAACAGTTATTCTGCACTCCGGCGCTCAGACGAGAGCGCTCTGAAGTCAGAATAGATGGCCAGAGTTGAATTCACGAATGCACAGCTCGTCCTTGACTCCCGGTTCCATTACACAGGGTTAGGATTGGATTGCCACTCAGCCATATTTCCACGTTACAGTGCTTGTTAACGGGAAACGGTTACCTGTGCTAATTAGCTAGCCATCAGCGTCTCCGAACACCTGTGTTTAATTAAACAAAGACAGACGCCGAAAATGTGTTTTCACTGAAAAATACTGTCGGCTGCAACTGTGTTAATCTTTAAAACGGTGTACAGTAAGTATATTTTGCGTTTGTTAAATTATTGATATGACAGTAAAGGGATTTGTTGCTAGAACCATACCGGAATTGTGAATCGATTCACGTTTAGACGGAGTATTTGGCTGTTTTGTTTTCGAGACAATTCGCGCTTTAAACAAAACCTGTACATTAATTTGGACTAAGGATTAACCAAATACACCACAGTCTGTCGTTTCCAAATGGGCGCAAATTTAATCTGAGTAGGTAGAACGAGCAAGGAGGTGGGCAGAGCCTAACCGTTGAGAACAAATTCTCATTTACAACTGCGACCTGGCCAAGATAAAGCATAGCAGTGTGAACGGACAGCAACAGAGTTACACATGGAGTAAACAATAAACAAGTCAATAACACAGTATACTTTGTATTTTTTATTTAAAAAAAGTCTATATACATTGTGTGCAAAAGGCATGAGGAGGTAGGTGAATAATTACAATTTAGCAGATTAACACTGGAGTGATATATGATCAGATGGTCATGTACAGGTAGAGATATTGGTGTGCAAAATAGCAGAAAAGTAAATAAATAAAAACAGTATGGGGATGAGGTAGGTAAATTGGGTGGGCTATTTACCCTGCAGCGATCGGTTAGCTGCTCCGATAGCAGATGTTTAAAGTTGGTGAGGGAGATAAGTCTTCAACTACAACGACATTCTAGACAATTCTGTGCTTCAAACTTTGTGACAACAATTTGGGGAAGCCATTTCTTGTTCTTGTATGATAATGCCCCCATGCACAAAGTGAGGTCCATTTAGAAATGGTTTGTTGAGATCGGTGTGGAAGAACTTGACTGGCCTGCACAGAGCCCTGACCTCAACCCTATGGAACACCTTTGGGATGAATTGGAATGCCGACTACGAGCCAGGCCTAATCGCCCAACAATCAGTCCCCAACCTCACAAATGCTCTCCTGGCTGAATGGAAGCAAGTCCCTGCAGCAATGTTCCAACATCTAGTGAAATCCTTCCCAGAAGAGTGGAGGCTGTGATGGCCATGATGGCCATCAATGGCCATGATTTTGGAATGAGATGTTTGATGAGCAGGCGTCCTCATACTTTTGGCCATGTGGTGTGTATTTTCAAATGTCTTTCATGAGGGAGGATAATGGAAGAAAAAAGTACAATTAGACCTTTCAGTTAGTGTTTTTACTGATATCAATTTTGTTTATGAATTAAGTGATTAAAACAATTCCATTACCTAATTGAATTTATGAAAAATTCGGTAGTGGAATTTCTGCAATTGGCTACATTTGGAATTTTATAGTAGTCACACCATCGTTGGGTTCACAAGTTTGGACAGCACAGTAGAGTACAGTGAAGTAGAGTACATTACTGTACAGTACACAGTAGATCACACGACTTGAGTACACTGTACTCTACTGAGCTGTACTGTGGTGTACTTAGATGTCTATGCTTGGTTTAGATTTGGTCCGGAACAACTAAATTTCGTCTTGTTTGGATGCAGAGCTCATTTAGAATAATGCCCAAGTATGCAAAGGAGGATATTTTATATTACAGACCTTTTGTGTACTTACTTGGGTCTACGCTGTCGTTGACGTATTTTATAAGGAGCACATGCGTGTTGAAGTTGAGAAAAAATGTAGGCGGGGCACACAAAAATTTAGGAACACAATGCAAAATATTTGCGCTAATATTGCTAGAATACGTAATTGTTCCAGGCACATTGGTGCTCCTAAATAAAATAAAAATGTTATCCTGGTCACACAGCATAATATTTAGTCGCATATGTGTGTAAAGTGTTCTCACTGTAGAGCCCTGCATGTGCTACATCACCATGAAGAGAATAACATTCATAATTATGCATTTCTGTGTAGTACAGACCCATGATTAAATTCCGTTACCGCAACTCTGTTACTGGGTGTAAATCCACTTTATTTACTGTAGTTCAATAACCAAAATATATATATTCAGAGTCAATGTGTCATGTCATAGCTAACGCCCCTTTCTGCAGATATCGTTGAATTCGGAGCAAATATTTAAGACTATTTGGAGATGTTAAAAACGAATGACACGTTTACTAACTTTGGTTAGTTCTTCCACAACAATTTAGGCAACAGGGGTCTCGATCCAGGATGGGTTAGCTATGTGACAAAATGCAAGTGTTTTTGAACCCAGCTACTGCTATAAGACACAATTAACCAAGCAAGATGACTAAACCGACCGGAGGGGATATTTAGACCATTGTCTTTCGTGTGTAATAATCCTGCTGTCATCTTGAGTTTTCATTTGAAGCATGTTGCTATACGTGGCTTGTTTTGGATCATTTGCAAAGACATTGGCAACTTTATTGTAGTCAAATTTTGTTCTCGGGTTATCGCAGTCACAGAGCAACCAGATAAAACCATGTGATTTAATGTTTAGCGCAAATCTTCTAATGGATGAAGTGACGCGGGAGGCCAAAAAAAGCATCTCACGATGCACTTAGCTGTTCTGCAAGGGGTCTGAGGCAGCCGTTAGATCACGAGTGTTTTCAAGTGCAACTTTAAGAACGATGTTTTTTTGTGGAAACTGCTCTGAGATTTAACTTATGCTCTTGGGAAATCGGGCCCAGCTCTCAAACTCTGCTCCCAAATGTTTTTGTAAATGTGGGAATGAAAATGTGCTTTTTTTGCAGAGTTGGACAGCATGACTAAGAATATTTGTAGTTAAAGAATTTAGCGAACCTATCCGATGTAAGGTGTTTCTCATTTGTTACGGTGTTCGTATTTTATTTATTATTTTACCAGGCAAGTCAGTTAAGAACATTCTTATTTTCAATGACGGCCTAGGAACAGTGGGTTAACTACCTGTTCATGGGCGAACGACAGATTTGTACCTTGTCAGCTCGGGGGTTTGAACCTGCAACCCTCCGGTCCAACGCTCTAACCACTAGGCTACCCTGCCGTATCAGGAGGTGTATCCACAACTTTAAGCTACATAGTAATTTGACAGAGGTAATGAACTGGCTATTGTTCAGTATAGCAATTGATAAAACAGGACCATGTTGGAAAAACAAGTTTATGTCAATATTACACAGGTAAACTAACTGTTACAGAAACCAGGAATACAGACCGGCTGTATGTTATGGTACCTACTGACCAAAGAAGATGTTTTAAAATCTATTCATTTTTTTCAATGAATATATTGTTAAAGTAAAGGTTTAATAAAGAAATGCAGACAGGGACAACATTGCTACAAGACAAAACGGCTCACTCAATCAAGCCTAATAGTGTTGTAAGTATAAAAGCAATGCTTGCTTTCATAAAATCAAAAAAGCTTGGAAAAGGTAGTGGAATGGGGTAGGATGAATGCAATACATTACCTTCTATGCAGCACAAAACACATTATTGTGGGAGCACCTCTAAGACTATGAATTTGGCTGGTTTTCTTTTGTTACAGTTTGAATCCTAAGCAACTTTCCTACACATCGTTTGAAGTACAATAAACCAACATGGCTACTTTAGTAGATCAACGTTGTGTGCTGGAAATCCTTTGTAGAGCATGGGTGGAGTACGCATTGCGGTGCTCAGGAATTCTCTTTTTCGGCTTCAGACCCATGCTTACTTTTAACTTAATGTTTTTTGTTTTGTTTTTAATACTCTACATCACATTCCCAGAGTGGGTTCTCTCTGTTTATGAACACCACCAACTCAGTCAATGGGAAAATGGATTCAAAGGGAAATCCCTCTGCTGGTGACTTGTTGAATGTGCTATTTTTATTTTGTTTAACCTTTTATTTAACTAGGCGTTTAAGAATTTGTTCTTGTTTTCAATGACGGCCTAGGAACAGTGAGTTAACTTCCTGTTCAGGGGCAGAACGACAGATTTGTACCTTGTCAGCTCGGGGATTTGAACTTGCAACCTTTCGGTTACTACTCTAACCACTAGGCTACCCTGCTGCCCCAATCCTAAAGGTGGGCTGTGATTGGTTAATGACCTACAGTGCATTTAAAAGGTATTCAGACCCCTTGACTTTACCACATTCTGTTACGTTACAGCCTTATTCTAAAATTGATTAATTAAACATTTTCCTCATCAAACACAATATGAAGCAGAAGGTAGCCTAGTGGTTAGAGCGTTGGGCTAGTAACCCGAAAAGTTGCTAGATTGAATCCCCGAGCTGACAAGGTAAAAATTTGTCGTTCTGCCCCTGAACAAGGCAGTTAACACACTGTTCCTAGGCCATCATTGTAAAAAATAATTTGTTCTTAACTGACTTGCCTCGTTAAATGAAGGTTAAAAAAAAATACCCATATTGACAAATCAAAAACAGCTTTTTAGAAATATTTGCAAATGTATTTCCAATAAAAAAAACATACCTTGTTTCCATAAGTATTCAGACCCTTTACTATGAGACACGAAATTGAGCTCCGGTGCATCCTGTCTCCATGGATCATCCTTGAGATGTTTCTACAACTTGATTGGAGTCCACCTGTGGTAAATTCAACTGATTGGACATGATTTGGAAAGGCACACACCTGTCTATATAAGGTCCCACAGTTGACCGTGTATGTCAGAGCAAAAACCAGGCCATGAGGTTGAAGGAATTGTCCGTAGAGCTCAGAGACAGGATTGTGTCGCTGCACATATCTGGGGAATTTACCAAAACATGTATGCAGCATTCAAAGTCACCAAGAGTACAGTATCCTCCCATCATTCTTAAATGGAAGAGGTTTGGAACCCCCAAGACTCTTCCTGCCCGGCCAAACTGAGAAATTGGGGGAGAAGGGCCTTGGTCAAGGAGGTGACCAAGAACCTGATGGTCACTCTGACAGAAATGCAGAATTCCACTGTGGACTGGGAGACTAATCAGGATCGAGGTAAAGATGTACAGAGAGATCCTTGATGAAAACCTGCTCAGGACCTCAGACTTGGGCAAAGGTTCACCTTTCAACAAGACAACGACCCTAAGCACACAGCCAAGACAACGCAGGAGTGGCTTCGGGACAACTCTCTGAATGTCATTGAGTGGCCCAGCCATACCCCGGACTTGAACCTGATCAAACATCTCTGGAAAGACTTGAAAATACCTGTGCAGTGATGTTCCCCATTCATCCTGAGCTTGAGAGGATCTGCAGAGAAGAATGGGAGAAACTCCCCAAATACAGGTGTGCCAAACTTGTAGCTTTATACCCAAAAAGACTCGAGGCTGTTATTGCTTCCAAAGGTGCTTCAACAAAGTACTGAGTAAATGGTCTGAATCATTATGTAAATGTGATATTTCAGTTTTGTATTTTTTTTAATGCATTTTCCAAAAAATTTAAACTTTTTGTTTTGTCATTGTGTGTTGATTGCAGGAAAATCGCAATTTTAGAATAAGGCTGAGTGAACCAAATGTGGAAAAGTCAAGGGGTCTGAGCACTTTCCGAATGCACTGTCTAATGTAAATTTCTATGTCTAGGTGGGTCACATCATTAAAATTACCAGAGCCCACTCTGGAAATTTGACATGTTTGAAAAAGTATATATTGTTAAAAATAAGATAAATCAAAAAAGCGTAGTACATTATTTTTTTTTTTATGTTGAATAAATGAATGTGGAAATTATTTCAGAGTCTAGACATACTCCTTATTGGAGAGAACACAATAAGGAGTTATAATGACGCCAAGATGTCTATCCTAATGATCTGTATACACGTACATGGTCTTAAATGGCCACTTTAATCATGTTTAAATGATGATAATAATAATAGTTTGCTACAAAGGAAAACAGCATGTTAAACATCCTCCCAATGCTGTTCCTATGAGAATTACAAGAACATTCTGACATACTGAAAATATTTCTCGCTGGCGTGGAATCGGCCAATAGAAACGCTGGCGTGGAATCGGCCAATTGAAACGCTGGCTGGCTAGTGAGGTCACTGTCATTGTTGCCAGTCAATTGTTTCTTTCTCACCACAGGGGTGTGTTTGCTTATTGGTTCTTCAGAGATTTTAAATATGGGATCAATTCCTCTTTTTTTTGTATATTTCATATTGTCCACAGGACATGTGAATTGGTGGTTGGCTGTGATGTAGTGATGAAATGCAAAGCCTAAAGTATGCAAATGTTGAGGCTATTTTAACTTAGTTTGCTGCCGAATCAGTTGATAATATCCAACTCCCATCATGTAAACAACACGGTACCAAACAGTGAAGAACTATTCAGTGACCCGGTCTGCCTGTCTTACTCTCTGTGTTCCAGTGCTTGCAGAGCTGCCTCAACCTCAGAACCTGACTCTGCTCACCCTGAACACACAGTATGTACTGACGTGGGACTGGGACCAGACGACCACAGGCAACTCTGTTACCTTCACTGTAGAGTACATTGCGTAAGTCACCAGATGCACTCACACCACCCCCGCAGACCCCTCCTACATGTCACATACTGTAGTTCACCTCCCCCTCCTACAGGTCACATACTGTAGTTCACCTCCCCCTCCTACAGGTCACATACTGTAGTTCACCTCTCCCTCCTACAGGTCACATACTGTAGTTCACCTTCCCCTCCTACAGGTCACATACTGTAGTTCACCTTCCCCTCCTACAGGTCACATACTGTAGTTCACCTCCCCCTCCTACAGGTCACATACTGTAGTTCACCTCCCCCTCCTACAGGTCACATACTGTAGTTCACCTCCCCCTCCTACAGGTCACATACTGTAGTTCACCTTCCCCTCCTACAGGTCACATACTGTAGTTCACCTTCCCCTCCTACAGGTCACATACTGTAGTTCACCTTCCCCCTCCTACAGGTCACATACTGTAGTTCACCTCCCCCTCCTACAGGTCACATACTGTAGTTCACCTCCCCCTCCTACAGGTCACATACTGTAGTTCACCTTCCCCTCCTACAGGTCACATACTGTAGTTCACCTCCCCCTCCTACAGGTCACATACTGTAGTTCACCTCCCCCTCCTACAGGTCACATACTGTAGTTCACCTCCCCCTCCTACAGGTCACATACTGTAGTTCCCCTCCTACAGGTCACATGCTGTAGTTCCCCTCCTACAGGTCACATGCTGTAGTTCCCCTCCTACAGGTCACATGCTGTAGTTCACCCCTCCTACAGGTCACATGCTGTAGTTCACCTCCTACACCCAAACAGGTCACTGCTTTATTTTACCACCACAGGTCATGATCTGTAGTTAGGCCAAGACTGCCTCTCAGGTCACATACCCTCTAGTTCACTCCCCCCAACAGGGTCAAGATGAAGATGAAGATGAAGAACTGGAGCCTCCTGACAGGACCACACGCACCTGCTGTAGACCTCCACAGGTTCACATGCTGTAGTTCCCTCCTACAGGTCACATGCTGTAGTTCCCCTCAGACTGGGTCACAAAGACTTAGTGCCCTGATAAAAAGGTCACATGAATGGAGAAGGCAGACAGACAGGTCACAGATGAAAAAAAATTAACTAAATGAGAGGGAAAATAAACACAGTTTGCAGACAGTCCCATTTAAACACCAACAGGTCACAGCCACACCCAGCCACAGCCACAGCCACACCCAGCCACCCCTACACCCACATGCTGCCACACCCCACTCCAGCCAGGTCACATGCCCAGCCCACCCACACCCAGTCACATGCCACACCCAGCCCACCCTACAGGTCACATGCCACAGTTCACCTCCCCCTCCTACAGGTCACATGCTGTAGCCACACCCAGCCTACAGGTCACATGCCACAGTTCACCCTCCTACAGGTCACATGCCACAGCCCCACCTATAGGTCACATGCTGTAGTTCACCACAGCCACAGCCAAACAGTGACCGTCTGCTTTATTTTACCACCACAGAGAGTCATGATCAGGTACAGCCAAGACTGCCACAGCTCATCACTGACCCACACAGCCACTCCCCAACAGGAAGTACAAGATGAAGATGAAGATGAAGAACACAGCCGTGTGTGTGACACAGCCACACCACACGCACCCGCTGTGACACAGCCACAGGCTAACACAGCCACAGTGGGCAGCCACAGTTCACACACAGCCACAGCCACACACAGCACAGCCACAGGTCACACAACAGACACTGCCCTGATAAACACAGGTGAGCCACACACAGGAATGGGAGAAGGCAGACAGACTTGGGCACAGATTAAAAAAATTAACTAAATGAGAGAAGGAAAATAAACACAGTTTGCAGACAGTCCCATTTAAACACCCACACACAGCCACACCCAGCCACAGCCACAGCCACAGCCACACACAGCCCACACACAGCCACAGCCACACACAGCCACAGCCACACACAGCCACAGCCACACACAGCCACAGCCACACACAGCCACAGCCACACACAGCCACAGCCACACACAGCCACAGCCACACACAGCCACACACAGCCACACACAGCCACAGCCACAGCCACACAGCCACAGCCACACACAGCCACAGCCACACACAGCCACAGCACAGCCACACACAGCCACAGCCACACACAGCCACAGCCACACACAGCCACAGCCACACACAGCCACAGCCACACACAGCCACACACAGCCACAGCCACACACAGCCACAGCCACAGCCACACACAGCCACAGCCACACACAGCCACAGCCACACACAGCCACAGCCACACACAGCCACAGCCACACACAGCCACAGCCACACACAGCCACAGCCACACACAGCCACAGCCACACACAGCCACAGCCACACACAGCCACAGCCACACACAGCCACAGCCACAGCCACAGCCACAGCCACAGCCACAGCCACACACAGCCACACACACACACACAGACACACACAGACAGCCACACAGAGCCACACAGACACACACAGCCACACACAGCCACACACACAGCCACAGCCACACACACACACACAGCCACACACACACACAGCCACACACACACACAGCCACACGCGTGTGTTGATTGAGCTTTCAGAAGTTGTAAAGGCACTCAAATCTATTAGTATTAAGAAAGCCGGCTGGCCCGGATGAATTGAACCCTAATTTTTCAAATAATGGGTGCAGAGATTATTGCTGCCCCTCTCACTCATATATTAAATATTTCATTGGTGAGTAATACCATTCCTAAAGTCTGGGAAGCAGCCTACTTCACGCCTTTACGTTAAGGATGGAGATCTGTCCCAATTGGATAACTATCGTCCCATGTCTAAACTGTCTGCACATCCAAACATTTAGGAAAAAAACTGAGTTGATTTTTTTTTTTTTTCAGGTTCTCAATTCCAGTTGGGTTTTAGAGCCCAGTATGCTGCCCTACCAAGCAAAAAGGCAGTAACTGCTCATAGTGTGGATCTGTGGAAAATTACTTTTATTTACCTTGGTTTCACAGTAACTTTATACAGTAACTGTTAACATGACCCCAATTTTCACCACAACTCAATACAATAGAGGCAGGATACTTGTCCACATGATTAAGCATGTATTTACTGTTGCAAAAATGACGTTAACTCATTTTTGACCAAATGAGCAGTTACTGCCAGTTTTGCTTGGTAGGGCAGTATAGTACAATTACTGCAATAATGTTGTTGGTGATTTTCTAGATGCTCACTTTCTATCGACTTGTCAAAGGCCTTTGACACTATTGACCATGCCCTGCTGTTGAATAGACTAAATACATGTTTAAGTGTTGATGCATTGTATTGGTTCCAAAACTACCTTTCTGACAGAACAGTGTGTAGCACAGCAGGGTATGGAATCTGAGTTTCGAAGGCTTGCGATAGGCGTCCCCCAGGGCTCCACTTTAGGTCCGATCTTTTTTACACTATATAAATTACATAGGGAAGACTGTTGACTCTGCAAATCTCCATCTGTATGCTGATGACACAATTACTTATTCTTGCACATCTAATATTAAGATCGCTTTTCTGGACTTATAGTTGGCTTTTGATGTTATTCAGAGACATCTTTTCAAATTGAAGCGTGTGCATTTTTTTTCTTATATTTAGCAGATGGAGTCACTTTCAGATTTTAACTATGAAAGGCCAGCAAATTGATAGGGTCACCTCCTATAAGTATCTTGGGAATTAGTTAGATGAAAAGCTGAATTTTAAACAGCACATTGATAACATTGACGAAGAAACTGTAGTTGCAATTGGGTATCTATTTTAGGAACAAATCTTGCTTTTCAATGTCTGTCAAATTATCTTGTTCAAAGCACTTTGTTATCGGTCCTCGATTATGGTGATATTGTCTATATGCAGGCCTCCACAAGTATCTTAAACTGGACATAGTGTATCATGGTGCTTTAAGATTCGAAATAAATGCTACATCAATTACCCATGGTGCAATGTACCTCTCTCGCCACCAGGAGGCTAAAGCACTGGTACACTTTTGTATACAAAGCATTGATGGGACAACTCCCTTTGTATCTCTGTTCGTCACTGACCAGATCAGTCACTCAATACAGTCTTCCTTCACAGTCGCTGCTGTCCTTGTCTATTCCTAAGGCTAGGACTGAGGTGGGGAAGGCTAGGACTGAGGTGGGGAAGGCTAGGACTGAGGTGGGGAAGGCTAGGACTGAGGTGGGGAAGGCTAGGACTGAGGTGGGGAAGGCTAGGACTGAGGTGGGGAAGGCTAGGACTGAGGTGGGGAAGGCTAGGACTGAGGTGGGGAGGAGGCTGGGGAAGGGACTGAGGTGGGGAAGGCTAGGACTGAGGTGGGGAAGGCTAGGACTGAGGTGGGGAAGGCTAGGACTGAGGTGGGGAAGGCTAGGACTGAGGTGGGGAAGGCTAGGACTGAGGTGGGGAAGGCTAGGACTGAGGTGGGGAAAGCAATATTTTTCCCCATAATGCCTTCATCCTGGAATATGCTTTGAAAGATATTAAAGTTATGGAAGTTAGTGTCTTTGCCTGTTTTTAAGACGCTGATCGACGACACTCTTTGTGATAGCTGCATTTGTTTCTAATCTTCAAATATATACACTGCTCAAAAAAATAAAGGGAACACTAAAATAACACATCCTAGATCTGAATGAATGAAATATTATTTTTAAATACTTTTTTCTTTACATAGTTGAATGTGCTGACAACAAAATCACACAAATGATCAATGGAAATCAAATTTATCAACCCATGGAGGTCTGGATTTGGAGTCACACTCAAAATTCAAGTGGAACACCATACTTCAGACTGATCCCACTTTGATGTAATGTCCTTAAAACAAGTCAAAATGAGGCTCAGTAGTGTGTGTGGCCCCCACCTGCATGTATGACCTCCCTACAACGCCTGGGCATGCTCCTGATGAGGTGGCGGATGGTCTCCTGAGGGATCTCCTCCCAGACCTGGACTAAAGCATCCGCCAACTCCTGGACAGTCTGTGGCAACGTGGCATTGGTGGATGGAGCGAGACATGATGTCCCAGATGTGCTCAATTGGATTCAGGTCTGGGGAACGGGCAGGTCAGTCCATAGCATCAATGCCTTCCTCTTGCAGGAACTGCTGACACACTCCAGCCACATGAGGTCTAGTATTGTCTTGCATTAGGAGGAACCCAGGGCCAACCGCACCAGCATATGGTCTCACAAGGGGTCTGAGGATCTCATCTCGGTACCTAATGGCAGTCAGGCTACCTCTGGCGAGCACATGGAGGACTGTGCGGCCCCCCAAAGAAATGCCACCCCACACCATGACTGACCCACTGTCAAACCGGTCATGCTGGAGGATGTTGCAGGCAGCAGAACGTTCTCCACAGCGTCTCCAGACTGTCACGTGCTCAGTGTGAACCTGCTTTCATCTGTGAAGAGCACAGGGCGCCAGTGGCGAATTTGCCAATCTTGGTGTTCTCTGGCAAATGCCAAACATCCTGCACAGTGTTGAGCTGTAAGCACAACCGCCACCTGTGCACGTCGGGCCCTCATACCACCCTCATGGAGTCTGTTTCTGACCGTTTGAGCAGACACATGCACATTTGTGGCCTGCTGGAGGTCATTTTGCAGGGCTCTGGCAGTGCTCCTCCTGCTCCTCCTTGCACAAATGCGGAGGTAGCGGTCCTGCTGCTGGGTTGTTGCCCTCCTACGGCCTCCTCCACGTCTCCTGATGTACTGGCCTGTGTCCTGGTAGCACCTCCATGCTCTGGACACTACGCTGACAGACACAGCAAACCTTCTTGCCACAGCTCGCATTGATGTGCCATCCTGGATGAGCTGCACTACCTGAGCCACTTGTGTGGGTTGTAGACTCCGTCTCATGCTACCACTAGAGTGAAAGCACCGCCAGCATTCAAAAGTGACCAAAACATCAGCCAGGAAGCATAGGAACTGAGAAGTGGTCTGTGGTTACCACCTGCAGAACCACTCCTTTATTGGGGGTGTCTTGCTAATTGCCTATAATTTCCTCCTGTTATCTATTCCATTTGCACAACAGCATGTGAAATTTATCATCAATCAGTGTTGCTTCCTAAGTGGACAGTTTCATTTCACAGAAGTGTGATTGACTTGGAGTTACATTGTGTTGTTTAAGTGTTCCCTTTATTTTTTGAGCAGTGTATATAACTTGTGACACTTTAGCTGTGTTTGAATACTCATACTAACCGTACTATTTTTGATGTACATGCTTATTTGGCATAGTATGGATCTTTATTTAACCAGGGAAGTCAGTTAAGAACAAATTCTTATTTATAATGTCACCCTACCAAAAGGCCTCCTGCAGGGACGGGGGTCTGGGATTAAAAATAAATACAATATAAATATAGGACAAAACACACAACTACATAAAGAGAGACCTAAGACAACACCATAGCAAGGCAGCAACACATGACAACACGGCATGGTGGCAACATAACTTGGTAGCAACACAAAACATGGTACAAACATTATTGGGCACAGACAACAGCACAAAGGGCAAGAAGGTAGAGACAACAATACATCACACAAAGCAGACACAACTGTCAGTAAGACTGTCCATGATTGAGTCTTTTTGAATGAAGAGATTGAGAACTGTCCAGTGTGCGTGTTTGTTGCTGCAGCTAATGACTGGAAAGAGCTGCAAACTGAAAAGAGGATCGACTCAGGGATGCGTGTGCTTTGAGAGATTGGAAACCCAAATTGGTCTACACGGACAAGTTCTGGCCTGGTTTAGATCTCATCTGTCGGAAAGATATCAGTTTGTCTCTGTGAATGGTTTGTCCTCTGACAAATCAACTGTAAATTTCGGTGTTCCTCAAGGTTCCGTTTTAGGACCACTATTGTTTTCACTATGTATTTTACCTCTTGGGGATGTTATTCGAAAACATAATGTTAACTTTCACTGCTATGCGGTTGACACACAGCTGTACATTTCAATGAAACATGGTGAAGCCCCAAAATTGCCCTTGCTAGAAGCATGTGTTTCAGACATAAGGTAGTGGATGGCTGCAAACTTTCTACTTTTAAACTCAGACAAAACAGAGATGCTTGTTCTAGGTCCAAGAAACAAAGATCTTCTGTTGAATCTGACAATTAATCTTAATGGTTGTACAGTCGTCTCAAATAAAACTGTAAAGGACCTTGGTGTTACTCTGGACCCTGATCTCTCTTTTGAAGAACATATCAAGACCATTTCAAGGACAGCTTTTTTCCAGCTACGTAACATTGCAAAAATCAAAAACTTTCTGTCCAAAAATGATGCAGAAAAATTAATCCATGCTTTTGTCACTTCTAGGTTAGACTACTGCAATGCTCTACTTTCCGGCTACCCGGATAAAGCACTAAATAAACTTCAGTTGGTGCTAAATACGGCTGCTAGAATCCTGACTAGAACCAAAAAATTTGATCATATTACTCCAGTGCTAGCCTCTCTACACTGGCTTCCTGTCAAAGCAAGGGCTGATTTCAAGGTTTTACTGCTAACCTACAAAGCATTACATGGGCTTGCTCCTACCTATCTCTCTGATTTGGTTTTGCCGTACATACCTACACGTACACTACAGTCACAAGACGCAGGCCTCCTAATTGTCCCTAGAATTTCTAAGCAAACAGCTGGAGGCAGGGCTTTCCTATAGAGCTCCATTTTTATGGAACGGTCTGCCTACCCATGTCAGAGACTGCCAAACTCGGTCTCAACCTTTAAGTCTTTACTGAAGACTCATCTCTTCAGTGGGTCATATGATTGAGTGTAGTCTGGCCCAGGACAGGAAGGTGAACGGAAAGGCTCTGGAGCAACGAACCGCCCTTGCTGTCTCTGCCTGGCCGGTTCCCCTCTTTCCACTGGGATTCTCTGCCTCTAACCCTATTACAGGGGCTGAGTCACTGGCTTACTGGGGCTCTCTCATGCCGTCCCTGGAAGGGGTGCGTCACCTGAGTGGGTTGATTCACTGATGTGGTCATCCTGTCTGGGTTGGCGCCCCCCTTGGGTTGTGCCATGGCAGATCTTTGTGGGCTATACTCAGCCTTGTCTCAGGATGGTAAGTTGGTGGTTGAAGATATCCCTCTAGTGGTGTGGGGGCTGTGCTTTGGCAAAGTGGGTGGGGTTATATCCTTCCTGTTTGGCCCTGTCCAGGGGTGTCCTCGGATGGGGCCACAGTGTCTCCTGACCCCTCCTGTCTCAGCCTCCAGTATTTATGCTGCAGTAGTTTGTGTCGGGGGGCTAGGGTCAGTTTGTTATATCTGGAGTACTTCTCCTGTCCCATTCGGTGTCCTGTGTGAATCTAAGTGTGCGTTCTCTAATTCTCTCTTTCTTTCTCTTGGAGGACCTGAGCCCTAGGACCATGCCCCAGGACTACCTGACATGATGACTCCTTGCTGTCCCCAGTCCACCTGACCGTGCTGCTGCTCCAGTTTCAACTGTTCTGCCTTATTATTATACGACCATGCTGGTCATTTATGAACATTTGAACATCTTGGCCATGTTCTGTTATAATCTCCACCCGGCACAGCCAGAAGAGGACTGGCCACCCCACATAGCCTGGTTCCTCTCTAGGTTTCTTCCTAGGTTTTGGCCTTTCTAGGGAGTTTTTCCTAGCCACTGTGCTTCTACACCTGCATTGCTTGCTGTTTGGGCTTTTAGGCTTGGTTTCTGTACAGCACTTTGAGATATCAGCTGATGTACGAAGGGCTATATAAATAAATTTGATTTGACTTTGGACCTTTTTATCAGAATGTGACTGGCAGAACAAGTGTTGTATGTGGAGGATGAGGGCTGCAGTAGATATCTCAGATAGGGGGGAGTTAGGCTTAAGAGGGTTTTATAAATCAGCATCAACCAGTAGGTTTTGTGACATGTATACAGAGATGGCCAGTTTACAGAGTGTATCCTATAAGGAGCATTGGTGGCAAATATGATGGCTGAATGGTAAAGAACATCTAGCTGCTCGATAGCACCCTTACCTGCCGATCTATAAATTCTGTCTCCGTAATCTAGCGCGGGTAGGATTGTCATCTGAATCAGGGTTAGTTTGGCAGCTGGGGTGAAAGAGGAGCGATTACGATAAATCTAGACTTGGTTTCCTCTAACTTTAGCCTGCAGCTTTGATATGTGCAGAGCACAGTGCACCATCTAGCCATACTCCAAAGTACTTGTTTGAAGTGACTACCTCAAGCGTTAAACCTTCAGAGGTCGTAATCACACCGGTGGGAAGAGGGGCATTCTTCTTACCAAACCACATAACCTTGTTTTGGAGGTGTTCAGAACAAAAGGTCAAGGTAAGAGAAAGCTTGTTCGACACTAAGAAAGCTTTGTTGTAGAGCATTTAACACAAAATCTGGGGAGGGGCTATCGGAGTATAAGACTGTATCATCTGCATATAAATGGATTAGAGAGCTTCCTTCTGCCTGAGCTATGTTAATGTACATTTTTGAAGAGCGTGGGGTCTAGGATCGAGCCTTGGGGTACTCCCTTGGTGACCGGCAGTGGCTGAGACAGCAGATGTTCTGACTTTATACACTGCACTATTTGAGAGAGAGTCAGTAAACGAGGCCAAAGACCCCTCAGAGACACCAATCCACCTTAGCTGGCCCACAAGAATGGAATAGTCTACCGTATCAAAAGCTTTGGCCAAGTCAATAAAAATAGCAGAACAACATTGCTTAGAATCAAGGGCAATGGTGATGTCATTGAGGACCTTTTTCAGGTTGCAGTGACCCATCCATAACCTGAGCGGAAACCAGATTGCATAACCGAGAGAATACAGGAGACATCAAGAAAGCCAGTCAGTTGATTATCGACAAGTTTTTCCATCACTTTTAAACAGGGCAAAATAAAAAATTGGCCTATAACAGTTAGGATCAGCTTGATCTCCCCCTTTTTAAATAAAGGATTAACTGTGGCTCCCATCAAAGCAATGGGAACCTCCCCAGAATGGAGATACAGGCTTGGCAATGATAGGTGTAAGAACCTTTTTTTTAAAGAAATGGTCTAATCCACCTGACTCACGTTTTTTTGGGGGGGTCAAGTTTAAGGAATTCCTTTAGCACCTCGGACTTAGTGACTGCCTGCAGGGAGAGACTTTGTAGCGGGGCAGGGGAAAAAGAGGGAGAAGCATTGGGGATAGTCGCATTAGAGGGGTGGGAGATGAGGAAATGTTGGACGGGCAGGGAGGCATGGTTGAGTCAAATAGGAACCCTGACTTAATGAAATGGTGATTTTTTTTTTTTTTTTTTTTTTTTTTAAAAGCTCAGCCATGTTCTTGTCAGTAACAACCACATCAACATTAAGGGACATGGGCGGCTGTGAGGAGGCTGGTTTATTCTCCAGGTCTTTAACTGTTTTCCAGAACTTCTTGGTGTTAGACCCACAGAGCTAGAACTGCTCCTTAAAGTAACTGACATTGGCCTTCCGGATAGCCTGAGTGCACTTATTTCTCATTTGCCTGAACGATAGCCAGTCAGCCTGAGTATGTGTGTGCTGAGCCTTTCGCCAAATGCAATTCTTGAGGTGGAGTAACTCTGCAAGATCGCGGTCGAACCAGGGGCTGAACCTTTTTTTTGTTGTAATTCTCTTTTTTTTAATAGGGGGTGTTTGTTAACAATACCATTGAAAATATCAAAAAAGATCCAAGCGCCTTCGACAGAGGGGATCAAGCTGTCTCTATACCATTTTACAGATATAGTTAGTATGACAATTCCCAGATTTGGTCCTAAATATACACGCAGAGGACACTATTTCTGTAATTTAGGGCCCATAATGCAATTCCTCAAAAAAGGGGGTGTGGCTTCACAACATTTTCAGATTTGATGTATTTGGTGGAAAATATGCAGCCGAGGTCTGACGAGAGAGAGAGAGGATACAAATTCATTGCTTTAACTAATTATGACATGTTGAGGAATGTCATAAAGTAATTACTTTTCAAATAAGTTACACATTTTGTTAGCTACGCTATCCTTACGAACCACATAGCATATTACAGTAGTATGTACCAGTATGTTAGCTAGCTACCTAATGTTAGTTGGCTACTAATACATCGGACTTGCCAGTATATCAACTATATGCTATTTAATTTAGTTAAATTGTGTAGTCTTAGTGTTCTCAGTGGACATTGTTAATTCGCTCTGGCGATCTTTAAAAAAATATTATAAAAATAATTTAAAAAGCATGATTAAATTGTTGCCAGCAGCACAGTTGGTTACCAACACTATGGATAACATGAAACCAGCCTAACCAGCTCTGCTAGGGTGAGTAAAATGGTCAGAGTGAAGTGTTCTCTCATTTGTGTCTGGATGTAGCTAGCAAGCTAGCCAACATTAGCCAGTTACAACGGCACCCAAGCTGAGGTCAGAACACTTGGATCAACCCTAGCCCTCCACCAGAGCGTCCAGTGTGCGCTCTGAGCGCTTATGAACAGATCATCTGACACCGCTCTGAATTTAGGAACGCCCAGAGCGTGCAGTGTGTGCTCTGAGCGCTTATGAACAGATCATCTGACACCGCTCTGAATTTAGGAACGCCCAGAGCGTGCAGTGTGTGCTCTGAGCGCTTATGAACAGATCATCTGACACCGCTCTGAATTTAGGAACGCCCAGAGCGTGCAGTGTGTGCTCTGAGCGCTTATGAACAGATCATCTGACAACGCTCTGAATTTAGGAACGCCCAGAGCGTGCTCTGCCACTCCCAGATTGAATTTAAGAACACGGCCAAAGTTGTATGATGTCCTAGCTAATCATTTGTTTTTCTAACAATCTAGCAAGCGGTTGCAAAGCAACAGCATCAACTTCCGGGATAGACGGGTGAAGCACTAGTACGCTCAACTGAAAGAATACCGTTTAGTTTACAGTGTAATAAAATTAACAAATAGTTAATTCACTCTATATACAGTATGTTAGTGTGGGTATTCGAACACAACTTTTGTATTTTTCTGTAATATTTTCTTATATTTCTTATTCTTATATTTTTACACGCTGCTATTTCCCTGTTTTGCCTTGTCAGATCGCCCCTCACAAAATAGGCTTTTAACCTCAATGGGTCTTACCTGGTTAAATAAACTGAAAATATAACTCACACACAGCGACACGCCAACACGCACAGCGCAACTAGCAACACACACAACTAGCACAGAGACCGTTAATCTGTCCTTCACCAAGAATCATTCCCAGGACTCTGGAGTCGCCTGTATGGCAACTATTGATTATTAGTGAGTTTATTTTGGTCTTATCTGTTCTTCCCCCTGTCTAGCTTCGTTGGGCCCACCGTCCAGGGTGGAGCTGGCTCCTGTGGGGAACCTGCTGGATGTGACCATCTCTGACCCCCTGACCAGCACCCAGCACTCCATGAAGGAACACGTCCTTTTCCTGTACTACCGCATCCTGTACTGGAGCCGCTCTGATGACCCTCAGGTACTGGCACAACCTTCTGCCTTGTTTTGTGGCCTCTAAAGACTCCTGGGCCTCCTCTCAGTAACTCTGGGACTGCTGTCACCTGGGCCTCCCCTCAGTAACCCTGGGACTGCTGTCACCTGGGCCTCCCCTCAGTAACCCTGGGACTGCTGTCACCTGGGCCTCCCCTCAGTAACCCTGGGACTGCTGTCACCTGGGCCTCCCCTCAGTAACCCTGGGACTGCTGTCACCTGGGCCTCCCCTCAGTAACCCTGGGACTGCTGTCACCTGGGCCTCCCCTCAGTAACCCTGGGACTGCTGTCACCTGGGCCTCCCCTCAGTAACCCTGGGACTGCTATAAAATACCAGAAGCTACAGCATGGTGTAACACTAAACAATAAACTTAAAGATAGGAACACAAGTGTGTTCTAATAAGGCTTTCAATGCAGGTATCTGGTTGGTGCTCTGTATTCTAGAAGGTTTTGAAGTGTTCCATGATGGTGCTCTGTATTCTGGAAGGTTTTGAAGTGTTCTATATTCAGATGAAATGCAAAGTTGTTGTTCCATGTTCTCTGGAACTCTTCCAGTTGAAACAACATCAATAACCCTTCTGCTGTGTCCCTGTGTTACACCAGAGCAGATAGGTATGATTTATATATCATCTCTATGTCCCAAACCTTTCCTGGAGTACCCCCAACCGTTCCACTTGTTGAGACGTATTCAGGACTAGCACATCTGATTCAACTTGTGAAGGGCTTGATGAGTTCACCACTAGAATCCCATGTGCTCCTACTGGAATGGGTGAAATAAGTGGAACGTCTGGGGGGGGTAGTGCAAGAGAGGGCAGCGTATCCCAACCCTGTCTGATTTTATAACGTGTTCTTATTGGATGTTCAGGGTCTGAAGCCTAAAGTGTTGGACTCTAGCAACAACCTGGTGACGCTGCCTGAGCTGGAAGCCTGGACGTGGTACTGTGTCATGATCCAGTCTCGCTACGACTACTACAACAAGACTAGCAGCTACACAGAACCCCAGTGCATGCAGACGGAGGGTAGGAATGACCACTTCACACTAAAGACTTGGAGATTTGTTTCCAAGTTGCTTGACAAATTACCTACCTGTATAATGTGTGTAGAGATGCCAGAGTGTGTTTTACAGGAGTAATTGCATAATAAGGCCACTAAAGTGTGACTGTCCTCGTCCTCAGGTGACACCCCGTACGGGCAGATCTTCCTGTACTTCCTGGTCTCCATGATGGTGTGCTTCCTGCTCGTGTTGCTTCCCTCCTACACCTTATTCAGGTTCTACAGAGTCCTCAAAAACACCTTTTACCCCTCTATCCAGCTGCCTGTACACATCCAGGAGGTAGGCCTCACAAATGCTTACTCAACAGTAAACAGCATAACAGTAATATCCAGGTGTACCGTCCATCCTCTTGGTTGGTGGGTGTGTCTGTGTGTTTAAGGGTGGTTGGGAATAAGCAATGACAATTTTATCTTTCTCTCTTCCCCTCCCCCCAGTACCTCTGTGACTCCTCCCCCGGCTCCGACATGCCCCGCCTCCTCACTGCTGATTCAGAGGCGGAGCTGTGCTGTGATAAGCTGACCATCTGTCCTGAGGTGGTGCTACTGGAGATACACGTCCCTCCTCCCCTCACAGCGCCCCCCTCAGAGCTGGAGCAGGACAGCGACAGGCACATCTGCCAGGACAGCCGAGACTCTGGGATCTGCTCCACAGAGGGAGGCTCCACCCAGCAGGGTTGTAGTTGTGGGGAGCCAATCAGGACAGACCAGGAAGTGGATTCCTGGCAGACACTGGCGCAGGCCAAGATGGAGGAGATGGGGAGAGACGTCATATCATGAAAGTCCAATATTTTTGGAAACTTGTCTGTTGACATGTTTAACATTTTGGGACTATCAAATACCTAAATATTTTTTTTTATGGATTATTTTATTTATGCAGCAGGATGGCATGTGATTCTGGTCTTTTAGTATACCAGTACACTGTCAGCTGCCTGGGTTGGCCTGGGAATCCCATGTTGCTGTGTGTTTTTTAAGGGTGTAGAAACATGCATAAAAAGTGTCAGATTTGGTATGGAGGCCCATTGACTTTAAGATGTCTAAAAGACCGCAGTCCACCTTTCTTTTCTATGACTTGTGTATAGAAGCTGTTCAGGGTCGTGTTGGTTCCAGACGTGGTGCACTGTGGTTGGTTGAGTCTTTCACAACGTGCTGCAGCAGGGTGAGAATTAGAACAAAACACAATGCAGCGGTTTTTTTTGAGCGCGCTTCTTGTCAACGTGACAGAAGGATCAGCCTGGCCTCAGACGAGACATAACATAGTAAGGTTAAATCTGTGATGTGTTACGGTTGATATGGTTACTTAAGTCAAAAACTAAAGTAGGGAGGTTGGTTGGGTGTATAATGTCAACGTCTAGCAACCCAAAGGTTGCATGTTTGAATCACATCATAGATAACATTTTAGCTAATTAGCAACTTTGCAACTACTTAGCACGTTAGCTTATCATAACTCTTAACCTTAACCTGATTCCCCCAGCCCCTAGCCTAGCTAACGTTAGCCAAAATACATTTCAATACGTAGCATATCATACGAATTGCATTTTGTAACATATATGAAATGGACATGTACATATGAATACAAACCATACGAAACGTAACATATGATACTCATTTGAATGTTACAGCTTTACGTTTACTATGTTCCTTCTACCCCTGAGTCCAGGTTGGAAGGACCTGTGGAAATAGAGGGGAGAGAGGCTGTCAAGATCAGGGATGGAGATGATTTATGTGAGTCTGGAAGGAGAGTTTACAGTCTAACCAGACACCTAGGTATTTGTAGTTGTCGAGGAAGAGTCTAGGAAGAGTCTTGGTACTTCCGAGCGTCTTCCATTTAAGGGTGATGGAGGCCACTGTGTTCTTGGGAACTTTCAATGCTGCATACATTTTTTTGGTACCATTCCCCAGATCTGTGCCTCGATACAATCCTGTCTCGGAGCTCTACGGACAATTCCTTCCACCACATGGCTTGGTTTTTGCTCTGACATGCACTGTCAACTGTGGGAGCTTATATAGACAGGTGTGTGCCTTTCCAAATCATGTCCAATAAAAAAATTAATAATCAGATCCTCAGAGTTCTTTGCCATGTTGAACTTCCAGTGACCCGTCAGTATGAGGGAGTGTGAGAGCGATGACACCAAATTTAACACACCTGCTCCCCATTCACACCTGAGACCTTGTAACACTAACGAGTCACATGACACCAGGGAGGGAAAATGGCTAATTGGGCCCAATTTGGACATTTTCACTTAGGACATTGGACATTTTCACTTCTTCTATATATAGATATATATATATATATATATCTATATATCTCTATAACCGAACAAGGCATCTCTATAACAGAACAAGGCATCTCTATTACCGAACAAGGCTTCTCTATAACAGAACAAGGCTTCTCTATAACAGAACAAGGCTTCTCTATAACAGAACAAGGCTTCTCTATAACAGAACAAGGCTTCTCTATAACAGAACAAGGCTTCTCTATAACAGAACAAGGCATCTCTATAACAGGACATCTCTATAGCAGAACAAGGCATCTCTATAACAGAACAAGGCATCTCTAGAAGAGGACATCTCTACAACAGAACAAGAAATCTCTATAACAGAACAGGACATCTCTATAACAGAACAGGACATCTCTATAACAGAACAGGACATCTCTATAGCAGAACAAGGCATCTCTATAACAGAACAAGGCATCTCTATAACAGAACAAGACATCTCTATAACAGAACAAGACATCTCTATAACAGAACAGGACATCTCTATAACAGAACAGGACATCTCTATAACAGAACAAGGCATCTCTAGAACAGGACATCTCTATAACAGAACAAGGCATCTCTATAACAGAACAAGGCATCTCTATAACAGAACAAGACATCTCTATAACAGAACAAGGCATCTCTATAACAGAACAAGGCATCTCTATAACAAAACATGACATCTCTGTAACAGAATAAGGCATGTCTCTCACGTACTGCTCTACAAGTCGGTACCAGTCTGGTTTCGGCAAGAGAGCTGCGAGTGGTTCATATGTCTAGTTTTGACTATAAATCAACCACAGGAATTTTGCTGCTATTCATTTCACACACCTTCCACAACAGCTTTCTCGTGTGTTGAAGTGTACTACCGCTCCAGGCAGACTAAAAAGTCTCCGTTTCTTATGTTGGTGTAATGTTTTAGTTGTCCTCCACGTCTGCTTATTACTGCACTATAGCATCCAACATTACTGTGATGCTGAAGTCCAACGTGAAACGTGACATGATTCTGGTCTTGTGTTTCTCAGTGTCTGCTACGCTACCCAGACCTCCCAACGTGACCGTGCAGTGAACACTCCATACATCCTGAGATTGGACCGCTCCCTGACATCCAGGACAAGGATACAAGGCGACGTTAGAGGAAGAGGCCCTAAACATTTTAAAAGACTCCAGCCACCCAAGTCATATATGGCACGGCACGCGGTACCGGAGCGCCAACTCTGGGACCAAAAAGGCTCCTGTGAAGTTTTTACCCAAAAGCCATAAGACTGCTGAACAGTTCATCAAATGGCTACCCGGACTATTTACATTGCCCCGCTTGTTATTTTGTTTTGCGCTAATTCTCATGCGCTGACCCTATTCACACTCACTGGACTTTACCCACTTACACATACTACACTGACACTCCTTCACACACATATACACACACTACACACGCTCACATACACAAAACAGGCACACTCGTGCATATTGACGCCACACACACTCACACATGGACACACTTTCACACTCTTCACATACGCTGCTGTTATTCTGTTTATCATCTATCCTGATTGCCTAGTCACTTTTAGCCCTACCTACATGTACATATTACCTAAACTACCTGGTACCCCTGCACATTGATTCGGTACTGGTACTCCTTGTATATAGACTCGTTATTTTATTGTTATTAACTTTTTACATTTTTTGCAAATTTTTCTTACTTTTTTTAACTGGTATTGTGAAAGGGCTCGTAAGTAAGCATTTCACGGTAAAGTCTACACCTGTTGTATTTGGCACATGTGACAAATAACATTTTATGAACTTTGATTTGATTTGAATCACTCCCTAACCAATCACAATGTCACGTTCAATGTACAAAACACTTTGTGATTACACTCTCAGAAAAAAGCGTTCCAAAAGGAGAAACTCTTTGGTTCCGGGTGGAACCCTCTGTGAAAAGGGAACACATGGAACACAAAAGGGTTCTCCTATGGGGACAGCCGAAGATCCTTTTCAGTTTCTAGATGGTACACTCTTATAAAAATTTAAAAAAGGTGCTAAGATCCTTTCTTACTCCGGGACTGTAAAGAGTACATGTTTATTTGAGGAAAACAGAGGAGAGGAGCAACTTCTCTGGGGAGATGGACAACTCTGGCTCATACAGTACGTACTGAGATTGATGGCAAAGGTCAGATGTCTAACTGGTCCTGGCTGAAGTTCTATCCTTATCAACACGGTGAGGCCAACAGCATCCGTTATCTGGACAATCACACTGTGGCTGTGTCCAAGCTTTTGTTTCAGCCCAGCTCCAACACACCTGATTTGAATAACTGTGGTCTAAAATAAAGACTGTTTGTTGATCATTTGAATCAGGTGTGTAAGTGCTGGGCTGGAACAAAGCTAGCCGACAGTACAGACTAAAAACGGGGTTAGGAGCGCTTCTTGTCAACTTGACAGCCTGGCCTCAGATGAGACATAACATAGTAACAATGTTGAATCAGACTTTTTACATCTGTTTTTTTTGTGCTAACTTGGACCACCATGCTTGAGTTTCCATCTGTGTGATCATTTTAACTGTTTTTGTTTCCACAGGTCATCCATTTACTGAAATAGTCAATGTTGCTGTTCTTTATGAGTATGATGTGTAAGTTACGGTTGATATGACTACTTAAGTCAAAAACTAAAGTAGGGAGGTTGGTTGGGTGTATAATGTCAATGTCTAGCAACCCAAAGGTTGCATGTTTGAATCACATCATAGATAACATTTTAGCTAATTAGCAACTTAGCTTACCATAACTCTTCACCTTAACCCCCAGCCCCTAGCCTAGCTAATGTTTTTTTAAATTTTATTTTACCTTTATTTAACTAGGCAAGTCAGTTAAGAACAAATTCTTATTTTCAATGACGGCCTAGGAACAGTGGGTTAACTGCCCATTCAGGGGCAGAACGACAGATTTGTACCTTGTCAGCTCGGGGGTTTGAACTTCCAACCTTGCGGTTACTAGTCCAACGCTCTAACCACTAGGCTACCCTGCCGCCCCGTTAGCCAAAATAAATTTCAATACGTAGCATATCATACGAATTGCATTATGAAACATAACATATATGAAATTAACATCTACATATGAATACATACCACACGAAACGTAACATATGATACTCATTTGATTGTTACAGCTTTACGTTTACTATGTTCCTTCTACCCCTGAGTCCAGGTTAGAAGGACCTGTGGAAATGGAGGGGAGAGAGGCTGTCAAGATCAGGGATGAAGATATTCTATTCAACCTATTTGCATGGGCAGCTTTCCTCTTTGCATACCAAGGTAAGTTTCCATACTCAAAATAAAATGACAGATTGCTCCACTTGAACTGTGACTAGACATTTGATTAAAATAAATCCCAACTAAACAAGTGTTACAGGTGAATCTAAAAGCATGCAGTAATGATTGTGTATACAGTGCATTAGGAAAGTATTCAGACCCCTTGAGAGGATGCTCTCAATTGTGCATATGTAAAAGCCTGTGAGGGTTTTAGGTGACAGCCTCCTGAGGTTGAAGAGGCACTGTTGTGCCTTCTTCACCACGTAGTCTGTGTGGGTGGATCATTTCGGTTTGTCTGTGATGTGTACGCCAAGGAACTTAACTTTCCGCCTTATCCAGCCTTCTCCATTACCGTCCCATTGATGTGGATAGGGGAGTGCTCCCTCTGCTATTTCCTGAGGTACACAATCATCTCCTTCGATTTGTTGTTGTTGATTTGTTGTCCCTGTAGGCTGTCTCGTCAGTGTTGGTAATCAAGCCCAATACTGTTGGGGGAGAAGGGCCTTGGTCACCTCCCTGACTAAGGCCCTTCTCCCCCGATTACTCAGTTTGGCCTGGCCTCCAGCTCTAGGAAGGGTCTTGGTGGTTCCAAACTTCTTCCATTTAAGAATGATGGAGGCCACTGTGTTCTTGGGGACCTTCAATGCTGCATACATTTTTTCCTACCCTTCCCCAGATCTGTGCCTTGACACAATCCTGTCTTGGAGCTCTACGGACAATTCCTTCCACCACATGGCTTGGTTTTTGCTCTGACATGCACTGTCAACTGTGGGACTTTATATAGACAGGTGTGTGCCTTTCCAAATCATGTCCAATCAATAGAATTTGCCACAGGTTAGTTGTAGAAACATCTCAAGGATGATCAATGGAAACAGGATGCGTCTGAGCTCAATTTCGAGTCTCAAATCAAAAGGGTCTGAATACTTATGTAAATAAAATATTTCCGTTTTTTATTTTTTAAACACTTGCAAAATTTTCTAAAAACCAGTTCATTATGAGGTAGTGTGTGTGTGTGTGTGTGTGTGTGTGTGTGTGTGTGTGTGTGTGTGTGCGTGTGTGTATACTTTTTTTCAGCGCTGATCTGATTGGTCAATAGACCAGTTAGTGAAAAAAGAGCTGCATGTCTAAACTCAGCCATCTTTACCCATGCTGTTAAATGATACTTGAAATTACTTTTTTGTCATGTCATCATTCTGTCCATAGTGACATTTTCTTCAGTGTTGCAATGATTATTATTTTATTTTTTACAGAACTGAGAACCTCCAGAAGCACATGTCTCATTACACAAGGCAATTGTTTATGTTAATTCCCATAACAGACGGATAATTAAGAGGCTGGTTTGTGTGTCATAATAGCCCTGTTATAAACCAGTTTTTTTCCCCATGCGTCCTGTGTTCTGATCGTGCCCACATTCTGATCGTGCCCACATTCTGATCGTGCCCACATTCTGATCGTGCACACATTCTGATCGTGCCCACATTCTGATCGTGCCCACATTCTGATCGTGCACACATTCTGATCGTGCACACATTCTGATCGTGCACACATTCTGATCGTGCACACATTCTGATCGTGCACACATTTTCAGACGGGTGTAGACAATTAAAACACGCATTGGGAACCTATTGTGAACCGATCTTCTTGACCACCTCAGGAGGTAATCAGCGATGCTTCATGCATTGTATCTGGAAATCTAACCTCATCCTCAGGCTACATTGCTAACAAGAGAGAGCCGGCTGGTGGACGAGATTACCTCAATTGTATAGTGAAAACCACATGTTAATGCAAAGGTGTAACCAGTGTTTATATAACTGTGGTTTGTCACACATATATATGTTCCATTAGCTATCTTGGCCAACTAACAGCTTGATTGCCTGCTGTGTCTTAGATTACTGGCCCTGAATAGTGGGTAAGAGCTGCTTGGTATGTACACCACACACAAAACCTAATTTGGCTTCCTCGGGGTTAAGTGCTGTTGCCTTTAGTAATTATCTTTTTAGATCAGATATGCCATTTCAATTGGTACTGTATTTCTGTTAACAGAAAGAGCCAGCCAGAGCCAGCCACACAGCAGACACCTGCCTTCATACCCCTGTCCACTGCTTGGATTAACCGAGGACTGGTAGACTTCCAACCCACATTCAGTGCCTCTGTAGCACATGGGGATGTGTGAAACTCACTCATCAGCCTGCTGAATAGCTAGCTTTTCGGTGTCAGAACTAGGTGAGATGCTTCAGGAGGACGGTCATGTGTGTTTGCGAGGCAGAGCTCCTCGGTATGAGCTGAATCAGGTGGAAGTGGTAGGCCTATTCGCTAAGCAAAAACGGGGCAAAAATGGGTTGTACTGTGATGTTGAACAAGGAAAACTACTTGGATTTGCAAAAAGTCATAAATGTGAATTTTGTCTTTTTTTTCACCCAACTTTGAACCTAAAATCCAATTTTTGGGGTTTGATTTCACCTTAGCTGATAACTTAACCAAATGTAAATCCAAACTAGACGTTGTATGTGCCCACTGTGTTACACCTTTACCGTTTAGCATAATTATCACACAGTCCAGTTCGTGAACATTTCTAATACAAAGAAGTTATAGTGACATGCTCTTCATACTGTATGTGTCTAATCTGATCAGTAGTGGGGAAAGTACCCAAATGTCATACTTGAGTAAAAGTAAAGATACATTAATAGAAAGTTACTCAAGTTAAAGTCACTGAGTAAAGTCATACTTGAATAAAAGTCTGAAAGGATTTGGTTTTAAATATACTTTAAGTATCAAAAGTAAAAGTACAAATCATTTTAAATTCCTTATATTAAGCAAACCAGACGGCACCATTTTTCTTGTTTTTATTTATTTATGGATAGCAAAGGGAACGCACCAACTAAACATAATTGACAAACAAAGCATGTGTTCAGTGAGTCCTCAAGATCAGAGGCAGTAGGGATGACCAGGGATGTTTTCTTCATAAGTGTGTGAGTTAGACCATTTTCCTGTCCTGCTAAGTATTCAACATGTAATGAGTACTTTTGGGTGTCAAGGTTAAATGTATGGAATAAAAAGTACATCATTTTCTTTAGGAATGTAGTGAAGTAAAAGTTGTCAACAAAAAAAAAAAAAAATAGTAGAGTACAGATACACCCCAAAAACGATTTAAGTAGTACTTTATAAAGTGTTTTTACTTAAATACTTTCCACCACTGAATCGTATTGTGCTGTTTATACTAGATGCTGGAGGTGTTACTTGTGTGGTTTGTTTGACTGTACCCCAGCCCTCATATATTCACCACGGAAACCTCACTGATACCGCAGACTCCTCTCACTTAAGCATGTGCATAGACTTACACTATTTGAAAACACATTTCCAAAAGGATTCTTTGCGTGGGAAACTGTTTTTTCTTAAATGTTAATTCCCCTATTTTGTTTTATCAAGGTAATTCGCTTAGAAATAACCGTATATTAAGGCCAAATCGCTTCATGACAGTTGTGGCTGACCGCCTCGTTTTTCTGCTTCAGTTTGCCTCGAATGATTCTGGGGTATCGGGTTACATATCCACAGCCATTGGAGGCTCGGGAGTCCTGTTCTTAACTCAATTCAATGTCAATTCAATTTTCAATTCAAGGGCTTTATTGGCATGGGAAACATGTGTTAACATTGCCAAAGCAAGTGAGGTAGACAACATACAAAGTGAATATATAAAGTGAAAAACAACAAAAATTAACAGTAAACATTACACATACAGAAGTTTCAAAACAGTAAAGACATTACAAATGTCATATTATATATATATATACAGTGTTCTAACAATGTACAAATGGCTAAAGGACACAAGATAAAATAAATAAGCATAAATATGGGTTGTATTTACAATGGTGTCTCATTCGCTGATCGAACTGTCCGTCAATTAGTGGTGATACAGCGGCATAGCGCTGCAAAACTGAGAGTACTGCGGTGACCGGAAGTAGCACCACCGTTCTGTAAACAAGCACACATCGAATCAATTCAATCAGATACGCTTTAGCTGACATCCAAATCGGGGTTGTTTTGACGGTGTCGGGAACTGCGTTAGAGGTGTCAAATGGCTCCCGGTGTTGTAAACGGATGATGTGTTTACGTTTATACTGTTGTGGTTTAGTGGAGCAGGTGTACAACAGTTGTTGACAACTAGCATTGTAGCTAAACCTAACCCTTTACTAGACTTAACCTCATTCCCCTAACCTTCTACCCTAACGTTGCTGCGTTAGTTATTATAACCTACTATGTAAACAAACCATCTCCGCCGACAAATAATCAGTATCACCACACCTGTTTAACTTGATCTGATTTAATCTTGGGGTATTCAATCCATTTCGCGGTAGTTCAGCGTTACAGCGTAAGTGATATGCAAAGGAAATGTTCTGCATTCACTGTAAACTCTGTGTAAATCGTCTCAGTCGGAAATTCCCTTTACATTTCTAGCACGCTGTCTAACTTTAGTGAAAGACTGAGCCCTGTTGATTTTTCAGTGTAAACTAGACGTTGAATTTACGAATGTGCCCAGTGTGTTACACCTTTACTGTTTAGCATAATTATCATATAGTCCAGTTAGTGAACATTTGATTCAGGATAAAAAATCAACCAAGTATTGGTTTTAAAAACCAGAGTTGAGTGTGATTGTGTCATTTTTAATCTGTGTAGAGTAAAACACTCCAAACCACGCTCACCATTATCATATTTCCCAACATGCTTCATTGCAGGTTGATTTTCAGAATTGTTTGTTTCAATATCTGTGTTTTTCCATGTAAATGGACTGGTTGATTAATCTTGAACTAAATTAAGATAACATATTTTTCTAAAATAAACCAATCTGTTAGTAGTTGGACATATTGTACCCCGTTACGGAGATGTTTGTTCCAGTTTCGATGATTTAGGTAGTCTTAAGAATTCAATTTTCCCACCCTGGCAGTAATTTTGTAAAAATTCTAATTGTTGGCTATCCTCACTCTGTCTGGATTCCAATAGGAATTACACATCACTTTTACAAGCCAGCATAACCTGATTTGCAGGCATGTTGTGGCCTGTAAATCAGGAGTTTCCTAACAGCACTGTGTTAGGGTATAACTAGGCTCTCACAGAAAGGCCTTAGTTATGATATAATGTATTGTCAAAAAGTTTCATTTTAAAAGCTAATAAGGCTGGTGGAACCGTTCATAAAAAGTTATAGGAAGAACCTATAAAAGAGAAAGGGGTTGTCAGCAGAACCCTTCAAAGAGGGTTCTAGGTAGAACCATTTAAAAGGGGTTCTATGTAGAACCCTTTGCAAAGGATTCTACCAAGCACCAAAAATGGTTCCTCTATGGTGACAAACTGAAGAACCCTGTATGGTTATACTTACCATATATTTTTTTCTAAGAGTGTCATTGGCAAAATCACATCTCTTACATCAAGAGTGATCTTGCAATTGTCCAATGCAGAGAACGCCATACGAGAACAATTTTTCAATTGACATTGTTTTTAAAGATGAGCCTACTCTCATTGATAATACAATTATGACTATCTGTTCTGTAATGATTTCTACACAGATTTCCAACATTTTTACTATGATATTTCATAATAAATGTTGCCACTGGGTTGTTCCTTTAAATGGGCGTTTCTACTTTGCCTAGGACTAAGCGATTGGATAGGAGAAGGGAAGTTAGTTTCACTCAGATTCTGGGAATTGAATGTAGGTTTCGTTGAAGGTTGTTACTAATATAGTGATCTATAATAGTATGTTTGCAATCCCATAAATGATCCCGATCTACTGAAATGTTGTGTCTGAACGGCGTTTTATTGTTTTGGACTCTCTGTCATGTCATCAGACAAGGTAATCCATTCCCCCTCCACATTGGCTATTATTCCTACTTCTTCGGTTTCGATTTAAAGGCTACACTTTTTCATAATGTTTGTAAGTAGCTAGCTGGTCAGCAGTCTAGGATTTCCTTTTCTAACTTTAGCTAGCAATAAAATCATGAGCATTTTGATCTAACTATAAATGTCTAGAGACATTCCTGATGGACACTCTTTCTTACTGACAGTTGTGTCTGCTTTGCGTGATGTATTGTTGTCTCTACCTTCTTGCCCTTTGTGGGTGTTTTCTGTACCCAACAATGTTTGTACCCTGTTTTGTGCTGCTACCATGTCGTGCTGCTGGCATGTGTTGATGCCATGTTATCTTCGCCATGTTATCGTCTTAGGTCTCTGTTTATATAGTGTTGTCTCTCTTGTCTTATAATTTTATTTGATTTATTTTTAATCCCAGCCCCCATCCCCGGGCAGGAAACCTTTTGGGAGGCCGTCATTGTAAACAAGAATTTGTTCTTAACTGACTTGACTTGTTTAAAAAAAAAAACATGTATTAGGCTCCAGAAAGTGATGAATCTTTTGCCTGTAGCATGGTCTGAGGAGGAGCTGTCATCTCCACGGGACGTGCGCGTTGACTCTGCTGTGCATTGGAGCCCCGCCACAGACAGGCCAGGGATAAAGTACACGGTTCAGTACAGGACGTGAGTATGTCTAGTAGCTGTAGTACATGGATTAAATCAAATCAAAGTTTATTTGTCTACAACAGGTGTAGTAGACCTTACAGTGAACTGTTTACTTACAGGCTCTAACCAACAGTGCCATTTTAAGTAAAAAAATATATTAAGTGAACAATAAGTAAAGAAATAAAAACAACTGTTAAAAAGACAGTGAAAAATAACAGCAGAGAGGCTCTATACAGTAGAGGGGCTATATACAGTAGTGAGGCTATAGACAGTAGAGGGGCTCTATACAGTAGAGGGGCTATATACAGTAGAGGGGCTATATACAGTAGAGGGGCTATATACAGTAGTGAGGCTCTATACAGTAGAGGGGCTATATAGAGTAGTGAGGCTATAGACAGTACTGAGGCTATAGACAGTAGTGAGGCTATATACAGTAGTGAGGCTATAGACAGTAGCGAGGCTATATACAGTAGTGAGGCTATATACAGTAGCGAGGCTATATACAGTAGCGAGGCTATATACAGTAGCGAGGCTATATACAGTAGCGAGGCTATATACAGTAGAGAGGTTATATACAGTAGAGAGGCTATATACAGTAGAGAGGTTATATGCAGTAGAGAGGTTATAAATAGTAGCAGGCTATATACAGGCACTGGTTAGTCAGGCTGATTGAGGTAGTATGTAGAGGTCGACCGATTATGATTTTTCAATGCAGATACCGATTATTGGAGGACCAAAAAAGCCGATACCGATTAATCGGCCAATTTAAATAAATAAAAAAAATATTTAAAATAAATGATATATATATTTTTAATAAATGTATTGTTAATAATGACAATTACAACAATACTGAATGAACACTTATTTTAACTTAATTTAATACATCAATACAATCTATTTAGCCTCATATATAATGAAACATGTTCAATTTGGTTTAAATCATGCAAAAATAAAGTGTTGGAGATGAAAGTAAAAGTGCAATGTACGGCTCTCGACCTTTGCCTCTCGACCTTTGCTTCTCGAACTTTGCCTCTCCCGATTCCGTAGAGTTGTAACTTTAAAACAAATATGAAGTAATATCTTGTTGGATTTGCCCCCAAACAAAATGATTTGTATTCAGGACAAATAGTTACTTTCTTTCCCACATTTTTGGCAGTATTAGTTTAGTACCTTATTACAGACAGGATGGATGTTTTGGAATATTTTTATTCTGTACAGACTTCCTTCATTTCAATCATTTATGTTAGTATTGTGGAGTAACTACAATGTTGTTGCTCCATCCTCAGTTCTCTCCTCTTACATCGGGTTTAAAATCACCATTGGCCTCATGGTGAAATCTCTGAGTAGTGTCCTTTCACTCCCGACAACTTAGTAAGGAAGGATCTTTGTAGTGTCTGGGTGTATTGATGCACCATCCAGAGTGTAATTAATAACGTTCCCCATAAAAGAACATGGCCAAGATGTTCAAATGTTCATAAATGACCAGCATGGTCCAATAATAATAATAATAATAATAATAAGGCAGAACAGTTGAAACTGGAGCAGCAGCACGGCCAGGTGGACTGGGGACAGCAAGGTGTCATCATGTCAGGTAGTCCTGAGGCATGGTCCTAGGGCTCAGGTCCTCCGAGACAGAGAAAGAAAGAGAGAATTAGAGAGAGCGCACTTAAATTCACACAGGACACCGAATAGGACAGGAGAAGTACTCCAGATATAACAGACTGACCCTAGCCCCCCGACACATAAACTACTGCAGCATAAATACTGGAGGCTGAGACAGGAGGGGTCAGGAGACACATCTTTACTCCTGTTTTTTAGGCTTGCCATAACACAGTACTTATTGACTTTTTATTTTCTGATCATTTAAATCAAGATCAAGATCAGTGACATAAAACCTCAATCGTATCCATTTTAAATTCAAGCTGTAACACAACAGAATGTGGAAAAAGTCAAGGGTGTGAATACTCTGAAGGCAATGTTGATCGGTGTCCCTGGTCAGTTGACCAGCAAAAACTCCTGGCCCCCTAAGGATAGATGTTTTGCTCGGGTTATGACACAGTTATTTCCTCATCTGAGCCTTCTTTTTAATCCACAGCAGTGACCTCGAGAAGTGGCACAACATTTCAGGCTGTGTTCAGACCGAGCTCACCACCTGTAATATACAGTCTGGATGTGTGATGGTGCGAGTCCTGGCTCAGGAAGGGAACCGCACATCCAGATCAGTCGAAGCCTGTCGACATGGTAACGGATCATACTACTTCAGTCATGATAAACTGTATACGATTTGGATCTGGCCTGTTTCATGTCATGTCCAAGGCCTAGTCTGCTTCATCAGTAGGCCAGCGCACTGGTAGCATTGTGGTTTGGTGCGAAAGCTTGAGCAACAGTATTTTAAAATCAAGTTCCCCACCCCTTCTCTTTCTGACCCACCCACCCCTCTGCTTCTGACCCACCCACCTCTCTCCTTCTGACCCACCCACCTCTCTCCTTCTGACCCACCTCTCTCCTTCTGACCCACCCACCCCTCTCCTTCTGACCCACCCACCCCTCTCCTTCTGACCCACCCACCCCTCTCCTTCTGACCCACCCACCCCTCTCCTTCTGACACACCCACCCCTCTACTTCTGACACACCCACCCCTCTACTTCTGACACACCCACCCCTCTCCTTCTGACACACCCACCCCTCTCCTTCTGACACACCCACCCCTCTCCTTCTGACACACCCACCCCTCTCCTTCTGACACACCCACCCCTCTCTTTCTGACACACCCACCCCTCTCTTTCTGACACACCCACCCCTCTCTTTCTGACACACCCACCCCTCTCTTTCTGACACACCCACCCCTCTCTTTCTGACACACCCACCCCTCTCTTTCTGACACACCCACCCCTCTCCTTCTGACACACCCACCCCTCTCCTTCTGACACACCCACCCAGCTGATTCTTGCAGCCCTGAAGTCCAGTTGACCTCCAAGGAAGGACTTCTGATGGTCCACATGGTAAAGAACAACCGTCTACTGGAGGATAATGGAGACCATTTTGAATACCACGTTCAATATGGCCGAGACGGGGAGGAGCTCAAAGTGAGTAGGAACGTGGAAGCAAGCCAGGTTTAAAATAAATAAATACATTTAAATTAAAAATGAATGCAGGTTTTCTTTATCCAGCACTGAAACACCGTATTCATCCAAGGTTTGGGAAATTAATTGGGAAGTTATCAGGCGTTTTGGTGATCCCCACTGTAGGATGTTAGTGTGCTCAAAGATGAGTTGATGTGCCTCTCTCTCTACCCTTGTTTTAGCAGGATCTTTACACCTCCACATCCCTTAAGACCATCGAACGTCTGGATGTGGGCCGGAGGTACTGTGTACAGGTCCGGTATTTATGTTACCAAAAACCCTTTGGAACCCCCAGTGTTCAACATTGTGAGTCCATCCCAGAGTCAGGTGAGGCTCATCCAGGCTTTCTCTGTATTAGTTGACTTGCTGTTACCGTTATCCTATCCTCTAATGCAGGTATTCCCAAACTGGGGTACCCCCAAAAAATATATATTCTTCACATTTTCAAACAGTTCATTTTATATTTTACAACGGGGCTATACATTTGGTGAGTTTTTTTCTCTCGCCTGGGTAGCCTTATTTCACTGCCAACAATAAAATGAAACCATCTGGTGTTCAGCGAAATAACAACACAATGTCAAATACAGGTAGCCTTGTCAAATAATTAACATCCAATCACATTAACCGTTACTCATCCAATCACATTAACCGTTACTCTCTCGCGGGAATTCCACTAATGTTCCGTAGGTAGCCAGATGTAGCTGCTGCTCATGTTGGTATCTGTACTGATGGCGCGAAAGCCATGACAGGGAGACAGTGGCGTGCAAGCAGTTGCTCCCGATGCCACTTGGGTAGACTGCAGCATCCACCGAGAGGCTCTTGCTGTCAAGGGAATGCCTGGCAGCTTGAAAGATGTTTTGGACACTACAGTGAAAATGGTTAAGTTTGTTAAAGCAAGGCCCCTAAACTCTTGTGTATTTTCTGCACTATGCAATGATATGTGCAGCGACCATGTAACGCTTTTACAACATACAGAAGTGCGCTGGTTATCAAGGGGCAAAGTGTTGACATGTTTTTTTTTTTTTATTGAGAGACGAGCTTAAAGTTTTCTTTACTGACCATAATTTTCACTTGTCTGATGATGAGTTTCTCACACGACTGGCCTATCTGGGTGAGGTTTTTTCTCGCCTGAATGATCTGAATCTAGGATTACAGGGACTCTCCGCAACTATTATCAATGTACGGGACAAAATTGAGGCTGTGATTAAGAATTTGGAGCTCTTCTCCAGGTCTTTCCATCATTGTATGATTGTTTGTTGTTGTGTGCAAATGAACTCAAGCTTACGGACAATGTCAAATGTGATATAGCGACGCACCTGAGTGAGTTGGGTGTGTAATTACGCTGTTACTTTCCGAAAAGGATGACAGAAATAACTGGATTCGTAATCATGCCTTGCCTCCAGTCCACTTACCGATATCTGAACAATTGCAACAAGCGGTTCTGTGGAATGCTTTCCCAACAGTCTTAAAGGAGTTCCCACATATGCTAAGCACTTGTTGGTGGCTTTTCCTTCACTCTGCGGTCCAACTCATCCCAAACCATCTCAATTGGGTTGAGGTTGGGTGATTGTGGAGGCCAGGTCATCTGATGCAGCACTCCGTCACCCTCTTTCTTGGTCAAATAGCCCTTACACAGCCTGGAGGTGTGTTTTGGGTCATTGTCCTGTAGAAAAACAAATGATAGTCCCACTAAGCGCAAACCAGATGGGATGGCGTATCACTGCAGAATGCTGTTTAAGTGTACCTTGAATTCTAAATAAATGACGGACAGTGTCACCAGCAAAGCAATCCCACACCACCTCCTCCATGCTTCAAGTACTGAGTAAAGAGACTGATATTTCAGGCAATCCGCACTGCTTCTTGACACAATGCCCACATAACCCGGAAGCCAGCCGCACCGAAGGAAACATCTGGCAACCGTGTCAGCATGCACTGTGCCCGGCCTGCCACAGGAGTCAGTAGTGCGTGATGGGACAAGGACATCCCCTAACCTGGATGACGCTGG
This sequence comes from Oncorhynchus tshawytscha, assembly GCF_018296145.1. Classification (NCBI taxonomy): domain Eukaryota; kingdom Metazoa; phylum Chordata; class Actinopteri; order Salmoniformes; family Salmonidae; genus Oncorhynchus; species Oncorhynchus tshawytscha. Next base: position 73,551,301 of record NC_056431.1, on the reverse strand, counting down.
GCCAATGGTGTTCTTCGGCTTGCAAGCCTTCCCCTTTTTCCTCCAAACATAACGATGGTCATTATGGCCAAACAGTTCTATTTTTGTTTCATCAGATCAGAGGACATTTCTCCAAAAAGTACGATCTTTGTCCCCATGTGCAGTTGCAAACCTTAGTCTGGCTTTTTTATGGCTGTTTTGGAGCAGTGGCTTCATCCTTGCTGAGCGGTCTTTCAGGTTATATTGATGTAGGACTTGTTTTGCTGTGGATACAGATACTTTTGTACCTGTTTCCTCCAGCATCTTCACAAGGTTCTTTGCTGTTGTTTTGGGATTGATTCGCACTTTTCGCACCAAAGTATGTTCATCTCTAAGAGACAGAACACGGTTCCTCCACATTCAACTTAGTGTATGTAAACTTCTGACCCACTGGAATTGTGATACAGTGAATTACAAGTTAAATAATCTGTCTGTAAACAATTGTTGGAAAGATTATTTGTGTCATGCACAAAGTAGATGTCCTAACCGACTTGCCAAAACTATAGTTTGTTAATAAGAAATTTGTGAAGTGGTTGAATAACGAGTTAATCACTCCAACCTAAGTGTATGTAAACTTCCGACTTCAACTGTGTCTATATGAATCTATATTGATAGATGGATATATCTATATCGCTCCCTATTTCTCTGTGTGAGATGTGTGTTATCTTCTTGTACAGAACGGACACAGAAAAAGAAGATTGTGGCGATCGGTGTGACCTCTACCATCCTGTTGGGTGTCATGGTAGTGGGCCTTATGCTCTTCATCTACAGGCACCATAAGAAAATCAAACAGTTCCTTCAGCCCCCACTACGGTTACCAGACCACTATTGTGAGGTACGTCTTTCCACGGATACAGTGATCATAGATGTGTTGTTTCAAGTGATAACAGCGTCTGTTCATATGGATGCCTGTCAACTAAATGCCCTTTTCATTTTAGTCCAATTTGAGTCTCATCACAGTTTATAATACCTCCTTTACCTATAGTAAACACACAGTGTCTCTGTTTTGATGTTGTTACAGCCTATTCTAAATGGATTACATGTATTTTTCACCCATCTACACACGATACCCCATAATGACAAAGTGAAAACATGTTTCTAGAAATGTTAGCAAATTTATTGAAAATGAATTACAGATCTAATTTTCTTAACTATTAAGTATTCACAATCCTTTGGTATGAAACTCCAAACTGAGTTCAGGTGCATCCAATTTACTTTTATGGTCCTTGAGATGCATGGAAGAATTGGAGAAAAATCTCCAAATCCAGATGTGCAAAGCTGATACAGACATACCCAAGACGAATATGTCGAGGGGTTTGAATACTTTCCGATGGCATTGTATGTTTACTATAGGTTAATGAGGCATTACAAATGTGATGTGACAAAAACAGAGGGCATTTAGTTAACTAATATGACCCTGTTTTCATGATTTTGAAAAAAACTAGACTAAATCATTGTTCAAATAACAAAAATTACAATGCTATTTAATCTATTTATTTTTAGTCTAAATTATTCAGATTAGATTAAATAAATAAAAAAGTGCCAAAATTAACAGGCATCTGTTAATGGATGAATAAAATGCATCAGTTGCCTTGTGCGAGCCAGAATGGCCCATAGGGCAGATGCCTATCTCCTGTTTCTGTGGCGTTAGGCCCCTTGATGTACAAGTAGTTTACAACCCCTGGACAAAGTGCTAACAACTTTCGCGATTGGGTTGATTTTCCAGTACCTGTCAGGGGTGTTCCCCCAGCAGGCCCTGTCCCTCACAACCAGTCCCTGTGAAGACCGCCATGATATCATCTCCATCATCTGCCTTGAAGAGGACCTGATTCCTGAGTCTGACAGAGAACAGGATTATGACTTACCTAATGGACTGGATTTCTTAGATCATTATGAATGATCCTGTGACTTCAGACATGAGACTTTTGCACTCCATTAGGATTTGAGATTAACTTGATAGCGTCAGAACATTAACTAGGGGCGGCAGGTAGCCTAGTGGTTAGCGTGTTGGGTCAGTAACCGAAAGGTTGCTGGATCGAATCCCCGAGCTGACAAGGTAAAAATATGTCGTTCTGCCCCTGAGCAAGGCAGTTAACCCACTGTTCCCCGGTAGGCCGTCATTGTAAATAAGAATTTGTCTAGTGAACTGATTTGCTTAGTGAAATAGTTTTATAGTAGGCCTGGCTATTGCACTGTTTCCACTCCAAAGGCTTTGCTTAGCATCAGCTACCAACATTATTGTTGATCAAAAGAAAACTATTTTACTATAAAGTAAACATCTGTGGGTATTTCAGTTTGCTCTGCAACCGGGGCCAGAGAAAGATGCTTGTGTCTCAGTAATTACACCTACCCAGTAGCTGGATATTCATTGGATAATAATAGGTGCAATCAGGTAGTCCAGCTAAAAATAGAACCGCTATACATTTCTAAATCATTTTAGGAAAGTGCTGAGGTTTTCTGGAAAAGTAAGAAAGTGTCCTTGGGCCAGGACTTAAATTGGGGATTTTTGTTTGTTACATTACTGCTGTATATTACAAATCTGTACATTTCACACTATTTCTATGTATTAAAAAATAATTAGAATGTTTAATGGGGTACTTTGGGATTTAAGCAATGCTAACTACCGTTAGTGCAATGACTGGGAAGGAATGCTAACTACCGTTAGTGCAATGACTGGAAAGTTCATGGGTATCTGCTAGCAGGTAATGTTACGAACCAATTAAATTACATTTTCCCTGAGGAGTACTGTATGTACAGTGCCTTGCGAAAGTATTCGGCCCCCTTGAACTTTGCGACCTTTTGCCATATTTCAGGCTTCAAACATAAAGATATAAAACTGTATTTTTTTTGTGAAGAATCAACAACAAGTGGGACACAATCATGAAGTGGAACGACATTTATTGGATATTTCAAACTTTTTTAACAAATCAAAAACGGAAAAATTGGGCGTGCAGTTCAGAAAGTCACCGCCAAACCCCTATTTTAACCCTTTCTTCTAACTTTTCTACTCTTCACCACGCTCTGCATGTAATATTTTTACAACAACTGTGAGAAAGTCAGTTCTGGTAACTTAAAAACAAACAACAACAAAAATATGTGAAAAAAAGGATGCTGATACTATCTGAAATATAATTTCCCCCTCCATAAACGAGCCAACATATTGGGTCATATTATCAGGCTGCTGTGCCATTTAGCAATAAGCATTATTAATTACAATATCACCTGCAGGCCAACCGATGCAGCATAGTGGCTGTAAATAGGGGCGGAATGGTTCACCAAAATCCACAGTTCTGTACATATTGCTGTTTTGGGGTCACGGTTTGGTTTCGGTACAGTGGGAAAATTAAATGCCATTCACAATGTCCCTGGCATTTTCTGTTGTGACAGGATTGTTATGTTGTGTTTCTGCTCTAATGCTGCTTTTGTTACCATGTTGGAATTGACCAGTTCTGAAGATATAAATACCAGTTGGATGCATTTATTTGATTTGAACTTGTTGAGAAACACCAATTGGCTAATGGCCAACAAGCTGTGTCAAACATAAACCAAAAGTACAGCTATCATGCTTGTAAACAAACGAGTGTTAAACAGATTCACTTTTTATAAATAATGTTTTGGCCCGTCAGGAAGTCCAGGATCTAGAATTTAATCCCAGGGTCCTTAGCTTAGTGATGAGCTTTGTGGGCACTATGGTGTTGAACGCTGAGCTGTAGTCAATGAATAGCATTCTCAGATAAGTGTTCCTTTCATCCAGGTGGGAAAGGGCAGTGTGGAGTGCGATTGAGATTGCGTCATCTGTGGATCTATTGGGACGGTATGTGAATTGTAGTAGGTCTAGGGTTTCCGGGATGACGGTGTTGGTGTGAGCCATTACCAGCCTTTCAAAGCACTTCATGGCTACCGACATGAGTGCTACGGGGTGGTAGTCATTTAGAAAGGTTACCTTTGCATTCTTGGGCATAGGGACTATGGTGGTCTGCTTGAAACATGTAGGTATTACAGACTCTGTCCGGGAGAGGTTGAAAATGTCAGTGAAGACACTTGCCAGTTGGTCCATGCATGCTCTGGGTACGCACCCTGGTAATCCGTCTGGCCCTGCGGCCTTGTGAATGTTGACCTGTTTAAGAGATCTTGCTCACATCGGCTACGTACAGCGTGATCACACAGTCGTTTGGAACAGCTGGTGCTCTCATGCATGCTTCTGTGTTGCTTGCCTCGAAGTGAGCATAAAAGGCATTTAGCTCATCTTGCGTCACTGGGCAGCTCGCAGCTATGTTTCCCTTTGCAGTCTGTAATAGTTTGCCAAGTTTGACAAGCATCATAGCCGGTGTAGCAGTGGAAAAAGTACCCAATTGTCATACTTGAGTAAAACTAAAGATACCTGAATAGAAATTTACTCAAGTAAAAGTGAAAGTCACCCAGTAAAATTACTACTTGAGTAAAAGTCTCAAATTATTTGGTTTTAAATATACTTAAGAATCAAAAGTATAAATCATTTCAAATTCCTTATATAAAGCAAACCAGACGTGACCATTTTCTTGTTTTTAAAATGTATGGATAGAGTCAGTCACACTCCAACACTATATATAAAAGATGCATTTGTGTTTAGTGAGTTTGGCAGAACATAGGCAGTAGGGATTACCACGTGTTCTCTTGATAAGTGTGTGAATTTCACAATTTCCTGTCCTGCTAAGCATTCAAAATGTAACAAGTACTTTTGGGTGTCAGGGAAAATGTATGAAGTAAGAAGTACAATATTTTCTTCAGGAATGTAGTGAAGTAAAAGTAGTCAAAAAAATATAGTAAATTACAGATGCCCCAAAAAACAACTTAAGAAGTACTTTAAAGTATTTTTACTTAAGTACTTCACACTACTGCGGTGTAGTAGAATTCAATCTTAGTCCTGATGCTTTGCCTGTTCGATGGTTCGTCTGAGGGCGTAGCGGGATTTCTCATAAGCGTCCGGATTAGTGTCCTGCTCCTTCAAAGCGGCAGCAGATAGGATTCCTTATTGAGTTCTTCAATATCATATAATTTGTCCCATACCCATTGCAGTGTTTTAGATATCAAAGAATGAGACATGTAGCTGTAACAGCTTTCTTCCTGGGAAGGAGAGGCGGACCAAAACACAGCGTGGTTAGGGTTAAACATCTTTAATAAAGACAAATACCGAGAAACACTACAAATATACAAAACAATACATGTGAAAACCGAAACAGTCCTGTGTGGTGAAACAGACACGGAAATAATCACCCACAAAACCCAACACCAAACAGGCTACCTAAATATGGTTCCCAATCAGAGACAATGACTAACACCTGCCTCTGATTGAGAACCATATCAGGCCAAACACAGAAACAGACAAACTAGACACACAACATAGAATGCCCACCCAGCTCACGTCCTGACCAACACTAAAACAAGGAAAACACACAAGAACGATGGTCAGAACGTGACAGTAGCTGTTCAGTGTAAATGAAAGAAAAGATGTGCCAAGTGTGGAGGGGAACATTATTATGGTGAATGTGGGAGGTTAAGGTTAAGTGTTGTAACCCTGAAGAAAGAACAGTGATGCCCAAACATTGGTGTTTTACCCAATTAATTACTGGGAGTTATACAATATACTGTACCAGTCAAAAGTTTGGACACACCTACTCATTCAAGGGATTTTCATTATTTGTACTATTTTCTACATTGTAGAATAATAGTGAAGACATCAAAACTATGAAATAACACATAGAATCATGTAGTAACCCAGAGATGTAGTAGTTATTTAAGAAAAGTCATTGTAAACACTATTATTGCACACAGAGTGAGTCCATGCACGTTTACACCCAAACTTATTTAGGCTTGCCATAACAAAACGGTTGAAAACTTATTGACTCAAGACATTTGAGCTTTTCACTTTTAATTGATTTATAAACATTTCTAAAAACATAATTCCACTTTGACATTATGGGCTATTGTGTGTAGTAGAGCAGTGACACAAAATCCAAATTTCATCCATTTTAAATTCAGGCTGCAACAACAATATCTGGAAACAGTCAAGGGGTGTGAATACTTTCTGAAGACATTGTAGTTAGTTACTCATCAAGAAACAGTAAAAACACCTGGATCCATATTGAAACCAAGAAACCAAGAAGACTGAATAAGAAAGGAGATATAAGCCTGCTTACTGCTGTGCAATGTCACATTGCAATGAAGTCAATTACTATTGTAGATTCTCAAATTGAAATAAAAACTAAACGTTGGTTCTGGAAGTTCCAAGTTAACTCACGTATTTTAGGGTTTGTTATTAAGAAGAGAGAGGAAAGAGAGGGGATATTGTGCATCTCAGTTCTCCTTACAAGCCTTGCTCAACTTTTTTTTCCCTCTGCAAACCCACAGCTACTGAGGACTGGGCCAAACCAAAAGCATAATTAGCGGCGGGGGGGATCCAATCATAAAAGGAGGAAATGAGTAGCACTGTGTGATGCAAAGACAGAAAGCCAGTAGCAGCCTGGTGCTTTAGAGTGGAGGAAAAAATAATCACGGTATATTGTTGAGGGCGGGCAAATTGAGTCGTCAACTTTCAACTTTCTGAAAAGGCAACTGCTCACGAATGCGGGTGTGCGCATTTTTCGACCACTTTGCGGAGCCTTTAGCGACGATGCTAATGTAATGACAACCATCTTCTGGTAGATGGCAAGGCTCCCAAAAACTTTTTTTTTTAATGTGAGCTAGCTATAGATGTTTGCCGTTATCAGCTGCCTACTTGACTAGCTAAGATTGCTACTGTTAGTTAGCTAACATGCTGACCACACAGCTCGCGTCGCTTGCGGGTGCGCGAGTGTTGCAAAATAAATGGACACATACTTGTTATTCAATCATTGCACCCACACATTTGTGATGCTTAATGTTCTGCAAGTCCCGCCTCTCCCATCTCCTCATTGGTTTTTAGGAGCATATACCCATGTGGGTGATTGAAAGATGAATTGTGGTAACAGCTAGCTAAATTGCCATAAATTATAAATGCTTTTCGACCTGTCACCAAATTAGTATAGTTGGTTCAGAGTTAATTCAACCTGCGTGTCCTGATTGCATCTGGTTCTGGTGGACAAAATCAACATGCGTGTTTAAGAGCGGTCTGGTCAGCATGCAAGACTACACGCTTCAAGCTAGTCATATGAGTAGCACGTAAAACCTACACTGCGAACTCTAAACAGATATTTAGTGAAATATTGTATTAATTATCATTAATTATAACAAGGTTTGCTGTTCATCTAGTTAGCTAGCCGAAATTAGAATGCTAGCTAGCTAGTGTTACGTAGCTAAAAATAACACTATGTCTCAAATGGCATGTAAACTCAGTGGAGGATTTGCTTTGCTTTCAAAATCAGACTCTCCAATAGCTGCTCTTTGTTGTATAAATAGTCATGTTACTACCAATACAAATCTGTAGGTCTGTAGTTTCTGCAGCTGAACAGTTGGGACATGAACCGGTGTTGTGTTTTCTTATCTGATCTTTTTCTGTCCCCATTCCACCTGGCCGTGCTGCTGCTCCAGTTTCAACTGTTCAGCCTGTGGCTATGGAACCCTGACCTGTTCACCGGACTTGCTCCCTGTCCCAGACCTGCTGTTTTCAACTCTCTAGAGACAGCAGGAATGGTAGCGATACTCTTAATGATCGGCTATGAAAAGCCAACTGACATTTACTCCTGAGGTGCTGACTTGCTGCACCCTCGACAACTACTGTGATTATTATTTGACCATGCTGGTCATTTATGAACATTTGAACATCTTGGCCATGTTCTGTTATAATCTCCACCCGGCACAGCCAGAAGAGGACTGGCCACCCCTCATAGCCTGGTTCCTCTCTAGGTTTCTTCCTAGGTTTTGGCCTTTCTAGGGAGTTTTTCCTAGCCACTGTGCTTCTACACCTGCATTGCTTGCTGTTTGGGGTTTTAGGCTGGGTGTCTGTACAGCACTTTGAGATATCAGCTGATGTACGGAGGGCTATATAAATTGATTTGATTTGATTAATTGAAGCCTTTGTGTCCTTTGCAGTGACACCACTCTGCCCCATGAGGAGTCATCATGACATTGGGGGATGTGTCAGGGGAGGTGTTAAAAAAAGGTTTTGACAGAGAGAAGCCACAATAGTTCACAGTGCAGGAGAGAGACCAGAAGGACACTATAAATGCCCACTGGGCACACACTGGTTGACAATCAACGTTGTTTCCACGTCATTTCCATTAAGTTACATTGAACCATGGCATTTCTAGGACAGTGAGATGTTTCATACATAATTACCCAAGAGGAAGGCAGGTCTGGACTTCACGCGCTGAATGATACACCCTATGACGGCTTCCGGTGGGGGCGGTCCTGCTTTGTAGCATTTCGCAGAAGGCTTTGTGTTATACTGATTGCACTATAGGTGTTTGTGAGTGTAGATATGGTTGTCCTTGTTCCGTTGGCGGATTCATTACAACAACAAAAAAGAATCCGGTCTCTGAAAGACTACAACTTGTGTTCGGTGATGCTTCGTGTTCTGGCCCCCGTCTGTCCCCCAAGGCGGGCTTTTTTTTTTAAAGGAGGCAGACACTAACAACACAAACCTTCGGGCAAAATTGAAAGTACTGACCAGAAGCAATGGCTTCAAGTGATCCTCTCATGAACACGAATTTGACGATGGAGAATTAGTTTTTACTGTTCTATTAGCTACATGGTGACATTGCCAGCAGCATACGACCCTGCATACCACCCAGCATACCACCCTGCATACCACCCAGCATACCACCCAGCATACCACCCTGCATACCAGCCAGCATACCACCCTGCATACCACCCAGCATACCACCCAGCATACCACCCTGCATACCAGCCTGCATACCACCCAGCATACCACCCAGCATACCACCCTGCATACCACCCAGCATACCACTGCTGGCTTGCTTCTGAAGCTAAGCAGGGTTGGTCCTGGTCAGTTCCTGGATGGGAGACCAGATGCTGCTGGAAGTGGTGTTGGAGGGCCAGTAGGAGGCACTCTTTCCTCTGGTCTAAAAAAAATATATCCCAATCCCCCAGGGCAGTGATTGGGGACACAACTCTACCGACATGTACATACTACCTCAACTAACCGGTGCCCCCTGCATACCACCCAGCATACCACCCTGCATACCACCCTGCATACCACCCTGCATACCAGCCTGCATACCACCCAGCATACCACCCAGCATACCACCCTGCATACCACCCAGCATACCACTGCTGGCTTGCTTCTGAAGCTAAGCAGGGTTGGTCCTGGTCAGTTCCTGGATGGGAGACCAGATGCTGCTGGAAGTGGTGTTGGAGGGCCAGTAGGAGGCACTCTTTCCTCTGGTCTAAAAAAAATATATCCCCCGCACATTGACTCTGTACCGGCACCCCCCTGTATATATTGTTATTTTTTAATGCTGCTCTTTAATTACATGTTACTTTTATCTCTTATTCTTATCCAAGTAGATTTAAGTCAAAACTCTACTGCCTTCTTGGAACATCGACTGTTCTCATGGAACATCGACTGTTCTCTCGGAACATCGACTGTTCTCATGGAACATCGACTGTCTTCTTGGAACATCGACTGTTCTCTTGGAACATCGACTGTCTTCTCGGAACATCGACTGTTCTCTCGGAACATCGACTGTCTTCTTGGAACATCGACTGTCTTCTTGGAACATCGACTGTTCTCTCGGAACATCGACTGTTCTCATGGAACATCGACTGTCTTCTTGGAACATCGACTGTTCTCTCGGAACATCGACTGTCTTCTTGGAACATCGACTGTCTTCTCGGAACATCGACTGTCTTCTCGGAACATCGACTGTCTTCTCGGAACATCGACTGTCTTCTCGGAACATCGACTGTCTTCTTGGAACATCGACTGTCTTCTCGGAACATCGACTGTTCTCATGGAACATCGACTGTCATCTTGGAACATCGACTGTCTTCTCGGAACATCGACTGTCTTCTCGGAACATCGACTGTTCTCATGGAACATCGACTGTCTTCTCGGAACATCGACTGTCGGAACATCGACTGGAACATCGACTGTCTTCTCGGAACATCGACTGTCTTCTCGGAACATCGACTGTCTTCTCGGAACATCGACTGTTCTCATGGAACATCGACTGTCTTCTCGGAACATCGACTGTCTTCTCGGAACATCGACTGTTCTCATGGAACATCGACTGTCTTCTTGGAACATCGACTGTTCTCTCGGAACATCGACTGCCTTCTTGGAACATCGACTGTTCTCATGGAACATCGACTGTCTTCTCGGAACATCGACTGTCTTCTTGGAACATCGACTGTTCTCTTGGAACATCGACTGTTCTCTCGGAACATCGACTGTCTTCTCGGAACATTGACTGTTCTCTCGGAACATCGACTGTTCTCTCGGAACATCGACTGTCTTCTCGGAACATCGACTGTTCTCTCGGAACATCGACTGTCTTCTCGGAACATCGACTGTTCTCTTGGAACATCGACTGTTCTCTCGGAACATCGACTGTTCTCTCGGAACATCGACTGTTCTCTCGGAACATCGACTGTCTTCTCGGAACATCGACTGTTCTCTTGGAACATCGACTGTTCTCTCGGAACATCGACTGTTCTCTTGGAACATCGACTGTCTTCTCGGAACATCGACTGTTCTCTCGGAACATCGACTGTTCTCTCGGAACATCGACTGTCTTCTCGGAACATCGACTGTTCTCTTGGAACATCGACTGTTCTCTCGGAACATCGACTGTTCTCTCGGAACATCGACTGTTCTCTCGGAACATCGACTGTTCTCTCGGAACATCGACTGTCTTCTCGGAACATCGACTGTTCTCTCGGAACATCGACTGTCTTCTTGGTAAGCAACTCCAGCGTAGATTTGGCCTTGTGTTGTAGGTTATTGTCCTGCTGAAAGGTGTATATTTTTTAGTGCAGTGATCCATTCACAGTTTTCTTCTATCACAGCCATTGAACTCTGTAGCCGTTTTAAAATCACCAATGGCCTCATGGTAACATCCCTGAGCAGTTTCCTTCCTGTCCTGCAACTCAGTTCTGAAGGATGACTGTATCTTTGATGTGTCTGAGAGGTTTAATACAGAATCCGCAACATAATTATTAACTTGACCATGCTTAAAGATATATTCAATGTCTGATTTGTTATTGTTGCCCATCTACCAATCCCTGCCCTTCATTATGAGGCTTTCGAAAATCTCCCTTGTCTTTGTGGTTGAACCTGTGCTTGAAATTCAATACTTGACTGAGGAACCTTACAGATGTTGTATGTATGACAGACAGAAGAAGGGGTAGTCATTACAAAAATAATTTCAACCCCTATTATTTCATACAGAGTGAGGTCAGAAAGTATTCATACCCCCTTGACTTATTTGTATGTGCATTTATTATCGATCTCCATTAGTTTCTGCCCAGACAGCAGCTATTCTTCCTGGGGTCCAGCAAAAAATAAAGCAGCTACAGGGCATTCAGACCCCTTCCTGATAGTAATTATTATTATTTATACATTTGCAAACATTTCTAAAAACCTGTTTTTGCTTTGTCATTATGTGGTATTGTGTGTAGATTGATGAGGATTAAAAAAAATCCATTATAGAATAAGGCTGTAATGTAACAAAATGTGGAACTAGTCAAGGGGTTTGAGTACTTTCTGAATGCGCTGTATATACCATTTCATAAACCTTTGTTTTGGTTGTAATAGTGTTATATTGGAGTAGGGTTGGTTGTTGGTGCAATTATTATTATTTGTTATCCCTTTTTAATTTTTGTATCACAAATGTAATGTGATTGAACACGCACTAACGCTGCGACGCGCACAAACAACATGTGCGAACGTCATAATACCGAGGAAGAAGAGATCCAATCCCATGACAGGTCCATGGACTCCACCCTGCAAAAAAAAAGAGTCTTTCCAGGGCCTGGTCGATATTTCACTGATATGTTGAAAGAATCCGGGCAACACCCTATTACCAAACCCACGCATCCTGTACAGACTTGCCACTCATTCTTCCTGCTCCTGTGTCAAAACAAAATGGCGACGGGTGGTTTATCTCGGGAGCATTTTATCTGCTCTGTCTGTCTCGATGTCTTCTCCAACCCTGTCACGATTCCCTGTGGACACAACTTCTGCCAGGGATGCATACAGTCCTACTGGAACAAAGGGGAGTGCAGCTGCCCTCTGTGTATGAGAAAGTTCGCTGAGAGACCTGAGCTGGCCATGAACCATGTTCTAGACGCCCTGTCCAACACTCTCAGATTGGCGGAGCCACATCGTGAACCAGCGAAAATCTCCATTCTTCCCAGGAAAATGGCAGGGAAGTGTACAGCTATAGTTGAAGACCTGGCCCAGCCAAGTGATGTGAACACATTATGTGGTGAACATGGTCAACCTCTGTCTCTGTTCTGCCTGGATGATAAGGCTCTGATCTGCGCTCAATGTGACTCTCTGGGTCATAAGACCCACAAAACCACACCTGCAGAGGAACAGATCCCCCAAATCAAGGTAAGGAGAGAAATTAGTATGAATAATGACCAATAATTACTCTAGAGTATAATGTCTACTGTAACTTTAAACGGCAGTATCTCTGTGCAACTTTGTGCGTGTAAATAAAATGCCCTGAATTTACAGCAGAGATTTCTGAAAGAGCTGCTTGCCAAACAGAACAATGTGTGCACGGTAAAGACGGAGATTCTCAAAGCAAAGAACACCATGGAGTCATTCAAGGTACGGTACTAACCAGGTTTCCATCCAACCTTTTTGTGACTAAAGTACATGTTGGATAAAATGTTTTAATGACCGGCCTGATGGAAACCGTTTTTTGTTGTTGTAAACTTTCCAAATGTCGACAAAACTAAATGCTTCAGACAAGGTGGGATCATTTTTGTGTCGGTAAAATGAATTATGCTAGAAATGTCGGTGGAAACTTTTTTTTTATGGGCAAATATTGATATAATAACCTTCATATCGAAGTAAACTTGGAGTCAAGCGATGACGTTTTCCCACTACGACTCGTCGGCAAAGATGAGAATGTGTCGCCAATTGGATGGAAACCTAGCTACTGTTTAATGTATTTATATGAAAAAGACTGTGGATGAGTTGAATACAGCCACATTGAAATGTCATGGTTACATAGGTCTTTCCATCTACAAACCATCTGATTCTATTCTAGAATATGATTATGAGGCCATTTCGTATGTAATAGGAACCCTTTGTAACATATAAAACTGGTTATTGGGAGGAAGATGAACGAAAACAAACACTAGAAAACATCCACGGTGTCATGTCTTTTTGTTCCATCACCTCTTCCTGTCAGATCTCTGCCAGTCTACAGAAACAAGAACAGCAGACAAATTTCATCCTGCTGATCTCAGCCATCACAGAGGAACAGAAACAACTGATGGCCTCAATGGAGGAGAAAGAGAGAGAGATGCTGCTGAAAACAGAGAGTGAGGTTCAGAAGATGGAGAAGAGATTCAAGAGCTTGGAGGATGAGGTCACTGGGATGGAGCTCGCATTGCAGGGTGAAGAACCTGGGAGGTTGCTTCAGGTGAATTTACACTTTGTTTCAACAAATATTTACCAACTCGAGCCCAAATGGTCAAAGTGGACTTTGAGCTGACGTCTGCCTTACTGGTGTCATATATATATATATTTTTTTTTTTTCTTCAGGATTGTCTGTAAAACCCTGATGAAGGCTACAAGCTGAAACATGTTGGTTTTTAATGACAACACAGCAGTTCTAGGATCAACTTCCATTGTCCTCCAAGAGTGGCTAAATATCCTCCTGTTTTCAGGATTACAATGCCCTGCAGAAAGGCTCAGTTGATGCATCTCCATACTGTGTCAGTCTGGACCCAGAGGAGAGACTTGTTCAGGCAGGAGAACTCAAAGAGATGCTCCACAAGGAGGTTGACAGGATCTGGAAGGGTCAGTACATTCATTTAATAAGTACCGTGTAATTAGACTATTTCCAGTAATTCAGGAAGAGAAACTGCACCTATTCATAAAAACATAATTGTGTTCCATGACTTTATTCTATCCACAGACCAAGGTTGTGACGCTAGGACAGCTTTACGTGTAGATCCCACAGCTTCTCGGTGTTCACTGTCAACACTGAAACAATGTAAGTATAATGAATCTGATTTGATTTTAACATGATGTTATATTCACTTTGTGAAAGTCTCTGGTATTGAGCAATACTCCTATGTAGTCTAATGGTTCAGTACTAGACATACACAATATCTGATATCAGAGCCTATTGTGTACAGTTGACACACAACACTAATCAAACTGTTGGAGTGGGTAAACACTCCACAATAGATCTTGCACAACAGTTCTGGTTTTATGCTCTGTCATAACTGACACTGACCTCGAATTAAATCCTAATTTCTAGAACATTTGGAAATTGTGATACTCAAAATAGTAAAACAATTTATTTTTTTGAACTTAAAGGCGTTAACTAATTTCAGTGTTTATTTTTTGGGGGGCCGGGCAGGCAGACGCATTTGGGAAGTTATGCCTTTATCAGAGCATCTAAAGATGTGCCAAAACTGTTGTAATTTTTTTTTAATATGCAGTTGCCAAGGTGATAATTACAATTGCCTCACCTGTGTGAGGGTGGTACATAGTGGTAATAAAAACATTAGTGAACAAATTATTGTTACTATATATATATATATATATATATATCTCACACATTTGAATTGTGGTGCATTTAGTTACTTCCTTTTGCACAGTAAAGCCTAGAAAAATAGATGTTTTGGGGAATAGAAAAATAAACATCTGGATAGAAAGATTGTGATTGAATGTAGGAAATGATACATATTGTATAAGCATTAAAAATACAGTGCAGCTATATCATCTATAACAAAAGGTTCAGTACAGTGCAGCTATATCATCTATAACAAAAGGTTCAGTACAGTGCAGCTATATCATCTATAACAAAAGGTTCAGTACAGTGCAGCTATATCATCTATAACAAAAGGTTCAGTACAGTGCAGCTATATCATCTATAACAAAAGGTTCAGTACAGTGCAGCTATATCATCTATAACAAAAGGTTCAGTACAGTGCAGCTATATCATCTATAACAAAAGGTTCAGTGCAGCTATATCATCTATAACAAAAGGTTCAGTACAGTGCAGCTATATCATCTATAACAAAAGGTTCAGTGCAGCTATATCATCTATAACAAAAGTCTGAATGAGAAATCTACACTTGGACCTCAAGGATCCATGTTTTTGTATTGATAGATTAAATACCATCTCTCATTGTGAGAGCATTTTTGGGAGGTTACCCCCTCTGATAGGTGTGACCTGTTCTAGACCCACAAAGCATAAAGAGGACGGTGGGCCGTGTTTGCCTTCTAAGTAGTGTTTTACCATAGCATATTCAATATTACCATTAACGATGACTGTTTTTAAGTATTCTTGACTGAATCAACAGATGAAAAGACCATCACCTTGGATCCCAATTCTGTCGGGAGATATATCTGGCTATCTCTGGACATGACCAGTGCTAGGAACACATACCCATACATCCAGCCCCACACCCTCCACCCAGAGCGGCTCAAACAGAGTGAAATGGTGAGGGGCGCACAAGGCTACAGTAGAGGCTGTCACTACTGGCAAGTGCACTTTAAGAATCTTCCCAGTGGATCACAGGAGGACTCGTGTTGTGAGGTTGGGGTGATGTACAAGGAAAACGCTGGCGAAATGAAGGAGAGTTGGCGCATACGGTTTTCCACCTCTCAGTCTACGCCATATGCTGAGGCAAATTCAGGCGAGACAGTTTATACCATAACCACTGGTAACAACTCTCTTAGCAGCATTCATGTGTATTTAGACTGTGACTCTGGAATCCTTGCTGTGTACGGTAATGTATCAAGTACAGTAAATATACGTCAAAGTAACTCATTTAGTGCAGTAAATCGTGTTTACTCTTTCAACACCAAATTTAGTGAACCTCTGTACCCCATGTTTGTAATCCCTAAAGGGGCAGATATTAGGTTAAATTAGGCGACCCAAATGATGAATATACCCATCTGTAGATTTATAGTCATGGAACAGTTACATAATCTAAATTGTTAATTTGGAATGCAATCTGTTTTTGTACACTGTTAAAAGTAAAACAGCACAATTGATAGTTGTGTACTTAGTAGGCAAGATGCTTGCTGTGACGGCACAGAAAATAGGACTTTACCTCATTGATGTATTAAAAGATTCATATCTTTTTTTTTGCTTTTTGTTGGTACAATTGTTTTTCTCCCGCTTATCATAGATTTTCTGTAATGTCAGATTGCTGGGTGGGTGAGGGTTTAAAAAAAAAACACTCAAAAATGTGCACTTGATGAAATTGATGGATTGAAATATCAATAAAAATGCAATGTAACAAAAATTATTATTATTATTATTACCACTAGGTAACCTAGTGGTTAGAGCGTTGGGCCAGTAACCTGGCCAGTTTCCTGGATCGAATCCCCGATCTGACAAGGTAAAAACCTGTCGTTCTGCCCCTGAACAAGGCAGTTAACCCACTGTTCCCCGGTAGGCCGTCACTGAATAAGAATTTGTTCATAACTGACTTGCCTCGTTAAATGAGATATATACATATAGTGTTACAGCAGTGCCCTCTGCTGGTAGTTTAGTGTATCTATTCCTTCCTGCTTGTACAGCACCCCTGGAGCAAACAACATTTTTTTCTTTACCAGTATTCAAACCAGCAACCAGCAACCCCCCCCCCACTCTCAATGTGAACTGTTGATGTGGTGAAGTATTTTCACTTTAGAGTTCTGGGTTACCTAGGTTACATACTGCTGTGGTATTACACGTTAACAAGGTTACCATGACTTTCAAACTGGTGCATATTCTTTCCTCTGTATAGAAATACAAGTCCACATAATGGAAACACTGAAGTAAATGAGGGAAACAAAAGTACTTAGAAAGAAGGTGATTCCATCCCATCATGCTTAGTCATGTATAAAAATACCCAGTTGACCATTATGTTTGCAAACAGACATCTCAGTGTCTTTGAAAGAGGGGCCTCGAAGGAGCATAGGGGGTTTAAAGTGTGTGTGTGTGTGAGAGAGACACGTGCGCACACACACACACAGTCACCAGATCCCAGCCCAGTTCTCGGTACATAACGCAGACAGGAATAAATATCTCTCCGGGAAGCAGAAGGGCGGAGGGGTGTGTTTCATGATTAACGACTCACGGTGTAATTCTAGGAACATACAGGAACTCAAGTCCTTTTGTTCACCCGACGTAGAATATCTCACAATTTAAATGGCGACCATATTTTCTCCCAAGATAATTCTCCTCCGTCATCTCCACGACCATTTTACATCCCACCTCAAGCCGATCTCTCGACGGCACTCAAAGAACTTCACTGGACTTTATGCAAACCTGAAACCACATATCCTGAGGATGCATTTATTGTAGCCGGGGATTTTAACAAAGCAAATCTGAGAACTGCCCAAGTTCTATCAACATATTGACTGTACTACTCGCGCTACTAAGACTCTCGACCATTGCTATTCAAACTTCAAGAATGCTTACACGGCCCTCCTTTCGGCAAATCTGACCACGACTCCATCTTGCTCCTCCCGTCCTATAGGCAGAAACTCAAACAGGAAGTAACCGTGGGTCGTACTATTCAACGCTGGCCTGACCAATCGGAATCCATGCTTCAGGATTGTTTTGATCATGTGGACTGGGATATGTTCCGGGTAGCTTGCCAAAATAATCTAGACGCATACACAGATACGGTGACTGAGTTTATAAGGAAGTGTATAGGAGATGTAGAACCCACTGTGACTAAAACCTACCCTAACCAGAAACCGTGGATAGATGGTAGCATTCGTGCGAAACTGAAAGTGCGAACTATCGCCTTTAACCATGGCAAGGCGACTGGTAATATGGCAGAATATAAACAGTGTAGTTATTCACTCCGCAAGGCAATAAAACAAGCTAAACGTCAGTATAGAGATAAAGTGGAGTCGCAATTCAACGGCTCAGACACAAGATGTATGTGGCAGAGACTACAGACAATCATGGACTACAAACGGAAAACCAGCCACGTCACCGAGACTGACGTCTTGCTTCCGGACAGGCAAAACATTTAAACGTGTTAACCCTCGCAAGGCTGCCGGCCCAGACGGCATCCCAAGCCGGGTCCTCAGAGCATGCGCAGACCAGCTGGCTGGTGTGTTTACGGGCATATTCAATCTCTCCCTATCCCAGTCTGCTGTCCTCACATGCTTCAAGATGGCCACCAATATTCCTGTACCCAAGAAGGCAAAGGTAACTGAACTTAATGACTATCACACTAGCACTCACCTCTGTCATCATGAAGTACTTTGAGAGACTAGTCAAGGATCATATCACCTCTACCTTACCTGCAACCCTAGACCCACTTCAATTTGCTTACCCCCCACCCCCCAATAGATCCACAGACGATGCAATCGCCATCACTCTGCACACTGCCCTATCCCATCTGGACAAGAGGAATACCTACGTAAGAATGCTGTTTATTGACTATAGCTCAGCATTCAACACCATAGTACCCTCCAATCTCATTAAGTTCGAGGCCTTGGGTCTGGACCTCGCCCTGTGCAACTGGGTCCTGGACTTCCTGATGGGCCGCCCCCAGGTGGTGAACGTAGGAAACATCACCTCCACTCCGCTGATCCTCAACAATGGGGCCCCACAAGGGTGCGTGCTCAGCCCCCTCCTGTACTCCCTGTTCACCCATGACTGCATGGCCCAAGGACGCCTCCAACTCAATCATCAAGTTCGAGTGTGGTGCCTGGGAAAAAACCTCTCACTCACCGTCAACAAAACAAAGGAGATGATCGTGGACTTCAGGAACAGTGGAGGGTGCGCCCCCCTATCCACATCGATGGGACCGCAGTCGAGAAGGTGGAAAGCTTCAAGTTCCTTGGCGTACACATCATTGACAAACTGAAATGGACCATCCAAACAGACAGTGTGGTGAAGAAGGTGCAACAGCGCCTCTTCAACTTCAGGAGGCTAAAGAAATTTGGCTTGTCACCTAAAACCCTCACAAACTTTTACAGATGCACCATTGAAAGCATCCTGTCGGGCTGTATCACCGCCTGGTACGGCAACTGCACCACCCTCAACCGCAAAGCTCTCCAGAGGGTGGTGCGGTCTGCCCAACGCATTACCTGGGGCAAACTACCTGCCCTCCAGGACACCTACAGCACCCAATGTCACAGGAAGGCCAAAGATATCATCAAGGACATCAACCACCCAAGCCACTGCCTGTTCACCCCGCTATCATCCAGAAGGCGAGGTCGATATCGGTGCATCAAAGCTGGGACCGAGAGACTGAAAAACAGCTTCTATCTCAAGGCCATCAGACTGTTAAACAGCCATCACTAGCACATTAGAGGCTTCTGCCTATAGGCATAGACTAGAAATCACTGGCCACGTTAAGGAATGGAAACTAGTCACGTTAATAATGTTTACATACCTGGCATTACTCATCTCATATGTATATACTGTGTTCTATACTATTCTACGGTATCTCATTCACTTAATGTTTACATACCTGGCATTACTCATCTCATATGTATATACTGTGTTCTATACTATTCTACGGTATCTCATTCACTTAATGTTTACATATCTTGCATTACTCATCTCATATATACACTACCAGTCAAAAGTTTTAAAACACCTACTCTTTCAAGGGTTTTTCTTTATTTTTACTATTTCCCCATGAAACATCCTGTTTTTACAGTACCAGTCAAAAGTTTGGACACAACTACTCATTCAGGGGTTTATTGTTAATTGCACTGTTTTCTACATTGTAAAATAATAGTGAAGACATCAAAACTATGAAATAACACATATGGAAGCATGTAAATCAAATCAAATTTTATTTGTCACATACACATGGTTAGCAGATGTTAATGCGAGTGTAGCGAAATGCTTGTGGATTCACGATGCTTGTGGATAGTAACCAAAAAAGTGTTAAACATATCAAAATATATTTAAGATTCTTCAAATAGCCACCCTTTGCCTTGATGACAGCTTTGCACACTCTTGGCATTCTCTCAAAGAGCTTCACCTGGAATGCTTTTCCAACAGTCTTGAATGAGTTCCCACATATGCTGAGCACTTGTTGACTGCTTTTCCTTCACTCTGCGGTTCAACTCATCCCAAACCATCTCAATTTGGTTGAGGTCAGGGGTTTGTGGAGGCCAGGTCATCTGATGCAGCACTCCATCACTCTCCTTCTTGGTAAAATAGTCCTTACACAGCCTGGAGGTGTGTTGGGTCATTGTCAATTTGAAAAACAAATGATAGTCCCACAAAGCCCAAATCAGATGGGATGGCGTATCGCTGCAGAATGCTGTGGTAGCCATGCTGGTTCTGTCAACAGAAAAGCAACCCCACACCATAATACCTCCTCCTCCATGCTTTATGGTGTGAAATACACAGAGATCATCCGTTCACCCCCACCATGTCTCACGAAGACATGGTGGTTGGAACAAAAAATCTCCAATTTGGACTCCAGACCAAAGAACAAATTTCCACCGGTCTAATGTCTATTGCTCGTGTTTTTTGGCCCAAGCAAGTCTCTTCTTATTATTAGTTTCCTTCAGTAGTGGTTTCTTCTGTAGCAATTTGACCATGAAAGCCTGATTCACACAGTCTCCTCTGAACAGTTGATGTTGAGATGTGCCTGTTACTTGAACTCTGTGAAGCAATTTCTGAGGCTGGTAAATCTAATGATCTTATCCTCTACTGCAGCAGAGGTAACTCTTAGTCTTCCCATCCTGTGGCGGTCCTCATGAGAGCCAGTTTCATCATAGCTCTTGATGTTTTTTTGCAACTGCACTTGAAGACACTTTCAAAGTTCTTGAAATGTTCCATATTGACTGACCTTCATGTCTTAAAATAATGATGGACTGTCATTTCTCTTTGCTTATTTGAGCTGTTCTTTCCATAATATGGACTTGGTCTTTTACCAAATAGGTCTATCTCCTGTATACCACCCTACCTTGTCACAACACAACTGATTGGCTCAAATGCATTATTAAGAAGGAAAGACATTACACAAATTAACTTTTAAGAAGGCACACCTGTTAATTGAAATGCATTCCAGGTGACTACCTCATGAAGCTGGTTGAGAGAATGCCAAGAGTGTGCAATGCTGCCATCAAGGAAAATATATTTTGATTTGTTAAGGAGCCACGCCTTAGTTGCCCTGGCTATGTGTTTCAGGTCGTTGTCATGCTGGAAGACCCAGCCACGACCCATCTTCAATGCTCTTACTGAAAGAAGGAGGTTGTTGGCCAAGATCTCGCGATACATGGCCCCATCCATCCTCCCCTCAATACGGTGCAGTCGTCCAGTCCCCTTTGCAGAAAAGCATCCCCAAAGAATGATGTTTCCACCTCCATGCTTCACGGTTGGGATGGTGTTCTTGGGGTTGTACTCATCCTTCTTCTTCCTCCAAACACGGCGAGTGGAGTTTAGACCAAAAAGCTATATTTTTGTCTCATCAGACCACATGACCTTCTCCCATTCCTCCTCTGGATCATCCAGATGGTAATTGGCAAACTTCAAACAGGCCTGGACATGCGCTGGCTTGAGCAGGGGGACCTTGCGTGAGTTGCAGGATTTTAATCCATGACGGCATAGTGTGTTACTAATGGTTTTCTTTGAGACTGTGGTTCCAGCTCTCTTCAGGTCATTGACCAGGTCCTGCCGTGTAGTTCTGGGCTGATCCCTCACCTTCCTCATGATCATTGATGCCCCACGAGGTGAGATCTTGCATGGAGCCCCAGACCGAGGGTGATTGACCGTCATCTTGAACTTCTTCCATTTTCGAATAATTGCGCCAACGGTTGTTGCCTTCTCACCAAGCTGCTTGCCTATTGTCCTGTAGCCCATCCCATCCTTGTGCAGGTCTACAATTTTATCCCTGGTGTCCTTACACAGCTCTCTGATCTTGGCCATTGTGGAGAGGTTGGAGTCTGTTTGATTGAGTGTGTGGACAGGTGTCTTTTATACAGGTAACGAGTTCAAACAGGTGCAGTTAATACAGGTAATGAGTGGAGAACAGCAGGGATTCTTAAATAAAAACTAACAGGTCTGTGAGAGCCAGAATTCTTACTGGTTGGTAGGTGATCAAATACTTATGTCATGCAATAAAATGCAAATTAATTACTTTAAAGTCATACAATGTGATTTTCTGGATTTTTGTTTTAGATTCTGTCTCTCACAGTTGAAGTGTACCTATGATAAAAAATGACAGACCTCTACATGCTTTGTAAGTAGGAAAACCTGCAAAATCGGCAGTGTATCAAATACTTGTTCTCCCCACTGTATATATTTAACACTATCTGAAAGGATGTTGGTACTTATTTATTTACATCCAAAGCCATGAATGAGTGAGTCACTCAGCATTATGCTGACAAATAATCGCTGGGCTATTATTCCGTTTCTACTTCACATCAGCAAAGAAGGCTTCCGTGTTTCAGAAACTCACTTTATATAGAGGCTCTATCGCTCTTTATGTAGAGACTCTACCACTCTTTATATAGACGCTCTATCTCTCTTTATATAGAGGCTCTATCTCTCTTTATATAGAGGCTCTATCACTCTTTATATAGAGGCTCTATCTCTCTTTATATAGAGGCTCTATCTCTCTTTATATAGAGGCTCTATCACTCTTTATATAGAGGCTCTATCACTCTATGTAGAGGCTCTATCTCTCTTTATATAGAGGCTCTATCACTCTATGTAGAGACTCTACCACTCTTTATATAGAGGCTCTATCACTCTATGTAGAGGCTCTATCTCTCTTTATATAGAGGCTCTATCTCTCTTTATATAGAGGCTCTATCTCTCTTTATATAGAGGCTCTATCTCTCTTTATATAGAGGCTCTGTCGCTCTTTATGTAGAGGCTCTATCTCTCTTTATATAGAGGCTCTATCTCTCTTTATATAGAGGCTCTATCACTCTTTATATAGAGGCTCTAGGCTCTATCTCTTTATCTAGAGGCTCTATCTCTCTTTATGTAGAGGCTCTATCACTCTTTATATAGAGACTCTTTATGTAGGCTCTACTCTTTATATAGAGGCTTATCTCTCTTTATATAGAGGCTCTATCTCTCTTTATATAGAGGCTCTATCTTCTTTATATAGAG
This sequence comes from Oncorhynchus tshawytscha, assembly GCF_018296145.1. Lineage (NCBI taxonomy): Eukaryota > Metazoa > Chordata > Actinopteri > Salmoniformes > Salmonidae > Oncorhynchus > Oncorhynchus tshawytscha. The sequence continues at coordinate 73,528,061 of NC_056431.1, read as the reverse complement.
GCTCTGTCGCTCTTTATGTAGAGGCTCTATCTCTCTTTATATAGAGGCTCTATCTCTCTTTATATAGAGGCTCTATCGCTCTTTATATAGAGACTCTATCGCTCTTTATCTAGAGGCTCTATCACTCTTTATATAGAGGCTCTATCTCTCTTTATATAGAGGCTCTATCTCTCTTTATATAGAGGCTCTATCTCTCTTTATATAGAGGCTCTATCACTCTTTATGTAGAGGTTCTATCTCTCTTTATATAGAGGCTCTATCGCTCTTTCACACTGTGGTAAATAGTGTAGATATAATAGAGAAAAGAGACTGAAAACACCTCCGTTAATTTACGTCAATTTGTGCCCCCTTGTGATAGTGTGGTGTAATGACAGAATGCAATTTGAGACGCGAGCAATTAACAAGACACGCGCCTGCCTGTATATGCATATCTGACAGAATATATTCTACTTTCCTTTCTAACAAATCTACTAATCTAATCAAAAAATGTTTAACAACAGATTGTAACAGTTAGTTTGTTGTGGTGAGCCTTTTTACTGTGCTTTCCTGGATATCCTTCAGATGTGTGTTGCTCTCATCTCCAAGTTGATCTTTGTCTTATCCTCATCTTGTCATCTCAAATCAAATCAAATTGTATTTGTCACTTGCGCCGAATACAACAGAATACAACCTTACAGTGAAACGCTAACTTACAAACCCTTAACCAATAATGCAATTGTAAGAAAAATTGTGTTAAGTAAAAAATTAAAGTTACAAATAATTAAACAGCAGCAATAAAATAACAATAACGAGACTTTATACAGGGAGAGTCAATGTGGAGGCTATATACTGTCTAATATATATTCTCTAATGTCATATCTAGGGCTTTCCTAATTTGCGGGGTGTTGCTTAGGGTACTATCCTAAGTTGATAACTATATGATAAGTCTACAGCTGTAAGGCTCTGGTTTTGGGCAGTCTACAGGGATGACCTATGGACTTCTGAGAAGAAAACTGGTGAGTGCTGTAGCTGTAGAGTTAAAGGCCTCAAAATAAATGTTCAACTTTACTAAGGCTGGTATTTTGCTCGGACCCTTAAGTGATCCTAGCATAAATCCTAACTGGATGTTCCGTTGTGCATGTTATGCTTACGCAAGCGCACATGTCAAGGGAAGGAGACCAAGTATCCTGGCAGATTACAACTTGTTCAGAATGAGTCTGACGTAGTCAGGTAATTTTCAGGTCAGTGCCTGGAGGTCAGTCAGAATTGGTGTCGAGGGAGTCTGTAGTGGTTTTACTACCAGTCACTGTCTTCCACTATTGTAGTGGCGGTAGGTATGAAGAAGTCTACTTCATAGCTATGTTATCCACGGAGGAGCCTCATGACGGAAGTACTCTTTAAGTATTAGTCAAGTCGTACGTGGTGTGATCGTGGTTCATGACTTCTAATAACTTTTCTCCTGAACGGAGGGTTCTATTTATTAGTGGCGTGTGTGTTAACCATTGGAAGAGTGCAATGTAGATTCCCTTCCCCGTGTTGCACTCTGAGTGACTCCTATGTTGTTATTATCAATAGCAATTTAACTTGTGAGGTTACTAATCCTCTTACTGAGTGTTGCTGGACTGACTGTGGTATTGGTACTGGTACTCAAGGGGTCCAGTTTTCCTACCGATTTATTCTGAAGTGTTATCCTACAGGAATACATGATTAGAGCATTTTAATAGTTGTCTTGTAGTGGCTACTACACATGGCCAGGAATGATGATTGTTGCCATTTGTTTTGGAGGTGGAAGTCCACTGGACTTCCTTTACGACCAGTGTGGTACACCTCAGTACTATGTTAGATGTGTTCTAAGATAATCCCCGTCTAGGGGCCTGTCTGCTCCTCACTGTTCTCAAAGGGGAGTTTACAACTAGATTTGATTTATGCTCTGGCGGCCTCGTACTGTGTTGTCCGTAGTCTCGACCCCCCCAACGGCCTCGATAGGGCTCATAATCACTATTCCCCCCCTTTGTGTCTCGGGACCCTCCCACCAACACCAGCGGTGTTGGTATCCGAGGCGCAAACTAAAAGCTCGGACCCTATTTACGAGTTGTCAGCGGCCGCGTTATTATGAGAGTGGCTGTAACCTTTCAACCAAATCTCCTGGTGTTTGTGCTTCAACACCCTCAGTGGCTGTCGAGGTCTGTCAGTCCCCACCACGTCCGCGTGTGGCACCCTCTTCAGTACCTGCAAACTGAGATGAGGATATCGGTCTGTGATATCGCAAAGTGTTTCACCAGCGGGAGTCATCTGGTCAGTTGCTGGACTGACGCCATTAGTGTCATTGTAAGGGTAGACAGTCCCCCACAAAGCGGAAGGTGTGTCATCGGAAGCAGAGTATACTCTGCGCATCAATGTTTTTCTTGCTGAGACAGCTGCAGTGTTTGCGGAAGTGTCCGAAGGGCAAGAGAAGTTAATCTCAACTACCGTATTGCACGACTGCAAGAAGGAGGGAAGTTGCTCATTTACAGAGACAGCTGGCTCAAAATCATGACAAGAATTGTCAATCAGATTGGCTGATGGAATGTGTCGAGATATCGTAATATCTCCTTGGATCTGATTTTCTAAACATCTTTTTTCCCAAAGGGTGCTTTCGACAGATACCCCTCGTGAATGACCTTGTTGCAGCTAGCGTCAGGGGAAGACAGTGTGGTCGGTGGAGAAGGCACTGTAAGCCTGTGACCATACCTGGTTGGTTTTCCAATCCATCAATGGGAGTAACCGATCCATCAAGTCTGCTCCAAGTAGCAGGGGTACAGTTTAGAGGCTGGTAACATACACAGGGTGAATGAGTGATACGTCCTTGAAGTGTAGTTTCAGCATGACTCTCAATGTGAGAGGCGAGGTAGTCTGAGTGACCCCTCCAAGTGTAGTGTTGCATCGTTCCACTTTTTAAAAAATTATATATATTTTTTTACCCCTTTTTCTCCAAAATTTCATGTTATCCAATTGTTTTAGTAGCTACTATCTTGTCTCATTGCTACATCTCCCGTACGGGCTCGGGAGAGACGAAGGATGAAAGTCAGGCGTCCTCCGATACACAACCCAACCAAGCCGCACTGCTTCTTAACACAGCGCCATCCAACCCGGAAGCCAGCCGCACCAATGTGTCGGAGGAAACACCGTGCACCTGGCAACCTTGGTTAGCTTGCACTGCGCCCGGCCCGCCACAGGAGTCGCTGGTGCGCGATGAGACAAGGACATCCCTACTGGCCAAGCCCTCCCTAACCCGGACGACCCTAGGCCAATTGTGCGTCGCCCCACGGACCTCCCGGTTGCGGCCGGTTACGACAGATTCTGGGCGCAAACCCAGAGTCTCTGATGGCACAGCTGGCGCTGCAGTACAGCGCCCTCAGCCACCCGGGAGGCCCCTCATCGTTCCTCTTTTAACCAACGTTTAGTTGGCTTCAAAGCCCTTTTTAGATCATCAAACAATATTTGAGAGATGAGTGATATTGTCGCACCCGAATCAATTAGCGCACAACAAGTTAAGCAGTCCTCCAGGACTGTTTCCAGGTATGGTCGTTTCGATTCATGTTTAGTGGACATATTCCCCACGAAGTGGAGGGGTCGTTCGCATCGACGTGATGTTTCAATTCTGTTCAAGGTGGAAGCAGATCGAGTTTTCCGATTTTGAGTGGGCTTGGCTTTAACGAAGCGTTTGACCTTTTTCTTCGCAACCTTTGTATCAGAGTCTATAGACAAAGCCCATTGGCTTGTTTTTTGATCAAGCGGGCCCTGGATAGGGTCTTGAATGAGAGCAGGAGAGATTTGAATTTTAACGTCCTTGCTATGGGTGTTAATTCCTGCGGACCTGTTGTCCGGTAATTCCCCGTCTAGTTCTTGTCTTTTACCCTTTTCTCAAATGTTTCTCGCTTTAGTTCTTCACGTAGTGGAACTTCTGGAGAACATTGGTCTACGTTTTGATCGTCCTTCAACCCTTTGTTACCCTTGTGCTCTGACACTCTGTGTGGGTTGGGTGCAGGAACGTAGTGAACAGGTCGATTGTAGCGGTAGTCGTTTTGATGGCGACATACTTTACAGTTATTTCGACTGCGGAGGTTATTGGAATCATGGTTTCGTGGTAGAAACTGTTGTTGTGCGTCATCTCTTAACGCTCCAATACCTGATAATTCACCCTCTGACTGGAGTGAGTGTAATATATAATAATGATAATTCACCCTCTGACTGGAGTGAGTGCTCCTGGTCAAACTTCAAAACCCAGTGGTCAGGGCTCTTAGCGTTGCGAGCTTTTGATGTCTCAAAAGCTGTGCTTGCAAGCTCTCTGAGTTGTAAGATAGGCAAGCCAACGTGGGAGGCAGGGCCCAAGTAGGTAATGAAGGTAGGATGCATGTTCGACAGGAACATTTGTTTAAATGGTAACAGGTCTTCCATGCCTGTTTCAGTGAGTAGGCCAAAGTAAGCTGAACGAAGCCTATGATAGTAAGCTTGTGGGTGTTCGTTCCGAGCTTGTTTGACCGTGTTAGCCAGTGAGCTATCGTGTTTGCGAGTTGCAGAACCACTGAATTCTAATTTCAAACCTGTGGCAAGTTTAGCGTAGTCATTTAGCACGTGTTGTTGCTGTTGTAGGCGAAGGAACCTTGTCACGTGTCTATTCGACGTTCGCTTCAACAGGTAAACCTTGTCAGAACCCGTAGCGTTCGGGTAGCCATCCAACGCGTCCTCTATCTCAGCTAGGAACGTCTCAGTATCGTTTGGCTGACCTGGAACGGGGTCAAAGGTGGGGAAATTCTTGACGAGTTTGTCAAGGTATTCTGCGTCAAGCGGGCGGCTTCATCCTGTGGGGAATGTGGGGCCGAAAGGCCAAGAGGAGAAGCCAAGCTTTGGCTTTGTTGGCCAAGAGGCGCCATATTACTCAGTGCCGAATGGTCAAGAGGAGAAGACTGAGGGACACTTAATGGAGGCAATGTCTGAAACCTATCGTCTTCACTCCTTTGAGTACAGGGCTCCGGTTTCATGGATCGCTAGTCACGCTGTGGAGCGTGGCCAATCTGGATTTCCTCCAGATGGTACCTAAGTGTGGTATTCTGCTGCATTGCAGAGTCCACTTGAGCGCTTAGAGTACTGATTTTGGACATGTGAGTGTCGCACTTGCTCCTTTCGGTCTCAAACTTATCTGTCATGGTTTGCAGATAGAGGTTTTGAGTACGGAGCGAGAGATTCAGTGATGAGATTTCTTCCGCTTGCTAAGAAATCAAGATTTCCATCTTCATCACACGAGTTCTCTCATCATTCATTTGGTCAGCGAGTTCAATGAGTTCTGCTGATTTGTCATCCAACTTAGTCATTGTGTTCACTAATTGGTTGTCTTTGGTCTGCAGAATTTGGAGTAGAACATTGTTACCTTGTGTAATGTTCGACAAAACTGCCTGCATGTTATCAAATTGCGCGCTCCTGTTTGTAGATAACTCGACAGATTCATCTAGTTTGGACTGGACTACATCATGTTTAGTTTTGGCTAAATCAAGTTGTTCCTGGAGACAACGATTTTGTTGGAGAGTTTGTGCTCGTTCATCGTCATAAGTATTTGCAATTACTTTTAATTGTTCAGATTTCAAACGCTGTTCCTCGACTAGCAGAATGTTTTCATTTCCTGCTTTTGTCAATAGTTGCTCAGTTCTCTCCACCTGTCCCCTCATGTTAGCCAAGTTTGGCACGTGCTTCAGCTGTGCACTGTGGTATTGGACCGATGCCACATTTTTAATGGCAATACATCAGTGCAAAAGTGGGGAGAACTGTCACAAAGCCTGTGTTTGATGGTTGATTTTGGAGAGCGTTCGCAATTTCGGCTGTTATTTCGCTAATGGCATAATTAGGGTTGGTAGCGCTGCTGAGGTCAGAGATCAATCCTTTTATGGGTGGAGGTTCACTAATTAGCAGAGGAATGGTGACCACCTCCTTTGATAGCTTGCACATTATTAGAAACATTTAGAGGTAAACGTTTCCTTTTTTTTTTTCTAAGTTTGGGTTTGGAATTCATTGGAAGCTGCAAAGACAAGTTTAATCTATTTATAGACGTTGACAAACCATCAGTACCGTACCAGTAATGTGGAAGTTGGATGTGAATGAATTTGCAAAAGCAAATTCAATTAACTAATCAATGCCAATGATTAATCTTACCTGGGTAGGCTATCTGGGTATTAAACTTTAATAACCTGAGATGTTGCTTCATCCAGGTTAATATGATAAGTTTAAAAGTGTCTCATTTGATTGGAAGAACATTAAGGTATGTTCAACAATTGAACTTATTAAATTGAATGAGACGATAATCCATACAATCTCCATTGATTGGATATCATAAGTGTAAACAGTAGATCTAATGTTGGGAACATTCAACACCGTGGTACACTTCTCCCTTAGGCCGAAACCACATGGGATTACCGCTGGGCGGGACCTCTGTCAGTACTGGATTACTGAATGGTTTTTGCTACAACAAAAAAACTTTACTGATTGATCAATTTAATGATAAATCAGACCTGTATAGGCTATATGGGAATTAAACTTTAATTAACCTGAGAAGTTGCTTCATCTAGGTTAGTTTGGAAAAAATGTACAATGTCTTATTTAGAAAACTCCTCAATTTGGAAATTATTTAAAAGATCTATTTGAACGTAAGTCTGGCAATTTCACTTATTAGTTCAATTTGAATAAGACATTGATATCCGTCTGGATATCATAAGTAATGACTTGAGTGTGACCTGAATCATTCTTCATTAAATAATTTTCTAGGGGACACTTCAGCGGTCAGATGATTGCACACTCTCTGAAATCAAACGGAAGTACCAGGGGCGGGACTTCTGTTCCGCAAGGCGGAGGAATTTCAACTTGGCACAAGAAAACAGAAATAGCTATTTCCCCTTGTTAACTTTAGCATCTCTCGTGCAAGCTAACCCTACTTTGTGCCTGAAAAAATGCAGCACATAGGATTCCTTTGGCAAAAGAAAGGTTCTACTTATAATGCATTATGTTCAAACCCTTTTCGGCGTAATTTGACGATGTTTTAACCGGAACACGCGGCAAACAACGAAATGCACCGCGGTCTACTCACGTAGAAACACGAGAAACAGAGATAATTATCGCTGGTCAAGCTTATATCTCCTGAATTTCAATCGGCTGGCTCCTTTGTCCTCGCTCGAGAAATTAAAAATGACCGAGCCTACCCGCGTCTGAAATGCGCAAGGCAGAAAGAGCCCTGAGTTTGTCCAAAATGCTCTATTTCTCAGATTTTTATAATTAGCTTAATCAGCCCTCATACAGAAACGTATTCACTTACGGTACTCACTGACTACGTCAGAGAACAACATGGAGGCGCACACACACCCAATAATGCTTGTCTTTAACACCCATAATGTGTATAATAAACTTGGTATATTATGTAATCTGCTTTTCAATTTTATACAGGCGGAATCAAAATGAAAAGCGTCATTCTATTTTAGATTCCTCACAGGGGGCACCAATATGTTGTTTCTTTGGCTATGCCAGATTAAGTGATATGACATGCCATTCTATAAAATCCTTTCTCTGTAATTAATATTACCTGATTGAGCTAATCATGTAAATGTAATTAACTAGAGAGTTGGGGCACCACAAAATAATATTTATAGAGCTGTTATCTTCCGAATAAACTCTTAAAGACCAAGTAATATTTTACATCAATAGCAGTCAATATTAATCGTCACCTTAATTCAGACTCATCTGAAAGTTGTAAATTCTTGGTTATCTTCACGAACCCTGGCTAAGAAGTTGAATCTGCAATACAAAATTGGGTTTAATTATTTATTTACTAAATACAGTGACAGTGGTATGCAAATTGCAGTAGGTCTAGGGTTTCTGTGTTAATGGTGTTGATGTGATCCATGACCAGCCTTTCAAAGCATTTCTTGGCTACAGACGTGAGTGCTACGGGTCGGTAGTCATTTAGGTAAGTTACCTGAGTGTTCATGGGCACAAGGACTATGGTGGTCTGCTTGACACATGTTGCTATTACAAACTCAGTCAGGGACAGGTTGAACATTTCAGTGAAGACACTTGCCAGTTGGTCAGCGCATGCTCGGAGTACACATCCCGTAGCCTTGTGAATGTTGACATGTTTAAAGGCTACAGAGAGCTTGATCACACAGTCGTCCGGAACAGCAGATGCTCTCATGCATGTTTCAGTGTTGCTTGCCTCGAAGCAAGCATATAAATAATTGAGCTCATCTGACAGGCTTGTGTTACTGGGCAGCTCGGTGCTGTGCTTAGCTTTGTAGCCTGTAATTGTTAGCTAACCCTGCCACATCCGTGGAGCGTCGGAGCCGGTGTAGTACAATTCAATCTTAGTCCTGTATTGATGCTTTGTCTGTTTGATGGTTCAACGGAGGGCATAGCGGGATTTCATATAAGCTTCAGGGTTTAGCTCAGTGCGGATGTTGCCTGTAATCCATGGCTTCTGGATGGGGTATGTACATACTGGGGATGATGTCATCGATGCACTTATTGATGAAGCCAGTGACTGATTTGGTGTTCTCCTCAATGCCATCAGAAGAATCCCGGAACATATTCCAGTCTGTGCTAGCAAAACAGTCCTGTAGCTTAGCATCTGCTTTGCTGACCACTTTCTTATGGACCGAGTCACTGGTACCTCCTGCTTTAGTTTTAGCTTGTAAGCAGGAATCAGGAGGATAGAATTATGGTCAGATTTGCCAAATGGAGGGTGAGGTAGAGCTTTGTACACTTCTCTGTGTGTGGAGTAAGGTGGTCTAGGTTTCTTTCCTCCCTGGTTCCACATTTAACATGCTGGAAAAAAAATTGGTAAAACGGATTTAAGTTTCCATTAAAGTCCCTGGCCACTAGGAGCGCCACCTCTGGATGAGTGTTTTCCTGTTTGCTTATGGCGGTAAATGTGGGAGAAAGATGTACATATAGGGAGGAACATAATACTGTAACACAAGAGAAAGATACACTTAGAGTGCATTTGCCATTCTGGTAAAATGCATTGTCTATTGTATAGGACAGGAGGCCAGAGTAAGGCCATGAGAGCATAGGACAGCTGGACAAACCAAGGTCAGGGGGACATACAAAGGAGGGGGTCAGCCAAATGACCAACTGATGGACTATAGACATAGGACATATATTTTTAGGACATGAAGATGCTGAAGGAATGTCAGAAGAGACACACAGTCTACGAGTCCTAATAAGGACAGACATACCAAAGAACACACCAGGCTGAACGTAAGGGGGCCCATAGCATAAGATGGGCATGTATTATTTTTGGGACATGAAGACGTCCTGCCACTATTATAACTTAACTGAAAGCAGATATGGGCGTTATCGACCTGAACAAGCAGGATGCACAGATTGGGATATAATGGTGTCAGATGGACTGAGGGAAGGAACTTCATTTGCATGTGGGATGGACTCACATGTTGTATGTGTATAAATCAGAGCCAGTGCTCTGGAAAAGGGTGTGTTCCGCGGACCATCTAGGCTTCTGATATGTTTGTATTAAAAGCCTATATTGAATTCACAAGTTCTTATAAGTGTTACATTTTGTTACGATTCTGCACGACATAAACAGCTCATTGAGTGCGGTCTTAGTGCCAGCATCGGTTTGTGGTAGTAAATAAAAAGCTACAAAGAATATAGATGAAAACTCTCTTCGTAAATAGTGTGGTCTAACGCCTATCATGAGATACTCTACTTCAGGCAAGAAAATCCTCGAGACTTCCTTACTATAAGATTTCCTGCACCAGGGCCTCCCGGCTGGCGCAGTGGTTAAGGGCGCTGCACTGCAGAGCCAGCTGTGCCACCAAAGACTCTGGGTTCGCGCCCACGCTCTGTCGCAACCGGCCGCGACCAATGATTGTACTCTCATTGTACTCTCCAAGTTGTTCTTATGGGCTGCTGTGTGGCGCAGCGGTCTAAGAGGTGTCACTACAGACACCCTGGTTCGAATCCAGGCTGTATCACAGCGGTGTAAGGCACTGCCTCTCAGTGCAAGAGGTGTCACTACAGACACCCTGGTTCGAATCCACAATTGGCCGTGTGGCGCACAATTGGCCCAGCGTTGTCTGGGTTTGGCTGGTGGAGGCCGTCATTGTAAATAAGAATTTGTTCTTAACGGACTTTTACTTGCCTAGTAAAATAAATAAATTCCATGGGAAGTCATGGCTTGTTGGTTTTAAGTGTCAGCGTCGCTTTACTCACAGATTGGTTAGCTGTTTTGTATAACCGACCTCTCACTCTCTCCCCGGTGGCTTGGTGATATATTGACCTATCGATTTTAAAGGCTTAATTTAAACTATGTTGTCTGGTTCTACATATTATCACATTTTTATGGTACAAATTGGAGCTCTTGAGTAATTAAACTTTTCTTCTAACCTAAAATCAGTGAAGACCTCCTCTTCTTGGGCAACAAGAGACACCATATTTCTCTCTGTACTCAACACCTCTTCCAGGGTAATAGGAGACAGCATATTTCTCTCTGTACTCAACACCTCTTCCAATAGGAGACACCATATTCCTCCTATGTCTGTGTTTATCAAGATTTTAATTATTTATTTAATGGGAATAAAATACACAACATGGAATGTTTTCACCGTAACCTCAGCAGGATTAAAAGAGAAGCATGCAACAGTATTTAACATTGTGATATTGTCAGGGATTTTAATTATTTATTTTAATGGGAATAAAATAGTCATGAACATGGAATGTTTTGACTAGAAATTAAATGCAGGATTAAAATGATCCATGCAATGATGTATTTATATATTGTTTTATATTTTCAGGGACATGTGTTTTCTCTTCATAAACTATTACATTTGTTAAGTTATTCAGATGTTATATACTATGTTAATTCATGGCATCTTCAAGTACTCCTCTATGATGGTACTGCAGTAACTAAACCGGTTCTACAACGTCAGCGTACACAAACACAGGAAGTAAGCCATTTCATCCACATATCTGATTTAGGTTCAGGGTTGTTGCTACTTAGCCTCACTGTTTCACTTGTGGAGGGGAGAGAGAGAGAGATCTTATATTTGTCATTAGTCAGTTGAAATTGACCTTAGGTCACCTGTTATTTGAGGGGATGAGGAGGTTCCATAAGGGGGTTCCAGCATCAGGTGACCCAGAGAGGGAGATGTTTGAGATGAGGAGGGGGAGGGAGCTGTTTGAGATGAGGAGGGGAGGGGAGGGAGATGTTTGAGATGAGGAGGAGGGGAGGAGGGGGAGGAGGGGAGGGAGATGTTTGAGATGAGGAGGGGAGGAGGGGAGGGAGATGTTTGAGATGAGGAGGGGAGGAGGGGAGGGAGATGTTTGAGATGAGGAGGGGAGGAGGGGAGGAGGGGAAGGAGCTGTTTGAGATGAGGAGGGGAGGAGGGGAGGGAGCTGTTTGAGATGAGGAGGGGGAGGGGAGGAGGGAGCTGTTTGAGATGAGGAGGGGAGGAGGGGAGGGAGATGTTTGAGATGAGGAGGGGAGGGGAGGAGGGGAGGGAGCTGTTTGAGATGAGGAGGGGAGGGGAGGAGGGAGCTGTTTGTGAGGAGGAGGGGAGGGAGCTGTTTGAGATGAGGAGGGGGGGAGGAGGGAGCTGTTTGAGATGAGGAGGGGAGGAAGGGAGGGAGCTGTTTGAGATGAGGAGGGGAGGAGGGGAGGGAGATGTTTGAGATGAGGAGGAGGGGAGGAGGGGAGGGAGATGTTTGAGATGAGGAGCGAGCTTTTTATTTATTTAAATGTTTTACCCCCTTTTTCATGGTATCCAATTGGAAGTAGTCGGGAGAGGCGAACTCGGGAGAGGCGAAGGTCGAGAGCCATGCGTCCTGCGGAACACCACCAAGCCAAGCCGCACTGCTTCTTGACGCAATGCACATCCAACCCAGAAGCACCAATTTGTCAGAGGAAACACCGTACACCTGGCGACCTGGTCAGAGTGCACTGCGCCCGGCCCGCCACAGGAGTCACTAGTGCGCGATGAGACAAGGTTATCCCTGCCTGCCAAATCCTCCCTAACCCGGATGATGCTGGGCCAATTGTGCGCCGCCCCATGGGCCTCCCGGTCATGGCCGGCAGCAACAGAGCCTGGGCGCGAACCCAGAATCTCTGGTGGCACAGAGATTTAGACCACTGCGCCACCCGGGAGGCCCCGGGGAGGGAGCTTTTGAGATCAGGAGGGCAGGAGGGGAGGGAGATGTTTGAGATGAGGAGGGGAGGGAGCTGTGATTTGCTTGTGAGCAGTGAACATATGGCTGACAAGCATTTCTCATAGGACATCACAGACAGGACATGGGGTCAAACATGCCTATTGTCAAGAGGAGGGAGAGACATGTCTGGTAAGGTCAACCTTTATGATCCCTGTGATCAGTGTGTTGATGAGCATGATACTGATCCTCCTGACAGGAATGGGTTTTTATGAAGCAAGTATCCTCCATGCAAGCAGATGGTAATGATGGCAAAACCTGCTTTGTACTGCATCCTCGTAGCATGTTTTATGTAGTGTGACCCGACTAGCTCCTTCGTGGTGGTAATAGACTGTATTAGAAACAGAAAGCTTTGACACCGCAGACACACGACACAGTGAGTCATACATCTCAGACAGTGGCTGACGAAGACGATGACCAACAGGTTATGGTGAAATACTGATACTAGCGTTGTGTTGAACGTGTTTGTTAGGATTTTGTAAATACGGATGTGACGGAATGACCTCTGAACCGGATATAATACTGTTATAAGGAAAACTGTTTCTCTTGTCGGACACCTCATTTACTTTTTCTCTTCGCTCAGGAGCATTTTACACAGTGTACAGTCAACTCCAAGCTACTTTGTTGTTTCATTTTCCATCTTGTTTTCCATCCTGCTTTCCATCCTGTTTTCCATCCTGTTTTCCATCCTGCTTTCCATCTTGTTTTCCATCCTGCTTTCCATCCTGTTTTCCATCTTGTTTTCCACCAGAATCCTGCAGAGTCCAATGGCCATCCTGATATTAATCAGTGTTTTGTTGTTGTCTGGTAAGTTTTATATTCTCTATCGTGTCACTGTGGTCGTGTCCCTCGTGGCTTCCTCATCTGTACCTGGGCATTTTATCCACATGCCTTTACTCACAGATACAACATACAACATACAACCAAAGGCACATTTTATGATTTATTTATTTAGATCACGATGTGCGGCAAGTAATGGCTATTTGGATAGGGCGTGGTTGTTCGCATGTCTAAACAGGAAATTGTCTCCTCGAGGCCATCGAATCATTCATTCAGTCTCCCGGCTTGTACACAAACATTCCACACATACTTTCACACAGAAACTCATGGCTCTGATAAATTAATAAATGAATCATATATATCAGATGAAAAATGTAGTTATGATTTACATGTGGTTGTAGCATTGTTAGCATGTGGTTGTGATTTACATGCGGTTGTAGCATTGTTAGCATGTGGTTGTGATTTACATGCGGTTGTAGCATTGTTAGCATGTGGTTGTGATTTACATGCGGTTGTAGCATTGTTAGCATGTGGTTGTGATTTACATGTGGTTGTAGCATTGTTAGCATGTGGTTGTGATTTACATGTGGTTGTATCATTGTTAGCATGTGGTTGTGATTTACATGTGGTTGTGATTTACATGTGGTTGTGATTTACATGCGGTTGTAGCATTGTTAGCATGTGGTTGTGATTTACATGTGGTTGTGATTTACATGCGGTTGTAGTATTGTTAGCATGTGGTTGTGATTTACATGCGGTTGTAGCATTGTTAGCATGTGGTTGTGATTTACATGTGGTTGTGATTTACATGCGGTTGTAGCATTGTTAGCATGTGGTTGTGATTTACATGTGGTTGTATCATTGAATTCTGAGCTTGGTTTGTAACTTTGACATATTGGTACGTTTCAGCACCAGCTGCATCTGAGAATGAAGTCACTGGGATTATAGGAGAGTCTGTTCTCCTGTCCTGTGACCTGAAATCATCCACGGCCATCGACACAGCAAGACTCCGGTTCCATTGGCAAGACGAGTCCGAAAGAGTGTTGTACTCGTTCGACAAAGGAGAAGAGAATCAACATCAGGATAGTCTTTACACAAACAGAACTAAAGCCTTTCGGTCTGAGATGAGTTCTGGGAATATGTCTATCAAACTCAGCCAAGTAACACTTGAAGACAAGCAGAACGTCTACAGGGCTTTCGCTACACTGTTTGGCGAGAATGATAAGCATAACCACCCGTGTCGCACTACCCTACTTGTGGCAGGTATGGTTGAGTTAATAACACAGGAGGCTTCTGAGGGGAGGCTAGCTCGTAATAATGTCTGGAATGGAATAGTATCAACCACATGGGAACCATGTATTGGATGTGTTTGATACCATGTCCACCTGTGTGAATCATTCACAGCATTAATACGGTCATTGTAGGAAATCATCAAACATTACTATGGCACCTTTCTAACATCTTGTTCTATTTATTTTGTTCACTTTCAGCACGGTTCCCGACACCCAGTGTGACTGTGAACAAGACAAATATGAATTCCACGTGTTCAACCCAGGGTGGATACCCACGACCAATGGTCACATGGACCATCCAGGACCGTGGGAACCGCACTCTGGACCCGTGGGAAGTACAGACCAACATTACCCCGGATTCTGAAAGTGGACTGTACAGCGTCTGGAGCCAAGTGAATATAACAGAAAATCAGACGGTGACCTGCCATATCTTCAACCCCGTTCTGAGAGAGACTGTGAGCAACACAACCATCGTCAGCCCCAGTAAGAGCATTAACACTGACCCTGCAGGTACATGTGACAGGACGTAACACCACCACTCACTGCCTAATATTCATGAACTGAAAACTGAATCACTCATCTTGTCTTTTCCTCACAGGTGATGTTCAGAAAGGCTTTACTCCCATCAATATTACTCCCATCATTATCACAATAGTGATCATTCCAGTATTGATTCTGTTTTCCATCGGGGGTTATTTTGTGTACAAAAAACGTAAGTTACAATTTCCGATGTTTTACTTCTTGTAATGAAATCAGATTCAGTACTGTATAAAGTTGTCTCAGTCTGTAATTACTCTGTCAGTGCCACATCTAAAGATTTTATTTCCGTGTACATCCAAACACTATATTATTTCACATTTGAGGAGTGACCAGTATGTGAAAATCAGCTGGCCCTACATACATTTTATTCTGTAGCTAGATGTGCATTGTTAATTATGACTAAAACACTGAACTATGTGGTTAAATATGAATATAACACTGATCCATGTTGATCTAGGTTGTGGAGCCAGCGGTGGAACCATAAAAGTTGAAGGAAATAACCATCAAAGAAATGGTCATGTTGAGACAGAGCTTTTGGACAGGTGTAGCCGGGCATCAGACAATCTAGAGGCAGACTGATGGGACATTTCTTTATATACGGGTCCATAAATTGGACATATCGGTATACTGCATCCCAACGAAATCTACCTCTTCAAAATTGGAAGTATTTGCATGTTTTTTCAAATATTTTCTTATTAATAGCCAGCTATTAGAAAAGCGTTAGAACGTCTACAGTAGAATAATGGTAAATAATGTGTCTGGAAATGTTCTACTGTAGAAGTTCTAAATCATGGGAGTTTAAAAATACATTACAATTTTAAAGTACTTCTGTATTCAAATAAAAAAAAAATCCTAACATTTTCTCACAAATGTTTTGGAAAGTAATTGAAAGGCCCTACAGTAAATAGTTTACCGTGAATACAGTCTCTGCGAATGCAGGAACGATGCATTTCATTTTCACTAATGCGGATCTTCAGTGGTCCAGATTGAATCCAGGCCTAAAACCATGTAAACCTCAACACACTGGTACAGTTGTGAACTCTCAGACTGACTTAGGAGGAGACATTTTCACTCTGCTAAACAGACCTCACTGTGTTCAACATTAGGAACAGCTGCTACAGATCTGTAACCAGATTTAGATTACATTTAGATTACATTTAGATTTAGATTACATTTATATTTTGTCTTTAATAAATATTGTTGTGAATATTCAAAAAGGTTAATGTATTATATTTATTTAAATGTCAAACTTTTTATTCTGGTGTTTTCCTATACAGTAGGTGTATTGAAATTTGGCCATTCTATATTCGTATTATTTGGGGAAATTGTATTTGAAACTCATTTGAAGAAATGTCCTAATTGTGTCCTAGATGTGTCCTAGATGTGGCCTAGATGTGTCCTAGATGTGTCCTAGATGTGGCCTAGATGTGGCCTAGATGTGTCCTAGATGTGTCCTAGATGTGTCCTAGTTGGGGTTATATTTAGTAGAGACCCTTCTGCTGGATTGATGTAGCTAAACACATGTACAGTCGCATGAAAAAGTTTGAGCACCCCTGACAATTTTCATGATTTACATTTATAAATAATTGGGTGTTTGGATCAGCAATTTCATTTTGATCTATCAAATAACTGATGGACACAGTAATATTTCAGTAGTGAAATGAGGTTTATTGGATTAACAGAAAATGTGCAATATGCATCAAAACTAAATTAGACAGGTGCATAAATTTGGGCACACCAATAGAAAAATCACATCAATATTTAGTAGAGCCTCCTTTTGCTAAAATAACAGCCTCTAGACGTTTCCCATAGCCTCTAATGAGTGTCTGGATTCTGGATGAAGGTATTTTGGACCATTCCTCCTTACAAAACATCTCCAGTTCAGTTATCATCCCACAGATTCTCAATGATATTCAGGTTTGGGGACTGGGATGGCCTTTCCAGAACATTGTACTTGTTCCTCTGCATAAATGCCCGGGTAGATTTTGAGCAGTGTTTTGGGTCGTTGTCTTGAAATATACAGCCCCGGCATAACTTCAACTTTGTGACTTATTCTTCAACATTATTCCCAAGAATCTGCTGATATTGAGTGGAATCCATGCGACCCTCAACTTTAACAAGATTCCCAGTACCAGCACTGGCCACACAGACCCACAGTATGATGGAATCCCCACCCAATTCTACTGCGGGTAGCAAGTGTTTTTCTTGGAACGCTGTGTTCTTTTGCCGCCATGCATAACGTCCCTTGTTATGACCAAATAACTCAATCTTTGTTTCATCAGTCCACAGCACCTTATTCCAAAATGAAGCTGGCTTGTCCAGGTATGCGTTTGCATACCTCAAGCGACTCTGTTTGTGGCGTGTGCAGAAAAGGCTTCTTCCGCATCACTCTCCCATACAGCTTCTCCTTGTGCAAAGTGCACTGAATTGTTGAACGATGCAAAGTGACACCATCTGCAGCGAGAGGATGTTGTAGGTCTTTGGAGGTCGTCTGTGGGCTGTTTTTGACCGTTCTCACCATCCTTCGCCTTTGCCTCTCCGATATTTTACTTGGCCTGCCACTTCTGGCCTTAACAAGAACTGTGCCTGTGGTCTTCCATTTCCTCACTATGTTCCTCACAGTGGACACTGACAGCTTAAATCTCTGCGATAGCTTTTTGTAGCCTTCCGCTAAACCATCATGTTGAACAATCTTTGTTTTCAGGTCATTTGAGAGTTGTTTTGAGGCCCACATGTTGCCACTCTTCAGAGGAGAGTCAAAGAGAACAACAACTTGCAAATGGCCACCTTAAATACCTTTTCTCATGATTGGATGCACTTGTCTATGAAGTTCCAGGCTTAATGAGCTCACCAAACCAATTGTGTGTTCCAATGAATCAGTGTGAAGTAGTTACAGGTATTCAAATCAACAGAATGACAAGGGTGCCCACATGTTTGCATAGCCTATTTTTCACATCTGATTTAATTTCATACAACTTAATAATATTGCTACACTAAAAATCTTTGTCTGGACAATACCCCAGTACTCAGCTTTTATTAGAAAATGAATGGCATGCCACTGTGATCATTTTCTGTGACGACAGAGTAAATTATTATGCAGGGGTGCCCAAACTTTTTCATACGACTGTATGTGACCAATAACATTTGATTTGATTTGATGATACTGCTTATTGCATTCAGTGGCTCATGGATAGATGCAATGCCCCAAAGACACAAACACCAAGTTTATATCAACTTCAAGATTAAAAATAGGTTCACCTTGAACTTTAACAGAACTGTCAGTGAATGTTTTTAGGAATGGTTAAAGGTTAAGAGATCAAATCCCTTAAAGTTGTGTGTGTCAGCTGTAGGGGTGTCCGTGTTTCTGGGGATCGGAAGTGTCCGGTGAGAGAGATGCAGGTTGAAGTGGCCAGAGTCTGAGCAGTGCAGAAGGTGTCGTATGCTGAGGCAGTGAAGAAAGTAGAGGAGGATGGGTCAAGAGGGATGTAGCCTGAGAGGATACCAGTGAGTAGTAGATCTGTGTGTGTGTGCGTTGTGCATGCTTGCGTCTGTCTCAGTCACCAGATCCCAACCTAGTAGAACATTTATGGGAGATTGTGTTGCCTGAGTGGTGCCTGAGACAGCGTTTTCCACCACCATCAACAAAACACTAAATTATGGAATTGCTCCCTCCAATAGAGTTTCAGACACTTGTAGAATCTATGTCAAGGTGCATTGAATCTGTTCTGGTGTCTCGTGGTGCACAACACCCTATTAACACACCATGTTGGTGTTTCCTTTACTTTGGAAGTTACCTGTAGTCGTTATAGAATGAGATGTGATAGAATAATGAAGAGACCAAGGCGCTACGTGAATAGAGTTCCACATATTTTTTATGAACTGAAACTCACCAAAACAAAAACAAAACAACAAACAACCAAACGAAACGTGAAGCTACTAGTGTGCAACCTGAGTGAAGCTACTAGTGTGCAACCTGAGTGAAGCTACTAGTCTGCAACCTGAGTGAAGCTACTAGTGTGCAACCTGAGTGAAGCTACTAGTCTGCAACCTGAGTGAAGCTACTAGTGTGCAACCTGAGTGGGTTGAGTCACTGATGTGATCATCCTGTCTGGGTTGGCACCCCCCTGGGTTGTGCCGTGGCGGAGGTCTTTGTGGGCTATACTCAGCCTTGTCTCAGGATGGTAAGTTGGTGGTTGAAGATATCCCTCTAGTGGTGTGGGGGCTGTGCTTTGGCAAAGTGGGTGGGGTTATATCCTTCCTGTTTGGCCCTGTCCGGGGGTGTCCTCGGATGGGGCCACAGTGTCTCCTGACCCCTCCTGTCTCAGCCTCCAGTATTTATGCTGCAGTAGTTTATGTGTCGGGGGGCTAGGGTCAGTTTGTTATATCTGGAGTACTTCTCCTGTCCCATTCGGTGTCCTGTGTGAATTTAAGTGTGCTCTCTCTAAATTCTCTCTTTCTCTCTTTCTTTCTCTCTCTCGGAGGACCTGAGCCCTTGGACCATGCCTCAGGACTACCTGACATGATGACTCCTTGCTGTCCCCAGTCCACCTGGCCGTGCTGCTGCTCCAGTTTCAACTGTTCTGCCTTATTATTATTGGACCATGCTGGTCATTTATGAACATTTCAACATCTTGGCCATGTTCTGTTATAATCTCCACCCGGCACAACCAGAAGAGGACTGGCCACCCCACATAGCCTGGTTCCTCTCTAGGTTTCTTCCTAGGTTTTGGCCTTTCAAGGGAGTTTTTCCTAGCCACCGTGCTTCTACACCTGCATTGCTTGCTGTTTGGGGTTTTAGGCTGGGTTTCTGTACAGCACTTTGAGATATCAGCTGATGTTCGAAGGGCTATATAAATACATTTGATTTGATTTGATTTTGATTTGTGCACACAGGCACCTAACTGTAGACAAGATCCCACACCAGAAAGTGGGAAAAAGGGCTGCCTAAATATTATCCCCAAAACAGCTGTCTCTGATTGGGAACCATATTAGGCCAACATAGACATACAAAACCCCTAGACACACAAAAATCTAGAGTACCCACCCTAGTCACACCCTATACCTAACCAAAATATATAGAAAACAGATATTGGGGAGGCAGCGTAGCCTAGTGGTTAGAGCGTTGGACTAGTAACCGGAAGGTTGCAAGTTCAAACCCCATGTTTAAAAAATAAGAATTTGTTCTTAACTGACTTGCCTTGTTAAATAAAAATAAAATTAAAATATGTAAGGTCAGGGTGTGACAGTGGGGTATAATGTGTAGATTGATAAGGAACATGTTTATCGAATTCATTTTAGAATAGTAACAAAATGTGGAAAAAGTCTGAACACACATACCATCACGGAACACACACACACACCACGGAACACACACACCACGGAACACACACACCACGGGGTCTGAATACTTTCTTTCTTAATCATTGTGAATCATTTATCAATTAGAGTAAACTATTTGTGTGAACACCATGTGTCTTTTATTTAGATATGCTATTCTAGAGGTTGGGAGAAGAGCAGAGGCTATTGGGTAATGGCGGTCAGTCTAAGGATTGGAGTGTTTTGTCAGTCCCTAAGTTGTAGTACTCGGTGATTTAAACATTCAAGTCTTGTAATACAGAGCCACATTGTCCCTGGGCATCATTCATGCTATCTGTCTAACAGTATAAAGCTGCATAATAATTTACTCTCTGACCACAGAGAGTCGGAACACCTGTTTAACATCCCATCTGAAAGACATCACCCTATACAGGGCAGTGTCCCCAATCGCTGCCCTGGGACAATGGGATATTTTTTAGACCAGAGGAAAGAGTGCCTCCTACTGGCCCTCCAGCACCACATCCAGCAGAATCTGGTCTCCCATCCAGGGACTGACCAGGACCAACCCTGCTTAGCTTCAGAAGCAAGCCAGCAGTGGTATGCAGGGTGGTTTGACAATGGCCCTGGGTTCCTCTCCTATCTCCCTTCTAGATAATGAGACAGAGCTTGTGTACTCATACACCAGTAAGTTCAGTCAGCCTCTGTTTCCTGTGTTTGAGATGCCTGATGTATTGTATTTGGGACAAATAATTCACTAAACTCTAAACCTCAAATGAATGTAATTAATCATGTGGACATTGAGCAAGTTGAGGTGACTAAACTGCTTAGAATAACCCTGGATTGTAAACTGTCATGGTCAAAACATATTGATACAACAGTAACTAAGATGGGTAAAAGTCTGTCCATAATAAAGGCACTGCTCTGCCTTTTTAACAGCAAATAATTTTGAACAAGGCAGGTCCCACAGGCCCTAGTTTTATCGCACCCGGACCACTGTTCTCTATTTCCACATTACGATTTTTAGTTGTGCTTTAGGGTTTAGTGGTTTTAGTTAAGACTGACATACATTTTGTTGTGTTACAGCCTGAATTCAAAAATCGATTAAATATTTTTTAAATCTCACCCATCACCCCATAATTTTTTACATTTAACCAGGCAAGTCAGTTAAGAACAAATTCTTATTTTCAATGACGGCCTAGGAACAGTGGGTTAACAGCCTGTTCAGGGGCAGAACGACAGATTTGTACCTTGTCAGCTCGGGGATTTGAACTTGCAACCTTTCGGTTACTAGTCCAACGCTCTAACCACTAGGCTACCCTGCCACCCCAATGATGATAAATGATGACATGTTTTCACTTTCTTGCAAATTCATTGAAAATGAAATATTAAATTTATATAAATGTTCACACCCCTGAGTCAGTACTTTGTAGAAGCACCTTCGGCAGTGATTACAGATGTGAGTCTTTTTGGGTAAAACTCGAAGAGCTTTCCACACCTGGATTGTGCAAAATTATTTTAAAAATTCTTCATACTCTGTCAAATTGGTTGTTGATCAAGCATACTGTAACGTTCTGACCTTTATTTCCTTTGTTATGTATTTATTTAGTCTGGTCAGGGCGTGAGTTGGGGTGGGCAGTCTATGTTTGTTTTTCTATGATTTGGGGATTTCTATGTTTCGGCCTAGTATGGTTCTCAATCAGAGGCAGGTGTCGTTAGTTGTCTCTGATTGAGAATCATACTTAGGTAGCCTGGGTTTCACTGTGTGTTTGTGGGTGTTTGTTTCCGTGTCTGTGTTTTTCACCACACGGTACTGTTTTGGGTTTAGTTCATTCTACGTTTCTTGTTTTTGTATTCAGTTGTTCATGTGTACATTTACGTATTAAAAGAACCATGGACACTTACCACGCCGCATATTGGTCCTCCGATCCTTCTCGCCTCTCCTCTTCGGAAGAAGAGGAGGAAATCCCTTACACATACCCATAACATGATGCAGACACCACTATGCTTGAAAACATGGAGAGTGGTACTCAGTAATATGTTGTATTGGATTTGCCCCAAACAAAGCAATTTGTATTCAGTGCAAAATGTTCCTTCCTTTGCCACATTGTTTGCAGTATTACTTTAGTCCCTTGTTGCAAACAGGATTCATGTTTTGGAATATTTGTATTCTGTACAGGCTTCCTTCTTTTCACTCTGTCATTTAGGTTAGTATTGTGGAGTAACTACAATGTTGTTGATCCATCCTCAGTTTTCTCCTATGACAGCCATTCAACTCCGTAACTGTTTTATACTCACCATTGGCCTCATGGTGAAATCCCTATGCACTTTTCTTCCTCTCCGGCAACTGAGTTAGGAAGGGTGCCTGTTTCTTTGTAGTGACTGGGTGTATTGATACACCATTCAAAGTGTAATTAATAAATTCACCATGCTCAAAAGGATATTCAATGTCAGCTTTTTAAAAATTGTACCCTACCAATAGAAGCCCTTATTTGCAAAGCATTGGAAAATCTCCCTGGTCTTTGTGGATGATATGTGTTTGAAATTCACTGTCTGACTGATGGACTTTACAGACAATTGTATGTGTGGGGTACAGAGATGAGGTAGTCATTCAAAAATCATGTTAGTGACTATTATTGCACACAGAGTGAGTCCACGCAACTTAATATCTGACTTGTTAAGCACATTATTACGACTGAACGTGTTTAGGCTTGCCATAACAAAGGGTTGAATATTTATTGACTCAAGACATTTCAGCTTTTCATTAAAAATGAATTAGTAGAACATTTCAAAAACATAATTCTACTTTCACATTATGGGGTATTGTGATGTCATTATGGGGTATTGTGATGTCATTATGGGGTATTGTGATGTCATTATTGGGTATTGTGATGTCATTATGGGGTATCGTATATAAGTCAGTGACAAAACATCTCAATATAATCCATTTTAAATTCAGGCTGTGACACAACAAAATGTGGGAAAAGACAAGGGGTGTGAATACTTTCTGAAGGCAATGTAACTTATTATGTGATTAAGCTACATTTTACTCCTGAACTAATGTAGGCTTGCCGAAAACAAAGGGACTGAATACTTACTGTATGCAATGACTATTTAAAAAAAAAAAAAGATATATCATTTTTCTTCCACATTGACATTACAGAGTGACAACTAAATCCATTTTAATCCCTTCTTTGTAACACAAATAAAATGTGAAAAATCCAAGGGGTCTGAGTACTTTTGCAAGGCTTTAGGGCCGGGATGATACCAGCATCATGATATTCATTAGTATCGTGGCAAGGAAACAAAACACAAAGCAGATTTAACCTTAATTAGGAAAACAGAGTTGCTGGAATACTTGGTGACTGCAGATCCTGCATTTAGTTTCCCATGTCTAAAGTTCTGTGTTGGGTGCAATGCAAATTCAGACAAGGCCTTCACCCAAGCTGAGTATTCTAACTGTAAGAATGCTATTAATAGTAACAAATAATTGGCCAGGCATTTTTTTATTTTTTTAAATATAACAAGTCAGTTAAGAACAAAGTCTTATTTACAATAACAGTGGGTTAACTGCCTTGTTCAGGGGCAGAACGACAGATTTTTACCATGTCAGCTCAGGGATTTGATCAAGCAAACCTTACGATTACTGGCCCAAAGTAATCTAACCACTAGGCTACCTGCCGCCCCTCATGTGTCAAGTAAAGGACATTTGTAATACACTGCTCTGTGGAAAGAAAAATGACTTCGAAGTGCTATTTGGGAACATCGGTGTCAACACTTGTTAATGATGAACAGCTGTATTTTGTTGGCGATTGTGGACTTAATCGAGTTCCTTATTTCAAACCACTGAGGGGGACAGTGAACTCGATAGAGTCAAACCACTGAGGGGGACATTGGACTTAATCGAGTTCCTTATTTCAAACCACTGAGGGGGACATTGGACTTAATCGAGTTCCTTATTTCAAACCACTGAGGGGGACATTGGACTTAATCGAGTTCCTTATTTCAAACCACTGAGGGGGACATTGGACTTAATCGAGTTCCTTATTTCAAACCACTGAGGGGGACATTGGAATCGATAGAATCAAACCACTGAGGGGGACAGTGGACTCGATAGAGTCAAACCACTGAGGGGGACAGTGGAATCGATAGAGTCAAACCACTGAGGGGGGGGGACAGTGGACTCGATAGAGTCAAACCACTGAGGGGGACAGTGGACTCGATAGAGTCAAACCACTGAGGGGGACATTGGACTCGATCGATAGAGTCAAACCACTGAGGGGGACAGTGGAATCGATAGAGTCAAACCACTGAGGGGGACAGTGGACTCGATAGAGTCAAACCACTGAGGGGGACAGTGGAATCGATAGAGTCAAACCACTGAGGGGGACAGTGGACTCGATAGAGTCAAACCACTGAGGGGGACAGTGGAATCGATAGAGTCAAACCACTCAGGGGGCATTGGACTCGATAGAGTCAAACCACTGAGGGGGCATTGGACTCGATAGAGTCAAACCACTGAGGGGGCATTGGACTCGATAGAGTCAAACCACTGAGGGGGCATTGGACTCGATAGAGTCAAGAAGGGAGGGGGACAGTGGTGAAGCCGTTGCTGGATCTAAGCAAAACAGTTTGGTGGACGCTGAGTTTAGTGTCACTTGCCAGTTTCTGAACACTGAAATCGCCACTCTTGCTCCAATGATGGCAAGTGGACCCCATTTGATATCCTGCAACAATTCTCTGGGCCTCTCTCCGCAATGCCGACCGTGCTGTCATAGGCTGTAGGCCGCATCTCACTGCAGTAGGCTGTAGGCCGCATCTCACTGTAGTAGGCTGTAGGCTGTAGGCTGCATCTCACTGTAGTAGGCTGTAGGCTGCATCTCACTGCAGTAGGCTGTAGGCTGCATCTCACTGTAGTAGGCTGTAGGCTGCATACTGCATCTCACTGTAGTAGGCTGTAGGCCGCATCTCACTGTAGTAGGCTGTAGGCTGCATACTGCATCTCACTGTAGTAGGCTGTAGGCCGTATCTCACTGTAGTAGGCTGTAGGCTGCATACTGCATCTCACTGTAGTAGGCTGTAGGCCGCATCTCACTGTAGTAGGCTGTAGGCTGCATCTCACTGCAGTAGGCTGTAGGCTGCATACTGCATCTCACTGTAGTAGGCTGTAGGCCGCAGGCTGCATCTCACTGTAGTAGGCTGTAGGCTGCATCCCACTGCAGTAGGCTATAGGCTGCATACTGCATCTCACTGTGGTAGACTGTAGGCTGCAGGCTGCATCTCACTGTAGTAGGCTGTAGGCCGCATCTCACTGTAGTAGGTTGTAGTCCGCAGGCTGCATCTCACTGTTGTAGGCTGTAGGCTGCATACTGCATCTCACTGTAGTAGGCTGTAGGCCGCATCTCACTGTAGTAGGCTGTAGGCTGCAGGCTGCATCTCACTGTAGTAGGCTGTAGGCTGCATACTGCATCTCACTGTAGTAGGCTGTAGGCTGCATCTCACTGCAGTAGGCTGTAGGCCGCATCTCACTGTAGTAGGTTGTAGGCCTGCATCTCATCTCACTAGTAGGTTGTAGGCCGCATCTCACTGTAGTAGGCTGTAGGCTGCATCTCACTGCAGTAGGCTGTAGGTTGTAGGCTGCATCTCACTGTAGTAGGCTGTAGGCTGCATCTCACTGCAGTAGGCTGTAGGCCGCATCTCACTGTAGTAGGTTGTAGGCCGCATCTCACTGTAGTAGGTTGTAGGCCGCATCTCACTGTAGTAGGTTGTAGGCAGCATCTCACTGTAGTAGGTTGTAGGCCGCATCTCACTGTAGCATCTCAGGTTGTAGGCCGCTTCTCACTGTAGTAGGCAGTAGGCTGTAGGCCGCTTCTCACTGTAGTAGGCTGTAGGCTGCATACTGCATCTCACTTTAGTAGGCTGTAGACTGCATCTCACTGCAGTAGGCGGTAGGCTGCATACTGCATCTCACTGTAGTAGGTTGTAGGCCGCATCTCACTGTAGTAGGCTGTAGGCCGCATCTCACTGTAGTAGGCTGTAGGCTGCATACTGCATCTCACTGTAGTAGGCTGTAGGCTGCATCTCACTGCAGTAGGCTGTAGGCTGCATACTGCATCTCACTGTAGTAGGCTGTAGGCCGCATCTCACTGTAGTAGGCTGTAGGCTGCAGGCTGCATCTCACTGTAGTAGGCTGCAGGCCGCAGGCTGCATCTCACTGTAGTAGGCTGTAGGCTGTAGGCTGCATCTCACTGTAGTAGGCTGTAGGCTGCATACTGCATCTCACTGTAGTAGGCTGTAGGCTGCATCTCACTGTAGTAGGCTGTAGGCTGCATCTCACTGCAGTAGGCTGTAGGCTGCCTGCATCTCACTGTATTAGGCTGTAGGCTGCATCTCACTGCAGTAGGCTGTAGGTTGTAGGCAGCATCTCACTGTAGTAGGCTGTAGGCTGCATCTCACTGCAGTAGGCTGTAGGCTGCATACTGCATCTCACTGTAGTAGGCTGTAGGCCGCATCTCACTGTAGTAGGCTGTAGGCTGCAGGCTGCATCTCACTGTAGTAGGCTGTAGGCCGCATCTCACTGTAGTAGGCTGTAGGCTGCAGGCTGCATATAACTGTGGTAGACAGTAGGGTGCATCTCACTATAGTAGGCTGTATGCTGTAGGCTGCATCTCACTGTAGTAGGCTGTAGGCTGTAGGCTGCATCTCACTATAGTAGGCTGTAGGCTGTAGGCTGAATCTCATTGTAGTAGGCTGTAGGATGCATCTCACTGTAGAAGGATGTAGGCTGTATCTCACTGTAGTGGGCTGTAGGTTGTAGGCTGTGTCTCACTGTAGTGGGCTGTAGGCTGTAGGCTGTGTCCCACTGTAGTGGGCTGTAGGCTGTAGGCTGCATCTCACTGTAGTAGGCTGTAGGCTGCATACTGCATCTCACTGTAGTAGGCTGTAGGCTGCATCTCACTGTAGTAGGCTGTAGGCTGCATCTCACTGTAGTAGGCTGTATCTCACTGTAGTAGGCTGCATCTCACTGTAGTAGGCTGTAGGCTGTAGGCTACATCTCACTGTAGTAGGCTGTATCTCACTGTAGTAGGCTGTAGGCTACATCTCACTGTAGTAGGCTGTATCTCACTGTAGTAGGCTGTAGGCTGTAGGCTACATCTCACTGTAGTAGGCTGTATCTCACTGTAGTAGGCTGTATCTCACTGTAGTAGGCTGTAGGCTGTATCTCACTGTAGTAGGCTGTATCTCACTGTAGTAGGCTGTAGGCTGTATCTCACTGTAGTAGGCTGTATCTCACTGTAGTAGGCTGTATCTCACTGTAGTAGGCTGTATCTCACTGTAGTAGGCTGCATCTCACTGTAGTAGGCTGTATCTCACTGTAGTAGGCTGTAGGCTGTATCTCACTGTAGTAGGCTGTATCTCACTGTAGTAGGCTGCATCTCACTGTAGTAGGCTGCATCTCACTGTAGTAGGCTGTATCTCACTGTAGTAGGCTGTAGGCTGTATCTCACTGTAGGCTAGGCTGCATCTCACTGTAGTAGGCTGTAGGCTGCATCTCACTGTAGTAGGCTGTATCTCACTGTAGTAGGCTGTAGTAGGCTGTAGGCTGCATCTCACTGTAGTAGGCTGTATCTCACTGTAGTAGGCTGTAGGCTGCATCTCACTGTAGTAGGTTGTATCTCACATTAGTAGGCTGTAGGCTGTATCTCACTGTAGTAGGCTGTATCTCACTGTAGTAGGCTGTATCTCATTGTAGTGGGCTGTATCTCACTGTAGTAGGTTGTATCTCACTGTAGTAGGCTGTATCTCATTGTAGTGGGCTGTATCTCACTGTAGTAGGTTGTATCTCACTGTAGTAGGCTGTATCTCACTGTAGTAGGCTGTATCTCACTGTAGTAGGCTGCATCTCACTGTAGTAGGCTGTATCTCACTGTAGTAGGCTGTATCTCACTGTAGTAGGCTGTATCTCACTGTAGTAGGCTGTATCTCACTGTAGTAGGCTGTATCTCACTGTAGTAGGCTGCATCTCACTGTAGTAGGCTACATCTCACTGTAGTAGGCTGTATCTCACTGTAGTAGGCTGTATCTCACTGTAGTAGGCTGCATCTCACTGCAGTAGGCTGTAGGCCGTATCTCACTGCAGTAGGCTGTATCTCACTGTAGTAGGCTGTATCTCACTGTAGTAGGCTGTATCTCACTGTAGTAGGCTGTATCTCACTGTAGTAGGCTGTATCTCACTGCAGTAGGCTGTATCTCACTGTAGTAGGCTGTATCTCACTGTAGTAGGCTGTATCTCACTGCAGTAGGCTGTATCTCACTGTAGTAGGCTGTATCTCACTGTAGTAGGCTGTATCTCACTGCAGTAGGCTGTATCTCACTGTAGTAGGCTGTATCTCACTGTAGTAGGCTGTATCTCACTGTAGTAGGCTGTATCTCACTGTAGTAGGCTGTATCTCACTGCAGTAGGCTGTATCTCACTGTAGTAGGCTGTAGGCTGTATCTCACTGTAGTAGGCTGTAGGCTGTATCTCACTGTAGTAGGCTGTAGGCTGTATCTCACTGCAGTAGGCTGTAGGCTGTATCTCACTGTAGTAGGCTGTAGGCTGTATCTCACTGCAGTAGGCTGTAGGCTGTAGGCTGTGTAGGCTGTATCTCACTGTAGTAGGCTGTATCTCACTGCAGTAGGCTGTATCTCACTGTAGTAGGCTGTATCTCACTGTAGTAGGCTGTATCTCACTGTAGTAGGCTGTAGGCTGTATCTCACTGTAGTAGGCTGTAGGCTGTATAGGCTCACTGTAGTAGGCTGTAGGCTGTATCTCACTGTAGGCTGTAGGCTGTAGGCTGTATCTCACTGCAGTAGGGCTGTAGGCTGTAGGCTGTAGGCTGTATCTCACTGTAGTAGGCTGTATCTCACTGCAGTAGGCTGTATCTCACTGTAGTAGGCTGTATCTCACTGTAGTAGGCTGTATCTCACTGTAGTAGGCTGTATCTCACTGTAGTAGGCTGCTGTAGGCTGTATCTCACTGTAGTAGGCTGTATCTCACTGTAGTAGGCTGTATCTCACTGTAGTAGGCTGTATCTCACTGTAGTAGGCTGTATCTCACTGTAGTAGGCTGTATCTCACTGTAGTAGGCTACATCTCACTGTAGTAGGCTGTATCTCACTGTAGTAGGGCTGTAGGCTGTATCTCACTGTAGTAGGCTGTACCTCACTGTAGTAGGCTGTATCTCACTGTAGTAGGCTGTATCTCACTGTAGTAGGCTGTATCTCACTGTAGTAGGCTGTAGGCTGTAGGCTGTAGGCTGTATCTCACTGTAGTAATTCAATATTACTTTTTGAATACAGCAGATAACCTAAACTTGACGCTCTCATACAAACTAATGTAACAGTATTTATTCAACCTTAAAATGAGTAACACGTCCATGGCCAGTCTACTGAAACTATAAATGTCTTCTTATGTAATGATAGAAAACGAGCATGTTCTAGAAGAACATTCAAAGGTCGCAGGTCACTGGAGATCTTTATAATTGCTATAATAATCTGTGCAGAATCTCAAACAGCATTGATTACTTGCACTATGTACTTTTTAATGTAAAGCTCAACTGCAATCCAGGTCATTTGGTTCTGCTATTAGATGAAGGGCATTTTCATCTAGAAGAATCCATGAGCACCAACATTGAGAAGTTTCATAGGAGCATGTCAAATTGAAAGCTAGGAGTCTATATTTTTAAGAAAGTAAGAAGTTATATAAAGTTTTCAACCTAAATAAAATGACGAAAAAGCAAATGCTTTCATTTCTGGTCAGATGGAAAAGCCCACTGAGGCCACAGACGTCAATTCAACATCTATTCCACGTTGGTTCAATGTAATTTCCTTGACATGATATGGAAACAACATTGATTCAACCAAGGCGTGCCCCAGTGGGAGGGGTCTTAGACAACATCTAAGTACATCTAAGTACAGTACTGCACAATAGATTACAGTACAGTACAGTAGCGCACACTAGAGCTTGTGGTTCCCAACCAGGGGTACTAGGACCTGTCCATAGGGGATACCTAGTCTATCCATAGGGGGTACTTGAGAAGACTCATGAGACCATAGGCCTACTGGTAAAATGCACATGAGGGGGTACTTCAGGGGTACTCCGGGAAGAGCAACATTTAGTTGGTGGTAGAGTAACCGAAAAAATTGGGAATCACTGCACTAGAGTAGAATACAGTATAACTTTAATCTACTGTACTGTAATCTACTGTACTGAACTCTAATGTACTGAAAATATCTACTGTACTGAACATATCTACTGTACTGAACTCTAATGTACTGAAAATATCTACTGTACTGAACATATCTACTGTACTGGACTCTAATGTACTGAAAATATCTACTGTACTGAACATATCTACTGTACTGGACTCTAATGTACTGAAAATATCTACTGTACTGAACATATCTACTGTACTGGACTCTACTGTACTGAACATATCTACTGTACTGAACATATCTACTGTACTGGACTCTACTGAACATATCTACTCTACTGAACATATCTACTGTACTGAACATATCTACTGTACTGAACATATCTACTGTACTGAACATATCTACTGTACTCTACTGTACTGAACATATCTACTGTACTGAACATATCTACTGTACTGAACATATCTACTGTACTGAACATATCTACTGTACTGAACATATCTACTGTACTCTACTGTACTGAACAAATTTACTGTACTGAACATATCTACTCTACTGAACATATCTACTGTACTGAACATATCTACTGTACTCTACTGTACTGAACAAATTTACTGTACTGAACATATCTACTGTACTGAACATATCTACTGTACTGAACATATCTACTGTACTCTACTGAACTGTGATATCCAAACTTGTCAAACATAGACATATGATTGTTTCAGATTTGGCCCAGTCCAACCAAATGTGGTCTTGTTTCGTGGCGGAGCTCATTACAATAAGAGCTAGTGTGTAGAATAATACCCAAATATGCAAAAGAAGGATATTGCATATTTCTACCTTTGTGTACCTATTCAGGATACACCACCATGAAGAGAATGATACTCATATCCATAATTCTACATTTCTGTATAGTAGAGATCAGGGACCTGCGATTATATTTCGTTACCATAATTCCATTACCGGATGTAAATGCACTTACATTACTGTAGTTCAATAATCAAAATGAATGTTTTTAAACTAAATGTGTCATGTTTTAGCCGACACCCTGTTCTTTCACCCCATACTGTATATTTATTATATATTGTTGTATATTTACAACTCTGTTACCGGATGTAAATACACTTCCTTTACTGTAGTTCAATAAACAAAATGAATGTTTTTAAACTCAAGGTGTTGTGTCATAAATGACACCTGTTCTCTCTGTAGACATCTGTTGAATCTTACTTCTGAGCAGATATTTATGACAGAGTTCAAGGAGAATGTGGTAGCATAAAATATTTAGGGATATTTAACAATTTAACCGTAATTCTGTTTTTATTTGATTTATTTGACCTTTATTTAACTAGGCAAGTCAGATAAAGAACAAATTCTTATTTTTCAATGACGGCCTAGGAACAGTGGGTTAACTGCCTGTTCAGGGGCAGAACGACAGATTTGTACCTTGTCAGCTCAGGGGGATTTGAACTCACAACCTTCCGGTTACTAGTCCAACGCTCTAACCACTAGGCTACCCTGCCGACCCAAACGTGGCAAAAGTTACCAAACTTGGCAAAATTTGCAAATGTATCAATTGTGTTTTTTGTGAAATGTTCTGTGTAAATTGTTCAAGGTAGTCCTTGTGTAGAGAGTTGTATGTTGTTAAACTATGAAATGTTATGTTTTTTGTTTGGTATACATTTTAAAGTGACATTTTTTAGTCAAAGTGTAATTCTGTTACCCTGAAATTACCCTGAAGCACAGTGATAACCAATGTGTAACTTAACTAGGCCAGTCAGTTAAAAACAAATTCCTATTTTATAATGACAGCCTACACCGGCCAAATCCAGACGACGCTGGGCCAATTGTGCGCTACCCTATGGGACTCCCAACCATTGCCGGTTGTGATACAGCCTGGATTTGAACCAGGGTGTCTGTAGTGACAGCTCTTGCACTGAGATGCAGCGCCTTAGACTGCAGTGCCACTTGGCAGCACGAAAGTTATTCACATTAAGTTGTTGTATAAATACAACATATCTGACATTTGTATTCCCATTTGAACTTGTTTGTGCTTTCAGATGGTTGAAAGTTATAACACATTTAGACGACAACGAAACCAAAAATCTGACATTGTTTTTGCATTGGAATTTGGTTGTGCTTTGAGACGGTTGAAAACCTCGTGATAACACATTGGGAATTCAACAAACCTCTGTCTGACTAAAGAATAAAGGTTGAAATATCATTGATCGACATCTCTACCACATAATACCCAACATTTTCATGTTGAAATGACGTTGTGTGCCCGGGTTATTAGTGAATTATTCAATACAATTATTCAATTATTCAGAGTGAGCTCCAGTGATGATAGTTGGATCAATCCCGTCTTACCAAGAGCGGACAGCAGGCTTTTATCCTTCAGGGATATACTGTTTCATAACATCTTCAATTCATATAGCCTAATCTTGTATATATTCTATCTCATAACATCTCCTCAAGGATTTTTCTCCTATGGATCTGGCTTGGTAAGGACTAGCTATTCAACAAGTAGGCATAATAAGGAATACACTGGCTTCCTGAGCCCTTCCTGAGTGTTTTAATCTATACAGAGGTATAAATAAATAAACTCTGGTTATTTACACTGACACTAAAGGTTACTTTACCTGTGCCTGGGGCTGCTGTCGAAGGAAATACCGTGGGCTGAAAAACGTATCCAACATGTGGACTTATAATTGTTCCCACCGCTCCTCTTACGTGTGTTTCGTTCTATCTATCTCTCTTTGTCTTCCATACCTTCCATAACTGCCTAACTGAGCACTCTCCCATAAGAACAGTTCATTCATTGGACAGTGTTCTTTCTCCAGCCTGCAGGTATGTGGTGCGGAGCATCCGGGCTGCAGTGAGAGAAGCCCACCGCAGCATGTAGCCATGCCAAGGATGAGCTGGGCTGGGCTGGGGCAAGAGGAGGCCTGGAGGTCCTGAAAGAGGCCTGGAGGTCCTGGAGGAGGTCTGCAGTTCCTGGAGGAGGCCTGGAGAAGACCTGGAGGAGGACAGGAGGAGGCCTGGAGGAGGACAGGAAGAGGCCTGGAGGAGGACAGGAGGAGACCTGGACGAGGACAGGAGGAGGCCTGGAGGAGGACAAGAGGACAGGAGGAGGACAGGAGGAGGCCTGGAGGAGGCCTGGAGGAAGGACAGGAAGAGGCCTGGAGGAGGACAGGAAGAGGCCTGGAGGAGGACAGGAAGAGGCCTGGAGGAGGACAGGAGGAGACCTGGAGGAGGACAGGAGGAGACGTGGACGAGGACAGGAGGAGGCCTGGAGGAGGACAAGAGGACAGGAGGAGGACAGGAGGAGGCCTGGAGGAGTGTGTGTGCGTGTGTGTGTGTGTGTGTGTGTGCGTGTGTGTGTGTCTGTGTGTGTCTGTGTACAGGGTTGTGAGAACATTTGTTTTCAAATGTTCTTTTAATTGCGTTTGTTTGTCTAAGAAAATCCCCTCCTCCAAAAAAGTGATAACCCGTTTATAACCTCTGTATAATGTCGGCCTTCTGGTGTTTTCCCTTCTTTCTGTGCAGCGTGGAAGGAGGAGGATATGCAGAAGAACAAACCAGGCCTGAAGGTAGCGGAGTATGGCTCTGGTGGATGATGTTATAGAGATGGCTGGATAGAGAACAGGAGAGAGTGTTGGTCTGGCGGATGATGTTATAGAGATGGCTGGATGGAGAACAGGAGAGAGTGTTGGTCTGGCGGATGATGTTATAGAGATGGCTGGATAGAGAACAGGAGAGAGTGTTGGTCTGGCGGATGATGTTATAGAGATGGCTGGATAGAGAACAGGAGAGAGTGTTGGTCTGGCGGATGATGTTATAGAGATGGCTGGATAGAGAACAGGAGAGAGTGTGGCTCTGGTGGATGATGTTATAGAGATGGCTGGATGGAGAACAGGAGAGAGTGTTGGTCTGGCGGATGATGTTATAGAGATGGCTGGATAGAGAACAGGAGAGAGTGTTGGTCTGGCGGATGATGTTATAGAGATGGCTGGATAGAGAACAGGAGAGAGTGTTGGTCTGGCGGATGATGTTATAGAGATGGCTGGATAGAGAACAGGAGAGAGTGTTGGTCTGGCGGATGATGTTATATAGATGGCTGGATAGAGA
Organism: Oncorhynchus tshawytscha; assembly: GCF_018296145.1. Lineage (NCBI taxonomy): Eukaryota > Metazoa > Chordata > Actinopteri > Salmoniformes > Salmonidae > Oncorhynchus > Oncorhynchus tshawytscha. The sequence continues at coordinate 73,493,593 of NC_056431.1, read as the reverse complement.
ACAGGAGAGAGTGTTGGTCTGGCGGATGATGTTAGAGAGATGGCCGGATAGAGAACAGGAGAAAAGGTCTCGCTCCAGGCGCTCCTCAGGTTTTCGCCTGCTATATCAGTTCTGTGATACTCACAGACAATATTTTGACAGTTTTGGAAACTTTAGAGTGTTTTCTATCCTAATCTGCCTATTATATGCATATTCTAGCTTCTGGGCCTGAGAAATAGGCAGTTTACTTTGGGAACGTTTTTCATCCAAACATCAAAATACTGCCCCCTAGCCTAAAGAGGTTATTAACTTTGCTGAAAATACACGCAGTTGACAGTGAGAGGACGTTTCTTTTTTTGCTGAGTTTATGTCAGAATGTGAATTCTCAATTTAAACAATTCAATATTAATTTGGTGGCTGCTTATGTTGGCCTATTTCACACATGTCCAAGTGGGTATTAATACACATGTGAATTGGAAATATGTTCATTGCATATCCCAACCTGAGACAACCTCGGAGATTCAGGGGTCACAGCGATCCTGGAGCAATAAGGGTTAAGTGCCTTGCTCATGGGTGCATCAACAGATGTTTCATTGGTTTTAGGATTCGAACCAGCAACCTTTTTTGATTATTGGCCCAACGCTCTAAACGCTAGGCTACCTGCTACACTATAATCACTCTTCTCCCCAGAGTGTCTTCCATACTTTTAATCATAGAGCAGCACACGGCACAGCGCAGTGCAGAGTTTATATAATACATGAGGCTTTTTGTTTGATTGAAATGTTGTTTTGATTTTGAACTTTCAAAGATTCATCCTCTCTCACTATCTCTCTCTCTCTCTCTCTCTCTCTCTCTATCTCTCTCTCTCTCTCTCTCTCTCTCTCTCTCTCTCTCTCTCTCTCTCTCTCTCTCTCTCTCTCACTCTCTCTCACTCTCTCTCTCTCTCTCTCTCTCTCTCTCTCTCTCTCTCTCTCTCACTATCTCTCTCACTATCTCTCACTATCTCTCACTATCTCTCTCACTCTCTCTCACTCTCTCTCACTATCTCTCACTATCCCTCTCACTCTCTCTCACTATCTCTCACTATCTCTCACTATCTCGCTCACTCTCTCTCACTCTCTCTCACTATCTCTCACTCTCTCTCACTATCTCTCTCACTATCTCTCTCACTATCTCTCTCACTCTCTCTCACTCTCTCTCACTCTCTCTCACTATCTCTCTCACTCTCTCTCACTATCTCTCTCACTCTCTCTCACGCTCTCTCACTCTCTCTCACTATCTCTCTCTCTTTTCACGCACACCATTCTTCACCAGTTGCATACTTAGGGGAAAGGCAGTCCTATGAATAGCATGATATGGTGTGGGTTGATAAATGATAGCATGCCCCCTTCAGTTAGACAGCCTAATAGAAAGGTACCAGGGAGACGACAGAGCCTCATGTAACACATCCTCCTCTGTTTTGAGACAAAGCGCATCATTGAATTTGTGGCCTTCAGATTAATCTCAGGTAACACAGAACGGAAAAAAAACGTGCTATGTAGTCTGTCCACAAAAGATGACCTTCAGATCGGTTGTTCTCTCCGCCTGGGGATCTCTGCTGGGAGAGGACAGAACCAGTGGGGATGGATGTCGGATCTTAATTTGACCAGTATTGTCACAGCAAAATAATTCTACAGCAACAGGATATGTGTGTTTTGTGTGATATGAGTGTTTTGTCCATATTGTTGCTTGGTCTGCGGTTAGGCTATTAGCTTTCAATAATTAAACTACATTAAAAGTGCAATACTGTTCATATAATTGTGTGTTTCTGCGAGTTTTAAATGAATTTATATAAATCGTGCTCATTTGCATTACCTGAAAATTCTCACAACAAAAAAGTGATCAAATTAAGATCCAACATGTGAACTGAAGTCCACCAGGTTGGCTCTGTGTGAGCGGACCACTGATTATGGTCTGGGTAACCTCTCAGTGGAGACTTTCATTTGTTAAAATCTCCAAGAACCTCTGTCACATGCTTGCACGTCTTCCCCTCATCCTCCCTCAATCTCCCCATAATCCCCTCATCCTCCACTATCTCCCCCTAATCCCCGCATCTTCCTCTATCTCCCCATAATCCCCTCATCCATCTCCCCCTAATCCCATCATCCTCCACTATCTCCCCCTAATCCCCTCATTATCTGCTATTTCCCCTAATCCCCTCATCCTCTGCTATCTCCCCTAATCCCCTCATCCTCCTCTATCTCCCCTTTTCCCCTCATCCTCCTCTATCTCCCCTTTTCCCCTCATCTTCCTCTATCTCCCCCTTTTCCCCTCATCCTCCTCTATCTCCCCCTTTTCCCCTCATCTTCCTCTATCTCCCCCTAATCCCCTCATCCTCCGCTATCTCCCCTAATCCTCTCATCCTCTGCTATCTTCCACTAATCGCCTCATCCTCCTCTATTTCCCCCTTTTCCCCTTATCTTCTTCTATCTCCTTATCCTCCCTCATCTATCTTCCTCTGATCCTCCCTCATCCTCCCTCATCCTCCTCTCCCTCCCTGAGATTCCCTCATCCTCCCTCATCCTCTTCTACCTCCCCGATCCTCCCTCAACTTCCTCTCCCTCCCCCTGACCCTCCATCATCTTCCTTTATCTCCCCCTGATCCTTCCTGATCCTCCCTCATCCTCCTCTACCTCCCCCTGATCCTACCTCATCCTCCTCTATCTGCCCTTGAAATCTCCCTGATCCTCACTCATCCTCCTCCATCTCCCCTCCTAGCTGTGAGCACCACAGGCCCCACAGGAAACATAGAAAAATAATCGTTTAGATTGGAACGCCCGAGGGAGAAGAGATGAGGTGCTAAATCAATCTGATGAAGGAGAGGTGAAGAGGTATATCTCAAGCGGGGTTCTTGCAGATGGAAGTTGAGAGGTTGAGACGGGAGCAGATGTGCAGGAAGGTGGGGGTTGAGAGGGGAGCAGATGTGCAGGAAGGTGGAGTTGAGTGGTTGAGAGGGGAGCAGACGTGCAGGAAGGTGGGGTTGAGAGGGGAGCAGACGTGAAGGAAGGTGGGGGTTGAGAGGGGAGCAGACGTGTAGGAAGGTGGGGTTGAGAGGGGAGCAGACATGCAGGAAGGTGGGGTTGAGAGGGGAGCAGACGTGCAGGAAGGTGGGGTTGAGAAGGGAGCAGACGTGCAGGAAGGTGGGGTTGAGAGGGGAGCAGACGTGCAGGAAGGTGGGGTTGAGAGGGGAGCAGACGTGTAGGAAGGTGGGGTTGAGAGGGGAGCAGGCGTGCAGGAAGGTGGGGTTGAGAGGGGAGCAGACGTGCAGGAAGGTGGGGTTGAGAGGGGAGCAGACGTGCAGGAAGGTGGGGTTGAGAGGGGAGCAGACGTGCAGGAAGGTGGGGTTGAGTGTGGATGGAGATGTAGCAAAGTGTATGTATTTACATGAGGAGGGATATGAAGAAGTGAAATGTGAGTGTGTGTGTGTGCGTGAGAGCGAGCGAGCGAGCATGTGTGTACAGTATGTTTGTGGTTTCTCATGTTATCCTGGATGCTGTCTAAGTAGATCAGACAGAGGAGATATTTAACCCCTCCACTCCTTTGATAATCTCTTCTCCTGCTGCAGGTCTGGAAATGGGAAGAGATTGGGCAGGAACGAAACGTGCACAAAGACAAACAGACTGCAAATATGCCCTGTCGGTCCTACCCGTAAACAGTCATAGACACTGACAATAAGGGAATGAACCCATCTCATCTAAACTGTACCAATACAATCACCCTGCGTGTCACATGGACACACACACACACACACACACACTTCAGATCCTGCCAATACCCGCTGGATCAGACAGGTGAGTCCTGGTACCTCTGGGTGATAATTGTCTCAGAAGAACAAGCTGTGCGATAACTATCCTGTTAGGGCAACAAGCACGTCTTTGTATCGTTCCATCTTTTGGTGCTCCCATAAAACTCTTTCTCTCTCCCCTCCCTCTCCTACTCACCTCTCCTCTCTCTTCACCCTCCCTCTCCTACTCTCCTCTCCTCTCTCTCCTACTCACCTCTCCTCTCTCTTCACCCTCCCTCTCCTACTCACCTCTCTCTCTCTCTTCACCCTCCCTCTCCTACTCACCTCCCTCTCTCCTACTCACCTCTCCTCTCTCTTCACCCTCCCTCTCCTACTCACCTCTCTCTCTCTCTCCCCCTCCCTCTCCTACTCACCTCTCCTCTCTCTTCACCCTCCCTCTCCTACTCACCTCTCCTCTCTCTTCACCCTCCCTCTCCTACTCACCTCTCCTCTCTCTTCACCCTCCCTCTCCTTCTCACCTCTCCTCTCTCTTCACCCTCCCTCTCCTTCTCGCCTCTCCTCTCTCTCCCCCTCCCTCTCCTTCTCTCCTCTCCCTCTCTCTCTTTCCCCTCCCTCTCTTCTCTCCTCTCCTCTCTCTCTCCCCCTCCCTCTCCTACTCACCTCTCCTCTCTCTTTCCCCTCCCTCTCCTTCTCTCCTCTCCTCTCTCTTTCCCTTCCCTCTCCTACTCACCTCTCCTCTCTCTTCACCCTCCCTCTCCTTCTCTCCTCTCCTACTCACCTCTCTCTCTCTTCTCTTCACCATCCCTCTCCTACTCACCTCTCCTCTCTCTTTCCCCTCCCTCTCCTTCTCTCCTCTCCTCTCTCTCCCCCTCCCTCTCCTACTCACCTCTCCTCTCTCTTCACCCTCCCTCTCCTACTCACCTCTCCTCTCTCTTTCACCTCCCTCTCCTACTCACCTCTCCTCTCTCTTCACCCTCCCTCTCCTACTCACCTCTCCTCTCTCTTCACCCTCCCTCTCCTACTCTCCTCTCCTCTCTCTTTCACCTCCCTCTCCTTCTCTCTCTCTCTTCCCCTCCCTCTCTCTCCCCCTCCCTCTCCTACTCACCTCTCCTCTCTCTTTCACCTCCCTCTCCTACTCACCTCTCCTCTCTCTCCCCCTCCCTCTCCTACTCACCTCTCCTCTCTCTTCACCCTCCCTCTCCTTCTCTCCTCTCCTCTCTCTTCACCCTCCCTCTCCTACTCACCTCTCCTCTCTCTTCACCCTCCCTCTCCTTCTCTCCTCTCCTCTCTCTTCACCCTCCCTCTCCTACTCACCTCTCCTCTCTCTTCACCCTCCCTCTCCTACTCACCTCTCCTCTCTCTTCACCCTCCCTCTCCTACTCACCTCTCTCCTCTCTCTTCACCCTCCCTCTCCTTCTCTCCTCTCCTCTCTCTTCATCCTCCCTCTCCTACTCACCTCTCTCTCTCCCCTCTTCACCCTCCCTCTCCTACTCACCTCTCTCCTCTCTCTTCACCCTCCCTCTCCTACTCACCTCTCCTCTCTCTTCACCCTCCCTCTCCTACTCACCTCTCCTCTCTCTCCCCCTCCCTCTCCTACTCACCTCTCCCCTCTCTTCCCCTCCCTCTCCTACTCACCTCTCCTCTCTCTTCACCCTCCCTCTCCTTCTCTCCTCTCCTCTCTCTCCCCCTCCCTCTCCTTCTCGCCTCTCCTCTCCCTCTCTCCCCTCCCTCTCCTACCTCTCTCTCTCCTCTCCTCTCTCTCCCCCTCCCTCTCCTTCTCGCCTCTCCTCTACTCTCTCGCCCCTCTCCTTCTCCTCCTCTCCTCTCTCTCCCCCCTCCCTCTCCCTCTCATTCTTGCCTCTCCTCTCCTTTCTCTCTTCCCCTCCCTCTCCTTCTCTCCTCTCCTCTCTCTCCCCCTCCCCCCTTCCCTCCCCTCCTCTCCCTCTCTCTTCCTCCTCTTTCCTCTCCTCTCCCCCTCCTTCTCTCCTCTCCTCTCTCTTCCCCCTCCTTCTCTCTCTCTCCTCTCCTCTCTCTTCCCCCTTCCTCTCCTTCTCTCCCCCCCTCTCCTTTTCTCCTCTCCTCCCTCTTCCCCTCCCTCCTCTCCTCTCTCCCCCTCTGCTTCTCTCCTCTCCTCTCTCTTCCCCCTCACCCCCCTCCCTCTCCTTCTCTCCCCCTCTCCTTTTCTCCTCTTCTCTCTCTTCCCCTCCCTCCTCTCTCTCCCCCTTCCTTCTCTCCTCTCCTCTCTCTTCCCCCTTCTCCTTCTTTCCTCTCTCTCCCCTCTCCTTCTCTTCTCTCCTCTACTCTCTTCCTCGACCTTTCCCTGTCATACTCTCTTTTCATCATTCCCTCTGCTCCAAGACCACTCTCTCTCAATTTCAATTTAAGGGCTTTATTGGCACAGGAAACATATGTTTACATTGCCAAAGCAAGTGAAATCGATAATAAACAAAAGTGAAATAAACGGTAAAAAATGAACAGTAAACATTACACTCACAAAAGTTCCAAAATAATGAAGACAAATGTCATATTATGTCCATATACAGTGTTGTAATGATGTGCAAATAGTTAAATTACAAAAGAGAAAATAAACATAAATATAGGTTGTATTTACAATGGTGTTTGTTCTTCACTGGTTGCCCTTTTCTTGTGGCAGCAGGTCACCAATCTTGCTGCTGTGATTTCACACTGTGGTATTTCACCCAGTAGATATGGGAGTTTTTCAAAATTGGATTTGTTTTCGAATTCTTTGTGGATCTGTGTAATCTGAGGGAACAATGTGTCTCTAATATGGTCATACATTGGGCAGGAGGTTAGGAAGTGCAGCTGAGTTTCCACCTAATTTTGTGGGCAGTGTGCAGATAGCCTGTCTTCTCTTGAGAGCCAGGTCTGCATTCGGCTGCCTTTCACAATAGCAAGGCTATGTTCACTGAGTGTCACTGTATACTCCCTTTCTGGCGCTCGAGGTCGCCAGTCTGCTTACTTTAATGCACACCTGTCACCATCGTTACGCACACCCGTCACCATCGTTACGCACACCTGTCACCATGGTTACGCACACCTGTCACCATCGTTACGCACACCTGTCACCATCGTTACGCGCACCACGCCTCATCAGACTCACCTGTACATTCCTGATTACCTTCCCTATATATGCCACTCCCATTGGTTCTTTCCCCAGGTGTAATTGTTTCTGTTCCTGTGTTCCATGTCTGTATGCTACTCTTGTTTTGTTCCATGTTCATTTATTTATTAAATGTACTTGCTTCCCGACACCTAGCGTATAACGTTACACTGAGTCTGTACCTAGTCAGATATTCGCTTCATTTTGGGTCAGTTACAGTGGTCAGGTATTCTGCCACTGTGTACCCTCTGTTTAGGATCAGTCACAGTGGTCAGGTATTCTGCCACTGGGTACTCTCTGTTTAGGGTCAGTCACAGTGGCCAGGTATTCTGCCACTGTGTACTCTCTGTTTAGGGTCAGTCACAGTGGTCAGGTATTCTGCCACTGTGTACTCTGGTGTTATTTCTTACACTAGTACCCCAGGTCATCTTAGGTTTCATTACATACAGCCGAGAAGAACTACTGAATATAAGATCAGCGTCAACTCACCATCAGTACGACCAAGAATATGTTTTTCGCGACGCGGATCCTGTGTTCTGCCTTACAACCAGGACAACGGAGTGGATTACATGCAGCGACCCAAAAAAACGACTCAGAAAAAGAGGGAAACGAAGCGGTCTTCTGGTCAGACTCCAGAGACGGGCACACCGTGCACCACTCCCTAGCATTCTTCTCGCCAATGTCCAGTCTCTTGACAACAAGGTTGATGAAATCCGAGCAAGGGTAGCATTCCAGAGGGACATCAGAGACTGTAACGTTCTCTGCTTCACGGAAACATGGCTAACTGGAGAGACGCTATCCGAAGCGGTGCAGCCAGCGGGTTTCTCCACGCATCGCGCCGACAGAAACAAACATCTTTCTGGTAAGAAGAGGGGCAGGGGCGTATGCCTTATGGCCAACGTGACATGGTGTGATGAAAGAAACATACAGGAACTCAAATCCTTCTGTTCACCTGATTTAGAATTCCTCACAATCAAATGTAGACCGCATTATCTACCAAGAGAATTCTCTTCGATTATAATCACAGCCGTATATATCCCCCCAAGCAGACACATCGATGGCTCTGAACAAACTTTATTTAACTCTCTGCAAACTGGAAACGATTTATCCGGAGGCTGCATTCATTGTAGCTGGGGATTTTAACAAGGCTAATCTGAAAACAAGACTCCCTAAATTTTATCAGCATATCGATTGCGCAACCAGGGGTGGAAAGACCCTGGATCATTGTTACTCTAACTTCCGCGACGCATATAAGGCCCTGCCCCGCCCCCCTTTCGGAAAAGCTGACCACGACTCCATTTTGTTGATCCCTGCCTACAGACAGAAACTAAAACAAGAAGCTCCCGCGCTGAGGTCTGTCCAACGCTGGTCCGACCAAGCTGATTCCACACTCCAAGACTGCTTCCATCACGTGGACTGGGAGATGTTTCGTATTGCGTCAGACAACAGATCAGTTATTGAACCCATTTCCCTTTCTGGTTGTGAGGTCTGGGGTCCGCAAAAATATCCTTCTTGAACAGCGTTAAACACCAAATAATGCAGGCAGAGCAGAATTAGGCCGATACCCGCTAATTATCAACATCCTGAAAAAATACATTAAATTCTACAACCACCTAAAAATAAGTGTTTCCCCAACAAAGCCATCATCTACAGAGATGAACGTGGAGAAGAGTCCCCTAAGCAAGCTGGTCCTGAGGCTCTGTTCACAAACACAAACAGACCCCACAGAGCAGCAACACAATTAGACCCAACCAAATCATGAGAAAACAAAAAGATAATTACTTCACACATTGGAAAGAATTTACAAAAAAAACAGAACAAACTAGAATGCTATTTGTCCCTAAACAGAGAGTACACAGTGGCAGAATACCTGACCACTGTGACTGACCCTAAACAGAGAGAACACAGTGGCAGAATACCTGACCACTGTGACTGACCCTAAACAGAGAGAACACAGTGGCAGAATACCTGACCACTGTGACTGACCCTAAACAGAGAGTACCCAGTGGCAGAATACCTGACCACTGTGACTGACCCTAAACAGAGAGAACACAGTGGCAGAATACCTGACCACTGTGACTGACCCTAAACAGAGAGAACACAGTGGCAGAATACCTGACCACTGTGACTGACCCTAAATCAAATCAAATCAAATC